>NC_046325.1:38789881-39136040 GCF_009819535.1 Lacerta agilis
CGCAAGCCAGCGCGTTTCGCGGGTTTTATTTATTTATCATTACTCGCTGTTCCGAGAAAACACGCCAATCTCTGCAGTTAAAGAGGACCCCCAGGATTCTCCCAAGCAAGGATACCATCCCTGGCTACAACAGGAGAAGCAGCTCGCTCACTCTTCCTTCTCCTCCCCAATTCGAGAGCAAGCCGTAAACGGCCTGGGCCTCGAGCTTTTCCCTGCGAACAAAGGAGGGGCGAGAGAAGGGGGGCGTCCCGCCCTGAGGGATCCAATCCGGACAGGCAGGCAGGCAGGGAGCGAGCGAGGGCTGGGGACGACTTCCACGTCCCCTCGCGAAGAGCTTCCCTTCGGATGTGGCGCGCCGCGGGACGCGCCTGCTGGCATTAGCCGTGCGCCAGGGGCCGCTGCGCCGGGTGGTTGGTGGATGCGGAGCGCAGGGCCGGCGGCGCAAAGCCCCTTCCTCCTGCTGCTGCTGCTCGGCTGCCTTGGCAGGGCTCTTCCTTCCTTCCCTCCCTCCTTCCCTCTCCTTCTAACTCTCCCCGAAGGGCCCCTCCTAATCCCTCGCTCGCCGCAGCGGGAGGCCTTAAGCTGCCTATTCAGGCCCTTTCCTCGGCGCGCTCTGGCTCTCGGCGCTTTCAATGGCTCTCCCTGGCAGGAGACGTGTTGGACAAGTGGAGGGATCCGTCCCCCGCCAGCAAGGTCAAGGTGCGCTTAAAGGCAGCTCCTTCCCTCGGCGGGGCGGCGGGCGCCGATGGGCCAGGTTGGAGGGCTGCGCCGGGGAACAATGCCGCCGCTTGTTCCCACCGCCAGAAACCTCCCTTCTCTCTCCATCGGGCCCCTAGAATGGATCCAGACCTGCCAGTCTTTCCGGCACCCAGAGGAGGGCCATAGGAGCCAACTCCTACGGGCCAGGGCCCCTCCGGCACCCCCAATAAAATATTTGAGCCCCCCCCAAAAAGTTGATGGGCATTGCCATTCAAATGGTGTGCATCAGGGGTACCACCCTGAATAAAATATTGAAGGGCAGGCAAGCCCCGCCCCACATAATCACATGACGGGGCACACCCACACCACTCGCATGGCAATGCCTCTCAACTTTTTGGGGGGAGGGTCCAGCCCCCTCAAATATTTTACTGGGTGGGCAAAGGGACCTTGGCCCCAGGAGTTGGCACCCCTGCTCTTCCCTCCAAACTGCGACCTGCAGGCTTGCTAGGGCAGTAATCTGCAGCCCTTTCCAGACAGGTCTCTGGTTTTCAGGGCTAGCTGCTAGCAGGGGCAGTGAGGCAATGAGGGAGAGAGAGCCAGGGGTTGGCGTCCTGCCGCTGAGAAAGGCACAGGAGCCTTGGCAGGAAGAAAAGTGGCAACCTTAGTTGGCCAGCGCCAGGCTATTTTGCGCCCTAGGCAAGGCTAACTAGTTCCACACACCCACACAACATTGAAAATGTATTAGTTTCTTCAAAACTGATAACATTCTTCAAAATATAAAATGAAAGTAAATTATAATCAGAAATTTATAAGACATATCAAAAAACGAATCTGCATAAAACTGTGCCCTTCAAAGGTCAGTACTGCGCCTCTCTGAGGTCTGCGCCTAGTTGGCCTAATGATGGCACCGGCCCTCCTAGTTGGTAAAGAATGGTATATTGCAGAGGTCGGAAACCTAAGGCCCATGGGCCGCTTCCGGCCCATGAGCTTCCTGGAACCAAACCACGGCCATTCTGTGGATCGGCGTGGGGATTCCATGCCTTTTTTTCTCACTGCAGGGATCGACTGAATGGGTCGGAAGAACGCAGGAAATAGCGTGTGCGCATGTGCACGGGTGCTCCTCCGTCCCGGAAATACGTCGGAAATAGTGTGTGGACCCTCTGCTACGCACCATCAAGATCAAGGGTTGTATTACCTGAACCAGACAAGAACTGTCTGAAAAATGAGGCCTCTTGGGTGGATTTGCCGCGCTACCAAGTTGTTGCTTTAAAGTAGTAAGACTGCCTCTCCCCACCCCTATATTCCTGGCTGCTACAAGGGGTAGCCAGCCCTCCTGTTGGTTTGCAATTTGGGAGCGTGTGGCAACCCCATCACAGATCACTGTGTCGTCGTCCCCCCCAGTGGTTTGCTAGGGGGGTTAAATATTCTGCACATTTCAAGCAGGATTCAAGCTCAGTGTAGCCTCCCAAGTGGGACCAGGCATTTCATGAGCCTGCCCTAAGCAAAGGCCTCATCTCCTCCCTCTCTGGCGCGCATGCCTGCCGATGTCTAGCAAAGCAAAGCATGTAATGTGAAGCCGTGTGCTCTTCCGTTTCCCTGCACCACCCTGTCGCAGCGTGACGGCATTGCGCTCCGCATGTTTTACTAGACGTACTGAGGAGGGAGGAGGACAAGATCCAGGGCTCATTGCTTTCATTGGCCATAGACTGTCGCTTTCTGGCCCGAAGCAATTCTTCCAACAGATCCTGTGTCTTGTGTCAACCTGATGGGGGTTGGCTCTTGGGTTTCAACAGCAGAGGCGTACCTAGGCTCCCTTGCACCCTAAGCAAAGAGCAGGGGTGCCAACTTGAATAAAATATTGGGGGGGGGGAGGTAAGCCCCACCCTACATAATCAATCACATGGTATGGTGCACGCGCAACATTTGAATAACAATGCTTATCAACTTTGGGGGGTGGGCCCCTTACATATTTTATTGGGGGAGGGCCCCTAGGAGTTGGCTTCTGTGGCAAGGAGCTGTCCCTGCAGCCCTCCCCATAACAGTGGCGGACATTGGGGTCTCCAATTTCAGTGGTGCCCTGTGTGCTGCAAAAAACAACAACCAGTGCCCCTCTCACCTCTCACACCCCATTTGAAATTAAAAGTTGCAGCGCGCACCCCTGAGTCATCCAGAGCGACCAGGTCAGTTGTGCTCCCCTAAAACCACCTCTGCCCATACTACAGATTTGGGTGGGTGGGCTGAGGTTGAGGAACTGTAACTATTGCCATCTCTACCTGCTCCTCTTTCACTAGTTGGTACACAGCATCTCTTCCCCTTGCAGGGGCCATCAGAGCAGAATACCCTGCAAGTCAGAAAAGCAGCAGCAAGCAAGATCACTGCTACTCCGTAAATTGGACTGGAACTCCTTTTCCTTCCAGCAGGCCAGTGGGGTGGGGTGCTTACAGCATAGGTAGGCAAACTAAGGCCCGGGGGCCGGATCTGGCCCAGTCGCCTTCTAAATCTGGCCCGCAGATGGTCCAGGAATCAGCGTGTTTTTACATGAGTAGAATGTGTGCTTTTATTTAAAATGCATCTCTGGGTTATTTGTGGGGCCTGCCTGGTGTTTTTACATGAGTAGAATGTGTGCTTTTATTTAAAATGCATCTCTGGGTTATTTGTGGGGCCTGCCTGGTGTTTTTACATGAGTAGAATGTGTGCTTTTATTTAAAATGCATCTCTGGGTTATTTGTGGGGCCTACCTGGTGTTTTTACATGAGTAGAATGTGTGCTTTTATTTAAAATGCATCTCTGGGTTATTTGTGGGGCCTGCCTGGTGTTTTTACATGAGTAGAATGTGTGCTTTTATTTAAAATGCATCTCTGGGTTATTTGTGGGGCCTACCTGGTGTTTTTACATGAGTAGAATGTGTGCTTTTATTTAAAATGCATCTCTGGGTTATTTGTGGGGCCTACCTGGTGTTTTTACATGAGTAGAATGTGTGCTTTTATTTAAAATGCCTCTCTGGGTTATTTGTGGGGCATAGGAATTTGTTCATTTCCCCTCCAAAAAAATATAGTCTGGCCCCCTCAAGGTCCAAGGGACAGTGTACCGGCCCCCTGCTGAAAAAGTTTGCTGACCCCTGGGCTTAAGAGTGTCGGACTAATACCTGGCAGACCATGGTTCAAATCCTCACACTTGGCCATGAAGCTCCCTGGGTAACCTTGAGCCAGTCACTGCCTGTCAACCGAGCCAACCTCACAGGGGTGTTGTTGTGAAAAGGGGGAGAACCACATATACCACCTTGAGCTCACTGGAGAAAAAGGTGGGATAGGAATGCAATGCAATAAGAAAGAACCAGATGCGGGTTTTGCCAAAGCATAGAGCTCTAGAAAAATTGTGCTACCATTGATTTCATTTTGCTTCTTTATGTGCCTTACCCCATATATACAGTATGCCCACTCAACTGCGTTGATCTGTGGAACTGGCACTGTTACAAGTGCTGCATAATTCTCATTCCACAGTCGTAATAAATCAATATTTTTAATGTGGTGGCATCTGCACTTTGGAACTCCCTGCCTATTGACATCGGCCAATTGCTGTACTGTTTTCAATGCCAGCTTAAAACATTTTTGCTCCGGCAAGCCAGACAGATATTGACACGCTTCAATCTCTTTCTACTGTTTTCTTTATTGCTTTCAACTGTTTTTTAAGTGATCGTTTTCATATGCCCTGGAATCCACATAGAGGTTTTCACTTACAATCGAAAATGTTATGTCCATTTTTGTGAGGTAAACAAATAAATGCCCCCGTTTACTTGTGAAAGGGAGCTGAACAAGAAGTAGAGCAAAGTTTGTGTTTGTGAGACCCTCGTATTGTGGGGCGAGGGCAGTCATAGCAACGAGAAAATGCAAGTGGAAAAGGATGTATTATTTTTTAGTTTCCTCCCCTTTGTTTGCTCAAGCCATCCAAACTTAATACTGACATTGTGAGCCCTTTGGGGAGAGAGATGGATATGGATGAAATTGTTAGCCTGAACCCCTGGGATAGGGCGGGGTGCAAATATTGTCATGGCTGCTGGCCACAGCATTCCTTTGTGAAGGGTCTTGCTTGTTAATGACTACCAGGATGACTGGTAGATGTTTAGGAAGTAGTTGGGAGATCTCTTTCTTGAGCATTCTGAATAGGAGAGCTATCAGCTTGAAAGGTGACTCACCCCCTCCTCCCCCAGCTAAGAAGGGAGGGGTGTAATTTGCGTGTGAGGGTATGTGTGTGTTGAGAGAGAGAGAGAGAAGGAACAAAAAGAAACTGCTTGGAACAGAAACAGAGAGAGCCCAGAGCCAGCAGAGAGTTAGCTGAATACTGGAAAGCGGGGGTGGAGGAGGAATTTGTTCCGTCTGTTTTTCGCAGCAGAGCGATCCAGTTCAACAGCCCCAAACCTTGCTTGCGGATCGGAATGCAGCTTGTGACTGGGCGTTGCACTTATCCAGATTCTGCAACTGCGTGTGGGGGGGGGGAGTGTGCATATTCTGCGGTTGAAATGCGAAATTTTACGGGAAAGCAGCTTCGAAAAGGATGCATTTGGGGGAAATGCATACAATAACGTGTAAAATTTAAGTGCAAACTTTTTGTCTATTGATTCTTTTTTTAAAAAAACTCATGCAAAATACAAATGGAACAGACCTATGATTGAGTGCCAGTAAAAAAATGAAAGTGGACAGATGTAGGCTGGATCTAGACACGTCAAGAAGCAATTCAGTTAAATGCGGCGTTGCAAACTCATACAGAGAAGTCCAGTAAGGAAAGATGGGACTCCACAATGCCATCTGGTGTCACAGTGTTATATTGCATATACAACACATATAAAACACTTTTTCTTTACCAATCTAGCTGAGTCCCAGAGTCTGATCTGTCCATCCCTACTGGGAACATCTGGGTGTTCAGGGGGCCTTTTTCCAAAGTCTGGATGAGATTTAGCGAAACTGCTGCACAATAGGAGCACGTTGTATGCTGATTGCCTCCGCTTATCATCTACTTGTAAATAAACCAAATATTACAAAACTCATAACTGTACGATGCTCTCTCCTCCAGAGGAAGCCAAACCTGGCTAGCAGTGCCCCTTGGAATTTTTCGCCTGTTGGGGAGGTGTGGAGCACAAAACAGTACTCCGTGCCGGCCCACTCATTAGAAAAGGTGAGATGACTGCCTCAAGTTGCATGATCCACAGGGGCAGCAAGTCCCAGTGTAGATCTTTATTCTCCCCCACCTTGTTCCTGATATAGATCTTCACTCACCTGTTCTTCCTGGCGGGGGGGGGGGGGTGCGTGCCATTTTCTGGTTCGCCTCAGGTTCCAAAATGTATTGAGCTGGCCCTGACAATATTGTATAACAGAGGTTTTCAACCTTTTTGAGTCCACGGCTCCCTTGACCAACTACATTATTTCTGCGGCACCCCAACCATCATTCAAGGCACCCCAGGGTGCAATGGCACACTGGTTAAAAACCACTGTTGTCTAAGTAAATAGTGGCTTGTCTAGTGAGTGTATTCCTGAAATAAGAACCGAACTGGGGACTTCTTTCCTCCTCAGAACCACTAGACTGGACCTTGGGGCCTGTCCCCACATAACACTCACTTGCCTGTCCCCACCTTCTGTGGATCTGAAGCTGGTGACCAGTTTCCCAACTGGAACCGCCGTAGCTGCCACATGAGCAGCGGAGACAGGTATGCGAGGCTCTGGCAGGATGGGTGACAACAGGTGCTGTGTGGCTCTGGCAATTGGGACACCTTGGTTTGGTTCACAGGCCCCCAGTGCCTCATGAGAGGCAGAAGCTTCGAGGCAGAGATTGAGAACATGTGGTCCTCCAGGTCTTGCTTAACTCCCAAGCCCATTGGGCATGCTGGTCAGAACTGATGGGTGCTACGAGTTTGACAACATCTGAAAACAGGTTCAACATCCCTGCTGTATAGGATGGAAGGAGAAGGCCGAGGTAAAGCTCACCCAGTGACTGCAGGCACATTTAAAGCATATGGCTTCCTCCACAGAATCCTGGGAACCATAGTTTATCCCTCACTAGGGCAAGGCAATGTCATTGCAACCAGCCAAACATTGCAACAAAGTGATACATCACGATGTTGAAAAGTGGAGAGAGGAACGAGCTGCATCGGCCGCAGCCCCCCAAGGTGCCAGGGTGAAACCTCATCAGCTCCCTTGGTGCAGTTTGTTCCTTCCACTGGGCACCGACGGCGAAGGGAGTCCATATGCTGCCAGCACCTATCACATGAAGGGAGTCAGGCGCAGGCAAGCCCTACCTGCGATCTACTGCCGGGTGAAGGCACCATTGCACTCTGGCTCCCAAACTAGTCCTGGGAGATGGTAACGTTTCGCCAGTTACCCTCAAGTCAGTGATAAATGCTGGTGAAACAACCCTTAGTTCAGCTTTCTGTATGCGTGACCACACCATTGTGATCACTTGCTACTGCACCAGCCCCGACTCCCAAGCCACCAGCCAGCTGCCCTGCAATGGGAAAGCCTCTAACCTCGTTCCTGGTGCGTGAGGAGGGGGTGGCGGCCTTTCCTATATGTGTTGCTCCCCCTGCCCATCATTGCCAGGCTGGCGATGCCAAGTATGTAATGGCAACACAGCCTCTCCTATTCATTTCCATAGCAATGATACTCTTCCCTCCCTCCTCTTGCCGGCAGAACTCAGCTAGCCAGGCCTTTTGTGGCTGGTTTTAATTAAAAGGCTCTTAAGTGTGAGACAAAGGCAAAGCTGAAGGGGTCTGTGCAGGGGGGAAACGGGGAGGGGGGCTCCTCTATTCTCTATTCTTCCAGCCTGGTATGCAACCACTAACCCTAACCCCCCACCCCAAACCGTCCGGCATCAACACCACCCACCTAGGGCAGGACAATTGGGAGCAGTCTTGTGCCTAGCTGTTGCAGTGCAACTGGTGGAGAGGGGAGGGAAAGAAAGAAAGAAAGGGGACGGTAGAAAGAATTATGCTTTGATACACATCCTCCCATATGAACCCAACCCAAATTTCCACTAAATAGCCCCTCTCTACCACTTCACTGGGTAAGGAACGTCTTTTTAAGATTTTCTACAGCGAGAATCACAGGCAGATCAACAAGGTACGTTTAAATGCACATTTAAAGCATGTGTGATTTCCCCCAAAAGAATCCTGGTAACTGTACTGTAGCTTCCCCCTTATCAGAGCTGCGGTTTCCAGCACCTGACCAAACTACATGTCCCAGGATTCTTGCCGGGGGGGGGGGCAAACACTCAAGTGCTATAAAAGTGCATTGGCTATGATTTAGTGTAGCTCTACAGGGATGCAGCAGTTGCAAAGAATTATGCACGTCAATATTCCCCTTCTCTGCACAGTGCCAAGTTACACACTGGGTCAATACATTAACCCACCCACCGCCTTTTTATATATATAAAAAGCAGAGGGCTCCAACAGGCTTCCCTTCTTCCCCAATAGCAATGCCCCCCAAAAAGACCTTTTTTGTCCAGCATATGATCCAGTAAGAAGTTACAACCTGTTCAACAGGACCCTTGTAATATCTTTCTCTGGTTCTCCTGTTGCAATCAATGGGACTGAGAAAGGGCCTGGCCTTGCCTAAACTGTGCTTTAAATTTTATATACACAAAAAAATGTCTCTGTTGCCTATCTACATTTTTGCAGTGGGGGACACAGCTAGCCTTCCCCACTCTAAAGGGATAAGCAGAATGAAGAAGAGCAGCTAACCCCTCCTTTGCATCCCCAGCTATATCTGGGGCGGGAGGGGGGGAGGGATTTATGGAAGTATCCTGCAAAGGCTGAAATATGACTGGGGTGTGCTTTGAAGTTTGATGAACTGAGCAAAGAAACCTTTACGCCCAATATTTAGCTTGGAGAATAGGTTGTGTCAACAGAGGGGCAAAGGGGTGGTGGTGGGAGGAATCGACGTAGTATACTTGGAAGGGGCTGGCGACTCTGGCTTGATGGATGGGGAGCTCCAGCAAAGCAACACCTCCCATGTCTTGATAAGCAAGGGTGTGAACCTTGGTGGGGGCAGGGAAGGGAGGCTGCTGCAGCTGGCCTGGCTTTCTTTCTCTGATAAGACACAGATTCCTTGAGATGCAACTTCCCGCTCTGCCATGAAGCATAGGTTAACCTGGCGCCTCCTCTGCTTTTAGTGCCAAGGTATATATGCAAAGCAAGAATAAAAACAGAGTGTGTTAAAGCATGTGCAGAGTGTTGTTTCCCTGCCCCCTCCCGCGTCCAATGGGACTTACAACCAGGTCAGTGTGCATGCGATTGCACTGTATTCCTATGAACATATCCTCCAGATTCAGTTTGGCATCTCATTTGGCAGAAGACTCAAGCTGCAGGGCTTTATTGCAGCAAGAACTACTCAGTGTCAGGCCCCTGGATGTGTTTTAGGAAGCAGGGTCAGGCCCAGGAATTTCCCATTCCTGTAGTGTTATTATCTCTCCAATAGAACTTCAAGGCAATACTGTGCACTGAACAGATAATTGAAAAGGACAGTTCCCGCTGGACAGTTCGCAATCTAAAGCATGCAAAATGCAGGGGAAAGAAGTTAAAGCAGCAAATTCTCAAGTGGAGGCACAAAGCTGGGTGAAAGTGGAAACCACAGTGGTATATATTGGTAGAAGTCCACTTGTGAATTATATATCTTCAAGTGGAGCCTGCAACAAAATGTTGCAGTGTGGACCAGTGAGTGCTCCTGTTCCGGATGCCAGCTAGCCATACCATCTTCCAGGGCACCCCATTCCATTGCCCCTCTTCCAATTTTTCCATTGCTTCCCTGTCCCCTCAACTCTCAGTTGTCATTCTGTGGCCGCTAAGCATGCTCAGTCTTCCTTCAACTGCCTTGGACCTTCCTCTTCCCTTAGGGTCCCCCCCACCCCGACTTTATAAGTTTTCTGTACTTCTGCGATCCTTTGCATTTCTCCATGGCTTTCTGATGACTTCCCTCTTGGGCATGGATGCTACTCTTTAGAGCAGTGTTTTTCAACCACTGTCCCGCGGCACACTAGTGTGCCGCGAGATGTTGCCTGGTGTGCCGTGGGAAAAAATTGTTTATTTGATTCCTATTCAAGAGAATTACTTTATATATAGTCAATATAGGCACAGAGTTAATTTTTTTAACATTTTCTAATGGTGGTGTGCCTCGTGATTTTTTTCATGAAACAAGTGTGCCTTTGCCCAAAAAAGGTTGAAAAACACTGCTTTAGAGAAGCTCTTAAAAAAAAAAAAAACACACACACACAAGAAAAGGAAAACACCATAGAATCATAGAATTGTAGAGCTGGAAGCAACTGTGAGGATCATCTTCTAGTCCAACCCCCTGCAATGCAGGAATATGCAGCTGTCCCATACAGAGATCAAACTTGCAACCTTGGAATTATTGGCACCACACTCTAACCAACTGAGCTATTCATGATATACATGAGTGCCTCTGAACCCACTTTTGCCGCCAAGTAGCTAGTGCGGGTGGCGCTGTGGTCTAAACCACTGAGTCTAGGGCTTGCCGATCGGAAGGTCAGCGGTTCAAATCCCCGCAACTGGGTGATTTCCTGTTGTTCAGTCCCAGCTCCTGCCAACCTAGCAGTTCAAAAGCACGTCAAAGTGCAAATAGATAATAGGTACTGCTCCGGTGGGAAGGTAAACGGCATTTCCGTGCCCTGCTGTGGTTCGCCAGATGCGGCTTAGTCATGCTGGCCACATGACCCGGAAAAACTGTCTGCAGACAAACGCCGGCTCCCTTGGCCTGTAAAGCAAGATGAGCGCCGCAACCCCAGAGTCGTCCGCGAATGGACTTAACTGTCAGGAGTCCTTTACCTTTACCTTTTTACCTAGAAGCAGAGCAGCCAGCTCTCATACTTTCAGTAGACTGGAATCCTACCTCTGCCTCTTTCAAGCTAGATACAAAAGTTATGCAATACCCCTTAATGCAAGAGGCAGAGAGGGGAGTAGAAAAGAACAAGGCAGCGGGTTGGTGTTGCTGCCCCAGGGTGGGGAATATACAGCTAATTAGTTTCCGTGCTGCAAATCTCTTACACGGGATAAAATTTGTCACAGCGTCCCGGAAGATCCCTCACCCTATAAATAGCTTGTCCCCTTCGGCATTTTTCTCGCCACATGCAAGCTTGAGACGGGTGGAGGTGAATGGAAGCACCAGGAGAGGTCTCCAAGCCCACCTGCAGTCTCTCTTTGCCTCCCCCTCCCCCTTGCAATATCACTTTCCCATGGGAAGCAGGGAAGTTTTTGTTTGGTACCCTTTGCCAAAACTGACGGCACGCTCCTCGACTTGGGTTCCCTGTGACTTGACTGTAGAGATCAGAGAGAAAATGAATCCTGCAGCAAAGCACACAGGCACACTACAGTGTGCCGCGGGAAAGGATATTTATCTGGTCTTGGACCTCATTGCTGACCCACATCCAGGTTGCTAGGTACAGCCAATACAAATTCCCTAACAAATGCAACCCTTCATTTGCAGGAGTTATCATGTGATGTGGCCACTCGAAAGGACACACTTCCTTGCAGACGGTTGTAAGAATGTGAGGCAAACCTGCTAGATTCGGTCCAGAGTCTAATTCTGAACGTGGCCAACCAGGTACCTGTAGGAAACCTGAAACAGTGGCAGACCTTGGGTCTCAAATTTCAGTGGTGCCCTGTGTGATGCCAAAATTCAGTGCCCCTTGCTTCTTGCGCTCCATTCTACATCATAGGTGCAGTGTCCCTTTCAGCACCCCAAAGCTCTGCACCCAGTGTGCCCAAACCACTTGTTCTCCCCTACATCTGCCTCTGCCCAGATAAGAGCACTCTCCACCATCTTGCCTTGGTAATGGAATGGATGAGAGTCAATAAACTGAAGCTCAATCTGCATAAGACTGAGGCCCCCTTAGGGAGTGGTTTTCGAGATCAGATGTATGTGAGGTTGCCTGCTCTGGATGGGGTTACACTTCTTCTGGAGGAGCGGGTACACAGCTTGGGAGGTACTTCTGAATCAATTGCTGTCGCTTGAGGCTAAGGTGGCCTTGGTGGTGCAGAATGCCTTCCATCAGATTCAGCTGGTGGCCCAGCTGTACCCCTAACTTCTGTTGTATATGATCTGGTAATCTCTAGATTAGATTACTGCAATGTGTTATATGTGAGGCTGCCTCTGAAGACGGTTCGGAAACTTCAGCTGGTGCAGAATTCAGCAACCAATAGGTTTTGAGCATATAATGGCAATCTTAGCCCAACTGCACTGGCTGCCAATTAGTTTCCAGGTCCAATTCAACGTTCTTAGTCATGCTGGCCACATGACCCGGAAGCTGTACGCCGGCTCCCTCGGCCACTAACGCAAGATGAGCGCCGCAACCCTAGAGCCGTCTGCAACTGGACCTAACAGTCAGGGGTCCCTTTACCTTTACCTTTAAAGGTAAAGGACGGTTAAGTCCAGTCAAAGGCAACTATGGGGTTGCGACGCTCATCTTGCTTTCAGGCCGAGGGAGCTGGTGTTTGTCCACAGACAGCTTTCCAGGTCATGTGGCCAGCATGACTGAACCACTTCTGGCGCAACGGAACACCATGACGAGTGCCGGAGCACAAGGAAATGCTGTTTACCTTCCTACCGCAGCAGTACCTATTTATTTACTTGCATTGGCATGCTTTTGAACTGCTAGGTTGGCAGGAGCTGGGACAGAGCAATGGGAGCTCACTTCATCGTGGGGATTCGAACCGCCAACCTTCTGATCGGCAAGCCCAAGAGGCTCAGTGGTTTAGACCACAGCGCCACCTATTTTCATTGGAGAAATGTTGGAGGGTATGGAGTTTTGTTCCCTCTTTTAAGCAGCAGCAGCAGCAGCAAACTGGTCAAGATGGCGGACTTCTTGAATTTGCCTCTCTTTGCTTCAGACGGAGGGGCAGACTCTTCTCCCCTTCCTCTTCTTGCAAAGTGGCTGTCCCTCTTCTACAGAAGCGGCTGCTGCATCACTGCCAGTGCCACCCCTCCTCCTCGGATGGGTGAGGATTCCAGTCAGATCTAGCCTGACAAGCACAGCTGCGGGATCTGTAGCCCAGCTACTATCTCCTTGGCTTTCCGTTGGGCAGCCCCCCATGCTGGGTCATATGAGGGCCCTCAGCTGTTCTCGCTGAGCGGAGACAGCAACTGGGGTGGGGTGCGGGGAGGCCAAGACGCAAACATTTCATTAACCGAGCGCATGGCATTTAATCTTCCTAAATGAGTCACGGTCTTGGGAGCCAAAGCTGGAGCCAGTTTTGCCCCTTGCTCCTCCCCTCCAACAGTGACGCTGCATCTAGAGTTCTCAAATGATGTCAGCCAACCTCTGCAGGAAGCACCAGGTCAGCCTCCCACTCCCACTGGTGCAAGTACAACGCAGCCAAAACAACAGTGTGAAAAATGGATTCATTTAGCAATCTAGTCCCTGTATAATAAGTTTTGACACTATTATACTCCTGCTCCTTGGCATCTCTGATTCTTTCTGTCCCCCAAGCACTCCAATCTTTTTTCTTCCCAGCATCCTTGCAGAGCACCCTATTGACTGCTATAATCCGGCATGATATGTTCTTTCCAAGGCAAATAATTCTCTTCAGAGACTGCCTTGCCATCTTTCCATGGTGGACTCTTGCCCCTCAGCAGTTAGACCGTTTGTGAACATTCTGTGACTTACAATGAATGTGTCTTGGGAAAAGATGGGTTCAGCTCTTAGCTGCTGTTGCTTTAACTTCCTCTGTCCTCTGTCCCCCAAGTACCCAAAGCTAACACCCCTGTTTCTTTCCTGTCAACTGCATATAGGTCCTATGTAAGGTTTCCTCCTCGTTCTGACTTCTCTTTTCTGTAGCTCCTTCAGCTTTCCCTAGCTCCTTCCCTTCCTCTTCAGCTTTATGGCTCCTTTGCCCCTCTTTCCCTCTACTTCCTGCTTTTCACCCCACTACCTGACACCCCACTACTTCCTTAGCCCCCTCAAAACAACAGCTTTTGCTATTTATGGTAAAAACGTGTGCCTACAACGGCTTTTGACAAACTTCAAACAGCAGCATCGTGTGCTTGCAACACCATGAGGAGGATTACATTTCTGGCACACCTCTACAAATGATGCACAAATAATGCAACTTCATACAGACACTGACTAAGATTCTATACAGATGACTGGAAAGAGCAGGTGTGATTCCGGATGCAATCCCATGAAATAGAAGCAAGGTGTGAATCATCTTCTTTTCCGACACCCAGCATAAAATGCTGAAACTAATTTGCTGTGTGTATGACTACTTGCCTGGCGTATAGAGGGTTTCAAAGAACTGAAGTGAATAGGAAATAGCTTACATCATGAGTGAGCTGGAGGCATACCCATGCTCAGCATTTATGAATAGCACAAATATGTTTTCCCAACACAGCATATGACTGACCTGGAAAGCTCAAAGCCACATGATTTGCGGACAGCAATGTCTATAAAATTGGTTTAAGGAAACTATAACCAATAAAAGATATGCCATCAGATGTATTGGAGAGAGGGCATCCTGCTCAGACTTTTGCAAGAGTGGTATGCAAAAGCTCGGTTCAACTGCAAATTAATTTAAGGCACATTCTGCAAGAGCTGGGCTGCTCCCAACAAAAGCCCTGGTTTCTGGAATTAATGTATATGGCAAATCCAGCCTAAGACGACTTCCTGGTTCTGCACAATGGAAATGCAACATGAATGAGCAGGGTATGATATCTAATGAGGCCTAGGGTAGAAATCTGCTAGGATGGAGGCCTTTTTCTCTTAGCAGAGAGTTCCAGCCCAACAACACAGATACAAAGGTGCGTGCCTTATAATTTCCAGATCAGGAAAAGTCATTTTGTGTATGTTCAGAGGCTGGCCATCTGACTAGCTTTTTCAGGGAAGTACAATCCAAGCCTGATACTGAAAACAGGTCTGAGGTTGAGTCCCATGGCTCAAATTCCATACTGCAGAGGCACTCCTTCCATTATCACCACACATGTTCCAGAGGTCACATACTTGTGCTGAGCCCTGGTTAGTCCTCACTGAGTATTCTGGGGTGGGTTGAAGGGCTGGACAATGAGACAGTTTTTAAGCAACAGGCATCTTGATTCCCCACTAAAGGAAAGGTAGCATCTATGGTTGACGCCCACTGCTCTTGCAGCAGACTTTCTGAGTTTTCAACAACTTGCATGAGAGGTAGAAGTTCAACTAGTTAAGGATTTACTGACTTGGTGCTGGAGGCGACCCAGTGATGTAAACTGCTTGGCCTGCTGAATTTCTGCCTGTCTTTCAGCTGATTTAGGCGAAGGAACTTGAAACAAAATCCAAAAACAGGCCTCTTGCATTGCAGCAGGGAATTGGCACAAGGGTTTCCCCTCACAGTTCTTGCTGGTGGTGTCTGCTAGCAAGTACCATTGAGATGTACATGCATAAGATCCAGTTAAGGCCTTCTGGTCCTCTAATTTTAGAGGTAGGGGGAGATCTCTCTCTCTCTCTGCTGCCAAGTGTTAGGTTAGGAAAAGCCGATTGACTAGCTGGTGGGCAAGAGGGTCATAAATCAAATTTTGTCTTGAAGGGTCAAGTTATTCCCCTCTGCCCCAGCCCCAGGTCTTTGATTCTGGGAGCCCCTCTCTCCACCCCCCACCCCACCCCACAGCTACGAACAGCGGGATGGTTTCAATTACGCCCTGAAAGGCAGAGGGGGCCTCTTTTCAAGGCAGGCTGGCCTTCTCCTACTCTCAACAAAAGCTTAAGTTACAGGAAAAGGAGAGAGAGAGAGAGAGAGAGAGAGAGAGAGAGAGAGAGAGAGAGAGAGAGAGAGAGAAGTTAGAAAAAAAAACAGGCCAGGCCAGGGTAGAGAAGGGGGAAGGAGGGAAAGAAAGAAAAAAGCAAGCAGGGGGGTTGGGTCAGGGAGAAAATCCCAAAAGAAATAGAAGAAAGAACAATGGAAAGAAAACGTAGAGGGAGGGAGGAGAAGCAGGATAGAAAAGGCCCTGGTATTGGGTGCAAATTTAGGACTAGGAAAGAGAAACAGACCCATTCTTTCCTGAGGACTTTTCGCTGGAGTTTTTATTCAGGACACGTCAAAACTACAGGACAATTTGATGTTATTTATGACTGAGTCTCAGGGTGCAGACAAGACCGGCCCCGTCTCGAAATAAGCTTGGTGGTAGAATTAAATCCATCTACAGGCAAGTTTTACAAATCACCCAGTTCTCCCAAGCAGCCTGTTTCTGCTCCCCTCCTCCCCTCAAAATCAAAATTTGGCAGGAAGGCAGCACAAATTCTTCGCTGCAGAACAGTGTGTGAAAATTCATAATGCACACTGAGCATATTTGCTTACTTTGCACCATGTATTTAATTTGCTTCTGCTCAACACAGGGAAGGCAAAGAGCTCTGGCTGCCCCTTGAAGGGCTGCTCCCTGGAAATCATTCTTTTGGGGTAGCTTGCCAGTGAGATTCACCCGTCTTGTACACACACTGCATACCTTTGCAGCCTTAGAAGCTGCCGAGATGTTTCGTTTTGCTTTTAAAACGAACGCAGGGATTCTTAAGAAGTAGAATTCTGTTGCCAGCACTAATTTCTGCAGTTGCATTGGGTGGTTTTGAAACGGTGGAATATGAACAGTTCTAGGTCAGGGTTACCAACCCTTGAAAATACAATGTTCTGGCATGTTGGCAGGGCCTGAGGACAGAGCGCAGCAGGTCACTAGGTAAACCCCAATCATAGAATCATAGCATTGTAGAGTTGGAAGGGACCCTGAGGATCACCTAGTCCAGGCCTCCTCAAACTCGGCCCTCCAGATGTTTTGAGACTACAATTCCCATCATCCCTGACCACTGGTCCTGCTAGCTAGGAATCTTGGGAGTTGTAGGTGAAAAACATCTGTAGGGCCGAGTTTGAGGAAGCTTGATCTAGTCCAACTTCCTGCAATGCAAGACGTTGCAGCTGTCCCATATGAGGCTCAAACCTGCAGGCTTGGCATTAACAGCACCACACTCTAACCAGCCATGAAAGAGTAGAGGCCAGCAGTAAAGGGTGGAAAGGACAGCAAACACGGTTCATCTTTCTAAGATGTGCATATAGCAGGGACCTCAGGCATTTGGATGGTACTGCTTGGTGATATTAGACTACTATAGAGCGAACCAACACAATTCACAATTGTCGCAAGAGAAATGAAAGCATATATATACAGCAGACAAGCCAGGTACATGTGTCTCACACATATCTGCACATGGAACAGATACAGTGCTCAGAAGACATCAGACATTCACCCATTTTACAGATGGGGAACTTTGGTGCTTAAAGAGTCTCCAGTCTCAAGGGCAACCACAAAATCCATGGCACAGAACTCTCACCCTCTGAGCAGGTCACTCAAGAAAGCAAGCCGAGACACAGAGCCAGCATCTCCAGTAGGTACACCCTAAGGGTGTGTGTCTAAAAGTAGGTAGTGAACTCACGTGCATTATTCTTGCACACCCGCCCAACAGTTGAGAATAAGGCGGTGCATGCATAGGCATGCGCAAGTTGAATAGGCACACGGGGTAGGAGGAGCTAGGCATGCAGGTTGAGAGCCAGTGAGGTAGCCACATTGGCCTCTATGCAAATGTGGTGAAGCCAGTGCAAAGAAGCCTGACAACAACCTAGTGCAAAAATAATATAGAGGGATATGGAAAAGGAATTAAGCAGCCAGAAAACATGAATTCCTTTCACAGATGGGACAGAGCGCTTATCCACTTACCTTTCCTCTGCTCTTTCCAGGCATGGTCCATGCTCTAAAGCTCCATGTCTGCTTGCCCCCCTCCCCCTTTTGGCTCCTGAGCTTTCCCCACAAAAAAACCACAATTTAGCACCCAATTAGAGCAACTATCAATCAATCAATTGCTCCGATTGGGTGCTAAAGAGCAGCTTTTCATGGGGGAAATTCTGGGGCAACCCCCCCCCTACTTTCAGACACAGAGCTTTTAGGCGCAGACCTGTACCAGGAAAGAGTAGTGCAAAAGGTAAGTGTGGATAAGCTGAAAAAACGACTTGCCCAGTGAGGCTGAAAAACAGCTTGCCCAAACGAGCCAGTGACCCCAACCAACAACCCGGAAAAACCCACTGAGCTGGGCACACAAAGAGAGGCAGACACACAGAGAACAAAGGGAGGGCACAGTTTCTAAGAAAACAACAGAAGAGAATAGCATGCCCATACATTTTGCCTCATACCTCAGGTTCTACAAATGCTAGAAGCTTAGGTCACATTCACACCATACATTTAAAACACTATGGTACCACTTTCCCCTCTTCACTGAGAATTGTAGATCTGTGAGCAGAGGCGTGGGAAGGTCAGGTGGTACCCGGTACGGAAAATCTCTTGTCATCCCCTCCACACATTGGTTTATTTTTATTTTATTTTTTATTTTTTTGCCTGCCTGCAAAAATGGTTTTACGTTATTTCATATTTTCTTACAAAGGAATGTGGATTCTGGGCCTCTGATAACAAGTAGGCGACTATGGACAGATACTTAAACCTACAGGATGGATTGTGTTTTGGCTTGTGTTATTTTATTTATATTTATTGTTTATTTATTTAATAAAATTTATTTTTAAAAACCTGCAAAGCGGTTTACCGAAACAAAAAAAACACCACAGCTGTAAAATCAAGAAAAATTAAAAAATTAACAATCCTACTTTAAAACATACAAAAGCTAAAATATTAAGATTAAAATTACTTCAACTTCTTAAGCATCTAGGAATGTTTGCCTAAAGAAGAATGCTTTTAGCAGGTGCCAGAAAAGAGTCTAGCAAAGGCAGGTGCTTTGTTGCAATAGGCGGGGAGTTCCAAAGTGCAGGTGCTGTCACAGTAAACAATGCAGTACAGATATTATGTGGAACCTGTAGTAGTGCTTGAAACTACTGAAGGGGAGGTTTTATTTATTGTGATTTCACCATGCTCTATATTACCTAATCTACTTGGCCTAGTCTCATTTTCTTCACATAGGCCGACTTTCCAGGACCCGGGAAGCCCAGCGGAGGGTAGGGCAGTAGGGCGGTTCATAAAAAAAACTTTTCTAAAAAAAAAAAAAGCCTGCTCCAAAGGTCTTATCTTACTAAACTAGGGATTATATAGCTATATCTGAAATTTCATGCATATCAGTTAATATCTTGACCCTGCTCCAATGAATTGAAATTTCAGCCTTCACAACATAGGAAAATGGCCAAGTAAACAGCTATTTTTGTGGAGGAGCATGAACATGGAAGGGATGAACAAATAAAGGCATGTACAACTTCCCACAGTTCCAGCACACAAGATGTAGCCCTGGAGGAATGTTCTATAGTGACACCGTCATATCCAGTACCAAGAGCAATGTATCTTACTGCAATATATCCCAGGCCCCAGGCAACATGGAGCGTGTGTTCTTGGATACAGGCATCTCCATGAATGTTGAGAGAAGAGAAAGCACAACTTGGTGGTCAGAGACACGGCTCTGCGGAAGGTCCCCATCTATCCATCATTCAAAGAATCTTGTAGTTTTCAAGAGTCAGGAAAAACAAAACCTGCACATATTCTGTGGCAGAAGCTCTTTCACATAATGTGAACTAGTCGCCAGATGTAATCTGGCATAAATGCTGGAAGGTAAGACTTTGCACCTTGTTGAACTGGGGACAGCTTTGGTTGTAGATACAAGCTAAAAGCAAAAAGGAAGCCCCATCCTGTCGGGAAAGTTTGTGGAAGGGTCATAGCTCAGGGGTAGAGCATCCATCTGAAATCCTGCAGGGCTGCTGCCAGTAAGTGTGGCTAATATTGAGCAAGATGGAGCAAACATCTGTGTGACTCAGCATAAGGCAGCTTCCTAGGTTCCTAAAGTGGGCAATAATGGACATGTGCAAAATACTACTGGCAAGAAACCATGACAATCCAGGAAAATAATAAGTCATGAACATGTCTTACTGAGCTTAAAGTGTAATATTTCGGAAGATCCAAAGAATCGTGCAAGCTATGCTTACCACCAGTGATGGTTTCATACAAGAGTAGCAAAGCATTTTTCAACAGTCCAATAGATGAAGACAAATCATATGCCTTCAAATGTGGCATCAGAGAGCCCCTGGCCTGCCTTCATTTTTTTTTTGGGGGGGGGAATCCCAAATAGCTTGAAACAAAGCAGGCAATAGGATCTGAGGAAGCCAGGAGAATTCTGGCCCCGGGTCAATTGCTCCAGGGACGAAAGCCCAGCTCTGAGCTGCCTATCTGAGAAACCTTGGAAAGTATGTCTGAGGGAGGGAAGGAAGATAGCAGAAAGGGGAAGGGATTCCTTTTTATGCTTTTAAAAAGGGTCAAGTTGCGGGGAGAAAAATGGCCCCAGATAAAAGGCCCCGGGTCAGGCATGAGAGAGCTAAGAGGGGTTTTGAAATATGACAGAGGAAGAATTACAACCGCCAGGAGATAAGATGCTGAGGGTAAGCGGAGATGGCAGGAGGGGGAGGAGGAGGGAAGGGAGGAGGTTAAGTTGGCAGCAGAGAAGGGGAGAGAGATAAGGGAAGAAAGGGTTAGGGTCAGTTGTTCAGAAAGAAAGGCCACCTCGTGTCAGGAAGGCAGATGGCTTGGTCCTGTTACACATACCACATTCCCCAAAAGCGCAAGGTGGGGGTGGGGAGAAAAGATTCCTTGCAGCAAGAAGGGGAGGAAAAAACAGTATTTTTTTGGTGGTGGCAGTCAAACACACACACGAGAAAGGTAGCCTCCACACAAGGCAGTGATGGCTACCATCTTGGGTGGCTTTAAAAGAGGATTAGACAAATTTGTGGAGGTTACGGCTATCCATGGGTGCTAGCCATGACGGCTGTGTTCTCCCTCCTGTCGGAGGCATTATTTTATAATGCCAGTCACCAGGAATCGCTGGTGAGTGAATTGCACTGTAGCATCCATGTTCTGCTTCCCGTAGGCATCTGCTTGGCCACTGTGAGAACAGGGTGCTGGACAAGATGGGCTCTTGGCCTGATCCAGCAGGACTCTTCTTGTGTACATGTGTGATGTACAGATTGAGTCATGTAGTAGATGATTAGGCCATTGATTGTCCTAAGTCGGAATGCAGGGCAGCAAGGATGTGACCCTCTTTAATTCTCCTTGACCTCTTGGTGGCTTTCAGTAGGATGAGCTATGGTATCCTTAGGGACTAGCTTCACTGCAATGACTGTGGGATGGATTTTGATGGGTAGGAGAGGATACCTTAATTGCAATTTATCACTCCAGGTACCCATGTGTGAGAGTTGAACAGAGTTTTAAAATCCCATCCTTTGTCAGCAAAATTAAAAGCCTAGGAATCGGGCTGCAAAACTCTGTTTTGAGCAAGCCAGAAGTAATCTGGCTTCCCTCTTCTTACCCAGCCTAATAGAGAATCAGGGAACAACTTGGGAAGTAAGTTTAAAAATATAATTTACTTACTTGTAATCGTACACTAGTTCTCAGCAATGGCAGCAGTAAAAACTATGCAGGCAAAATACCTATATTTATAGTTATAACCAGCCTCAGGTGTGCATATCCTCCAATGAAACTAGGGACATCCTAAGGAAAAGTGGGACATTCTGGGATCAAATCAGAAACCAGGACGGCTTCTCTAAATCAAGGATGTCCCTGGAAAATAGGGGCACTTGGGAGGGTGTGGGCATGTGCCTAAAGTTGGATCAAGTGGAGGCATGTTTGAATCCAACACTGGTCAAAGGGAGAGAGAGAGAGGAACAGGAAGTACTATATGCTCCTTTCTCTCTATAAGAGGCAGGGGAAATGACATCCCACAGAGCCCTCTCTACCAATTGTATTTCTATTGTCTGAGTATCTGCCTATCAGCAGTACAGCTCTATGGACTTAGCCCCTTGTCATTGTCTTGCCCACCCCCAGGCCTGTGGATGCAGCAATGACCCTGCTGTTCCATAAAGGGGTGGCGGTGTATGACACCCTAAATTCAAGTAATTTGCAGTGAAATCCTAACCACATATGCTCAGAATTAAGTCCTTTTGAATTCCCAGGTAAGTGGACTGCAGCTTGACTCTGGTTCCAAACCAGTGTCTTAAGTTTATCTTAAGAAACAATTTAAGGAGATTATGTAGTTAATGACCAGCCAGCCTTGCTTGATGATTCCATCTTTCTGTAATGTGAAAATAAACAAAGTAAAGCATTTCAGTAGAATAAAATAAGACTTCCACACCTTTTCACTGTCACTTCATCCCAACGTATACAAGAACATGTAAATTTGATGCAGGTTTTAAAATAAGTATCAAACAGTTGTTTTAATAAATGGTGTTTTCCCCCAATCCAGCATTCCTTTCATACCAGAACTGACATAGAAATCAAATTTGCACCCACCCAGCAGCACATCCCATAAGAATGGGAGGATCCCAACATACAATTATAAACAATTAAAATGTAATGAACTTTGCTTTAAGACCTGCTTGTTAATGGCCCCTACATTTTGCATAATTAAGACCTCCTCCACCAATCCTAAATTTCTCCCTCTCCCAAACAAACTCTCACAACAACATGTTAAAGAATGTTCTTGCTTTGAGGTGCCATTAAAGAAAAGGGGGCCATAATGCATTTCTTTGTTCGTGAAAAGGGGCAATTATAAACAAGGAGCAAACTAGCTATTAAAGGGGTCCCTTTAAGAGGTCTCCCAACTCACAGAAAGATGGAGGCTTTTAGCTTAGGTGGGGGAGGGAGGAGAGACACTTTTAAGAGTATATTTATCTCTTTGGGTGGGGGAATTCTCTGTATAATTATTACTGGACCAGCCGCTCTCTGTAAAATACAGGAAATACATTTAGGAGCCGCACAGAATCCTTCTGTAGACTTTTGCATTCCCCCAGAGGGAGCAGTGGACTCTGCTGGGTAACCATTGGTCTGGCTGTGCAATGCTTGCGAGTGCTCTCAGCATATTTGGAATTGGGTGTGGGTGTGTCTCCCTTTGCTGCTTTCTCACTGTTGCCTCTTACGCTGTGTACACACTACCAGCTTAGAAGGCTGCTAGGTCATTATTTTTATCAATTCCAATCGAAACTGGTTGGGGGGGGGAACACACATCAAAACGCAGTAAAAGAAACTATGGATGTACGTACATTGCTTCCCCAAACCAGCAGTGGAAACACACTGGGTGCACAGTAAATGGGAATGCAAACACAGCCTTAAGTCTTTCCCTTTGCTTTCCTTGCTGCCTGTTTTTGGCCCACCAGTAGTGCAAAAATATACACTGTACCCCAGGGGTGTGTATGTGTGTGTGTGTGTGTGAAAACAGAAGGATTCCTTAGCTGGAAAAGACCAAAGCGCCATCTCAGGCAATATATGCTATCTTTCATTTATTTATTACACATCTGTCTCCCCCTTTCATTTAAGGTGCTCAAGGTGGCTTACATAGTTCATCTCTTTCCTCGTTTTATGTTCACAAAAAGAAGGCTCAGGTAGGCTAGGCTGAGAGACTGTGACTGGTCCAGGCCAGGGTCACCCTGTGACCTTCATGTCTGAGTGGGGACTTAGGCTCTGATCTTCTGGGTCCCAGTCCAACATCACACTACGTAGCTCTTTTCCTGTTACCTCTATTAAGGAATGACTGCCGCTCGATGGCAGTGCACTGGTTCAACCCCCCGCGTGCTACAAAAAGAGCTGGGAAAGACCCCCTTCTGGAATTCTGGAGAGCTGATGGCAATCAGTGTAGATAAGACTAAGTTAGATGGATGAAGGTGTAAGACAGACTCTTATGTTCCTATCTGATCTGATAATCAAAGGTATGGTGCCTTGGACCATAGAAATTCTGTTCTGAGTGATCATGACTTAACAGCTGTTGATCCTCCTCTCCATTGTGGGTTCCACTTAGCTTTCACCATCACTCTGTCAAGATGTCTAATCTGTGTTTTAAAAGCTATTGGCCTTCCCAGCACCCTGGAGAAATTCCAGTGAATTAATTAGGTGTTGTACTTCCTCTCCTTCTAGGGAGTCAGCATAGACGAAACTGATAAATGTTTTTAATACTGTTTCTTAGACTGTTGTAAGCCTCCCTGGGACCTCATGGCGAAAGGCAGTTAAGAAATCTAGATGATGATGATGATGATGAAGCCACCAGCAGGCATACCATTTTCTGTCACAGTGCTGCAAGGATGGGAAAAATTATACTTAATTCATTCAGATGGTGTCATCTTAAGGCATCATCCGTTATATAGCTGTATCTGTAGATTATGTCAGTTCTTTATGGGCTTTGGAGACCAGAGGTGTAACTCACTCACTCATCCCCATATGTCTTGGGTCCTCTGAACTGATCAGCAATGCCCCTACTGGCAGGCTTGCAGCAGGCATGGAGTCGGACAACGGGGACTTCACATCTGGGGGGCAGCTGAACCCCAGGGTGCTGATGGAGCATGTCAAAGTGCAGATTACTGTGGCCAACAAGCAGGAGCTGCTGCAGAGGATGAGGAGCAAAGGTTTCCTGAAGTCGAAACAAAATTAAAAAAAAATTCCTTCCAGTAGCACCTTAGAGACCAACTAAGTTTGTTACTGGTATGAGCTTTCGTGTGCATGCACACTTCTTCAGATACACTGAAACGGAAGTCACCAGTCCCTTATATATAGTGAGAGGGTGGGGAGGGGTATTACTCAGAAGGGTGGTGGGAATGGGTGATTGGCTGATAGGTGTGGTAAACCTGTTGACGACTGTTAAGGACTGCAATTGGTGTTACAGGAAAAAAAGCAAAGGGTGAGATGGCTATAAGGGTCTGGTGACTTCTGTTTCAGTGTATCTGAAGAAGTGTGCATGCACACGAAAGCTCATACCAAGAACAAACTTAGTTGGTCTCTACGGTGCTACTGGAAGGAATTGTTTTATTTTGTTTCGACTATGGCAGACCAACACGGCTACCTACCTGTTTCCTAAAGTGTATTGGAAATCCTGGAAGCTTCGTCAACATCTCCGAGCAGAACTGTGTTCTGATGTGCCTGGACTGCTACATGGGCTCCTGGAACACAGTCTCATGGGCCTACAACTCCCAGCTGCAGAGGAGTTTTTGGGCGTACTGCTTCATTTGCAATTAGTGCACGTACCACAGCTTCTTGCTGAAATCCTGTAACTTCACACAACAAATCTTCCGGGGTGGGGTGTTGTTGTTTGGGGCCACTTATCACACAAGGATGCCCCTTCAGATGGCAATAAGGCTGCAACATTGCGGAAGCACCACAGAACAGCTCATAAAGGGAAACATGTGAACAGCCCATTATATATCCAGCATGAATGTACTATTATTGTGTCATTAATATGTTGCAGAATGCACTCTCAAAAAACAACACTAGTCTGGAGGGGCTCTCAGTATTTTGTGGGAGGGATTCAGTGGCACACCAGAACTATAGGCTTGTGCATTTAAAATGAATTCAAAGCATCCTGGCCCTAGTGCAGCAAATCCACTTGTAAAAAACATAACTACTTTTTGCAGTTTGACAGGTGAAGGGAAAATGCATTGGAAAGTGTGGGGTGAACTAATGGCTAAGGGGAAGATGCTGGAACACCCTGGAAGCATTTGTTGAGGGCGAGATATAATCTACCATAACTTCCACGTAAGCTTTGGACAAGCAAATAGGTCATCTGGAGGGGCCCTACATTTTCCCTTGTGGGTCCATATTAAGCCAAAGTACTTGACTATAATCTAACTTATTTCCATCAAAGCTAAATTGGTTTACATCTAAGTACTTTAGCTTAGCTATGAATTGGGCTGCTGTCCAGCAATTCTGCAAATGTAGTATTTGGAATTCATGGGGTGCTTCCAGTGTGTCACTATTTTGGGGTGGGATTCAATTGCATACCGGAAAATTCAGACCGCACATTTACACTGAATGAGAGGTTCTGCGCAACAAACTCTCTTCCCAAAAATATCTGGGATTTTCTGCAGTAAGGGAAGTGATGGTAAAATGTACTGGAATTGTGGGATAATGCTTGGTTAGACATGACATCCTCTAACCTCCCCTGCAAACAGATCCATAATGAATCCCCATTAAATAGCTAATATTATCTAATCTCCCTGCAAACAAATAAGGACGAATGATTCCTGTGTTGCAGGGGGTTGGACTAGATGACCTTTGAGGTCCCTTCCAACTCTGCAATTCTACAATTCTATGAATGGTCAATAAACAGATTGTCTGGAAGCTCCTATAGATTCAGAGCCCTTCCAATGCCAGAAAATTTAGCTCTCTGCCTTAAAAGCAGGCTCAGCCACCAAACTACAAACAAAAACCGGATCAGACTTTCATGTGTCAGGAGTGGAGAGCAATTGCCCATCAGAATGGAGACTGCAGAGCAAATGCCATCAAGTGATCCGAGCAAGGGAGTCAGTCCACACACTTAAAGAGGAAAATCATAACTTCCAAAAGTCCCAGGTCTTTGGGGAGAAAGGGAGGAAGTCTTTTGGTTCCCTGGACTAGGATAAACATGAGCCAAATACAGCCACTAGATATTTTCAATATAATTGGGTGTGTGTGTGTGTGTGTGTGTGTGCGTGCTGCAACATGGCACCTTCCACCATCTAGAATCACAGGTGGCATTTCACATGCCGATGCTCCACTTCCACTGGCCAACGTGACAAATGATCGGGGTCGATGGGAGGACCCTGGGGTCCCCATTGCTGCTCTAGATTTTGCTCTGCGCCTAAGAAGGGAAGGCAACCCCACCTCCTTCCCAAGACTGAGTACAATCAGACATTGTGTTGGGAGAATATTCCTTTCCAACAAGGTCATGCATCAGGTCTAAACTGAAGGGCTCACTCCCACACCTTGTTCCCAACTTAGTGATATATAGAGCAACAATGTATAACCTAATAATACAGACAAGGATGCTTCTGAGCACAAGCAGAGAGCATTAACTGCCTCCAGCTTCCCAAACACCAGGCACAACTTCTAGGTGAAATGGCTGGCTTGAGGGGGGTCTCAACCATTTTTTAAAAAGTTAATAATGAAATACAGTACCCAGGAAGCAGGGACTTTCATGAACTCCCCCCCCCCCCAATCTCTTGTGTAGAAGTGTGTGGAACTGGAGGCAGGGAGACTGGCGAGAAAGATCTGGGGATAAACATGCAACTCACTCCGGCAGTTTTCTGTGTGTTTTGACTGGAAATTGTTTGCAGAGAAGGGAGAGGCGGCGCTCTGCACTTTGCCTATTAAGAATCGGAAAGTGTGTGGGGGGGGGGGGAGTAGTTGTGTTGCCCGCACATCCAAGATAATCTGTCTGCTAATAATTATAATTGGGGCGGGAGGTGAATAATCATCATCGAAGGTAAATTATTTCTCCTTAAAAGCAGCCACAGGCTCGTGATTGAGCGGGCGCGGGGGGAGGTGGAGAGAGAAGAGAGAGGTTTTTGGCATCTGATTCGTGATCTCGTTAATTTTTTCCCCCTTCCGCGATTGACCAATCCTGGGAAGAGAGGGAGGGGGGAGGAGGGCTGGTCCCTGATTTTGAATTTGATTGGGCGAGAGGAAATTTTGGGAAGGGGCTTAGGCAGCCAAGGTCTCTTTGATGGCGCTGGGAAGGGGGAAAAGGAAGAGAGGGGGCCGGACTGGAATTGATTAAGTTGGGAGGAGAAAGAGGAGAAGGCTGGGCGAAGCTCAGCTCAGCCCGGGGGCCCTCCTTTGAAACGGACTAATTGGGGAGCGAAGACACAAAGGGACGCGAAAGGCGCTCGGAGAGACGCACAGCAAGGAAGTTTCCCGCTGGGTGAGTGGAGTTGCTCCCTTGGATCTCCCAGGCGGATCCCCCCCTCTTCACCCCCCCCCGCAAAAAACCAACTCGGAAACTTTTGCCAGGACCCGTGTCCCCCGAGGGAGTGACAGATCCCAGCTCGTCCTGGGGAGGAGACGAGGCGATCGGGTGTCGGTGAGAACCGAGGGGGGGAGAGAGCCACCATGCGCCTTGCCGACGCGTCCTTGGCTCGCTGCCTGGCGCCGCCGCTGTTGCTGTTGCTGCTGCTGGGCTCCTGCCGGGCCCAGTTCCATGGGGAGAAGGGCATTTCGATCCCCGACCACGGCTTCTGTCAGCCGATCTCCATCCCTCTGTGTACCGACATTGCCTACAACCAGACGATCATGCCCAACTTGCTGGGGCACACGAGCCAAGAGGACGCTGGCTTGGAGGTGCACCAGTTCTACCCGCTGGTGAAGGTGCAGTGCTCGCCGGAGCTCAAGTTCTTCCTGTGCTCCATGTACGCGCCCGTGTGCACCGTCCTGGAGCAGGCCATCCCGCCGTGCCGCTCCATCTGCGAGCGGGCGCGCCAGGGCTGCGAGGCGCTCATGAACAAGTTCGGCTTCCAGTGGCCCGAGCGGCTGCGCTGCGAGAACTTCCCTCGCCACGGCGCGGAGCAGATCTGCGTGGGCCAGAACCACTCGGAGGAAGGCGGCTCGCCCGCGCTGCTCACCAGCGCCACCCCGATCGCCGGCCAAGGCACGGCGGGCCACCCCCGCTACGCTACCCTGGAGCACCCGTTCCACTGCCCGCGCGTGCTCAAGGTGCCCAGCTACCTCAACTACAAGTTCCTGGGCGAGAAGGACTGTGCTGCGCCCTGCGAGCCGGCCAAGCCCGATGGGCACATGTTCTTCAACCAGGAGGAGATCCGCTTTGCGCGCATCTGGATCCTCATCTGGTCGGTGCTGTGCTGCGCCTCCACCTTCTTCACGGTCACCACCTACCTGGTGGACATGCAGCGCTTCCGCTACCCGGAGAGGCCCATCATCTTCCTGTCGGGCTGCTACACCATGGTATCCGTGGCATACATCGCTGGCTTTGTGCTGGAGGAGCGTGTGGTGTGCAACGAGCGCTTCCAGGACGACGGCTACCGCACGGTGGTTCAGGGCACCAAGAAGGAAGGCTGCACCATCCTCTTCATGATGCTCTACTTCTTCAGCATGGCCAGCTCCATCTGGTGGGTCATCCTCTCACTCACCTGGTTCCTGGCGGCTGGCATGAAGTGGGGCCACGAGGCCATCGAGGCCAACTCTCAGTACTTCCACTTGGCCGCCTGGGCCGTGCCAGCCGTCAAGACCATCACCATCCTGGCCATGGGGCAGATTGACGGCGACCTGCTCAGCGGCGTGTGCTTTGTGGGCCTCAACAACATTGATCCCCTGCGTGGCTTCGTGCTGGCACCGCTCTTCGTCTACCTCTTCATCGGCACCTCCTTCTTGCTGGCGGGCTTCGTGTCCCTCTTCCGCATCCGGACCATCATGAAGCATGGAGGCACCAAGACGGAGAAGCTGGAGCGCCTCATGGTGCGCATCGGCGTCTTCAGCGTGCTCTACACCGTCCCGGCCACCATCGTCATCGCCTGCTACTTCTACGAGCAGGCCTTCCGCGAGCACTGGGAGCGCAGCTGGATCAGCCAGAACTGCAAGAGCTTGGCTATCCCCTGCCCGCTCCAGTACACCCCGCGCATGAACCCCGACTTCACCGTCTACATGATCAAGTATCTCATGACGCTCATCGTGGGCATCACCTCGGGGTTCTGGATCTGGTCGGGGAAAACCCTGCACTCCTGGAGGAAATTCTATACCAGGCTAACTAACAGCAAACACGGGGAGACAACCGTTTGAAAAGGGGGATATCGAGAGGTGGGGGAAGGAGAGAGAGACTTGGTTTGGTAGCCCCAAACTTTGAAACAATTATGAAAAAAACCAGGGGGCCCCCCATCCCCGGATGTGCTCTGTGGGGGGTATGGGGTTTTTTTTGCAGGGAGGGGGAGCCTCTCTCTGGAATTCGGGAATTCCTGTTGCACAGAGCAGAGACCTTCCTTTTTGACAATCTGGAGAGAAAACACGGAAAAGAACGAGGGAGAGAGACCGAAGTATTTAAAACTGTCTCCTTTTAATTAAAACTTTTTTTTTGCTTTAGGTTTTTATTAACTATTAAAGGGTGTCTTTTGTAATTAAAATTGTAAATAGCATTTGTAAATTTAATTATATATTTCTATTTAAAAAAAGAGCGAGAGAGAATGCCAGCAAGGACCCAGAAACATAGGGAGAGGGTCAAAGAAAGGAAATGGTCACCCATATTCTTCTCCCCCCCTTTCTTTGGGTACTATATATATTTTTCCCCTTTGCCTTTGCCATACCTTCATCACCCCTCCCTCTCCATGGAGCCAAGAGGACTGCCTGCTGTTTGGGTTGGCCCCTTAATAGGACATTCTCTCTTAAACTTTTCTGAAGAGCCAGGCTTGGAATTGCTCCCCCACCTCCTGCAAAAACACATCGCCCATCAACTCCCCTTTGGAGACTACAGTTTTTTTGGTACGGTTCCAGGAAGACTTCTCCCATCTCTCTCATTTTTTCCTCTCCGCTTCTGAAGGTTTGCAAGTAACTTTTTGCATCTATGAAAAAACTGTGCCGGTGGGGGTGGGTGCCTGTGGGATGTGAGTCTTCTCTCCTTTGCTGAAAATTGGGCCCTGGCTGTGCGGATCTCCTTATGGTGATTTCTGCTAAAGAAAGAAATCTGCTGCAAGAAAAGGGTTCCCCTCTCCCTCCTGCCTTAAGCTGCAGAGTTCTTTTTTCTGTTGCATTTGTACATTTCTATTCCCCCCTCCCTTTAGATGTTTTGTACAAAAGGTGTCTTTTTAAAAACTACATTTCCTGTATTAAACAGACTTGTTCTTTGCAAATTCAGTTTTGAGTTTTTTTCAGAAACAGCAGCAGCAGCTTCAAAAGCAATCTGTTGGCGAGATGTCCCTCAGTCAAATTCTATAAAGCAGTTAAATGCTGCAATGCATACTTCACAGACCAGCACACAATGCCTGCTTGCCAAAGGGATGGATCTATTTTTTTCCTTAAAGAACCTTTTTAGAAAGAGACACTGGAAAGTGCTTGATGACATTTTATAAAGTTTTCAAGGAGAATCCCCCAATATATATATATATATATTGACAAGGCATTTATTTAACTTTTGAGAACTGATACTTTACGTTACCAGAAATTCTTTCCCCTGCTCCTTGAAAAAAATATGGCAGAGAGAGAAATTTGTATTTTGACTCAGTTTTTTGTCTTTTTTGTGGGGGTATGCTTTTACTCCTTCCCCACCTCCCATGCCAGCTCTCAAAAATATTCAAAAATATTTGGACAGGTTCTTAAGTGACGTTATGAGGAAGTATCAGGTTTGTGTTTTTTTGTTCAGTAAAAGAGTGGTGTGTCTGGTGGAAATGTTGTAGTACTCACGGCATTAACTAATTTATTGGAAGTAAGTTCCGCTGATTTTTTTTGATAGAATGGATTTCCAAAAATGTTTGTGAGACCACAGCCCAAGGCTTCCACTAAAATCTATGTGCGCCGATTCACGTGTTAGAATTCGAAATCAAACAGCACTTTCTAGGAAAAAAAGGATGACCATGTGCAGATAATCATATGTGAAAATTGCCTACACATGCATTTTGCTGAATGTTATGTAACCTCTTGAAAGATTTAATTGCCACCTCATTGTTCTCTTTCCCGCTCCAAGTAAATCTGTTAGGGGTTCTGGTGCCCTTTGTCATAACAGTGAAAACATACATATAACAGCAGCCCAATCCTATAGCTTTTTGCTCTGAAATAAGTCCCACTAAGTTCAGTGGTTCTTACACTGAAGTAAACTGCAGCCTAAATTTCAGTTCTCTCAAGCGGAAAATTAATTCCTGTATTTAAAAAACAGTTAACGTCTTTTTTAAAAGCTTCTAATGAATTACTTAAATGTCTTTGCCTCCCGCCAACCATTATCCCTCTTTTAAATTTCAAAATAGAATTTTGTTGATTTGGTAACAATCAAAATTCAATCCTAGCTACACACATATACACAAAAGGTCATTTTTGTATTTAAAGTAAGCTCCTAGAAAGGCTTTATAGAAGTCACTCTGATCCTAACCAGAAATCAGCTAGAAAATTCCACCCATGCTTGTAAGATGATAACACCTCTAGTAATATATCTCTTTAAAGCAGAAGCAGTACAATAAAGGGTAAAACTTGGAAGTGTGGAGGAGAATCCCACTGTCACTAGCACGTATATTCAGAAAAGTGGCGGGGGGGGGGATGAAATAAAACTTCCCTCCTTCAATTCAGTTTAATTTCTCAGTGGCAGGAGAGAGCACATACATCATCCCCACCCAAATCCTTTCCCAGCTTTTTGTGGTAGAATTGTGACTCTGACTCGGGTTGTTGCTGCTTCCTTTCTTGTGTCACTTAGTTGGCTTTTTAAAAGGTAATGGATAGAAATAAATAGTTTTGCATTTTCTTTTGCACCCAAATGTTCCTGGAGGAAGCAATTTACTGGTCCTGCGGATTATGGGACTGGTGTGTATACCAAAACAGATGGGGGGGGGGAGAGAGAGAGAGAGAGAGAGTTGTATAGCATTGCAGCAAGGAACGGGGTGGGAAAGAAAGAGAAAGAAAGAGTGTACAACTTTGCATTCCACATTTTAAGCCTCCTTAACAGAGTGAGGGTGAAAAAGAGAGCCTCCAGAACACACCCACCCACCCCCAGACACACGCATCCTCTTCCATCAGAGAGGGGAGTGTGGTTTAAAGCCAAAAGTCAGAGGGCCACTAAAGCAAACCAGATGGACGTTTGGAAGGCTGCAAACATGTGTCCAGTATCAAAGCAATCCAGCTAGATAGAGGAGGAGCAAATTCCATCTGGTCTAATTTAAAAAAAGAAGCTGAATGGGATTTTCCTCTTGGTGTTTGAATGCTGCCTGCCAGGGAGCATGCCAGCCTCGCTACCACCCCCTTGTTGCCACTTAACAGTGGCTCTTTTGCTACTCCCACTGGATTTTTTTTTCCACGACAACTGGTAATTTGGGAAGTTCTAAAAAAAAAGAAGAAGAAGAAGAAGAGAAAGAAAGAAATGGAGTTCTTTCTACTGACTCCGAAATTTACAAGAGGGGGGAAATGGACTTAGAGCTTTCGACGACAAATGGCCTTTTAAACTTTCTCTTTTCTTGAACAGAAGAAGTGTGTGAACTTTCTCTCTCTGCCACCCCACCCCCGCCTGCCACTTTATTTATGTGACCCAGTTTTGGAATTCCTCCTTCCTTTCCAGGTGACTTCAGTGACACAAGAGCACAACTCTCAAGTCGGCCACAGTGTCATCACCAACTACTACTCCATGGGATTGAGCCCTTAGTTCTGCTGCCAGGGCCTCTTTCTGTTTTGTTTCTGTTTTGTTTGGTAAGAATCGCATTTGCCGAAAGTTTTTCTGCATGGCTCATATTCCAGCATTCTCTCCCCCCCCCCCCCGCCCCAACTCTCAGACCTGTCTTACGAATCTTGCAAAAGCACCGACAGATGGATCTCATTAGTTTCCCTTTTTTGGCAAAGGTACTTCAGCCGCTCGCCCCACACAAGAAGGGACTACACCCAAACTTTTTGCGCCCCACTTTCCGAGCTCTGGACAGAACAACGTGCAACGTGGATCCAAGGCGGGGAGTGGAGAACGGCCTTCCTCTGCCAAGGAATGCTGGGGCCAGGAGTTTAACTCTCTCCCCCTCTCCCCATTTTGTTCTTAATTTAATCCTTCTGGTTTTGTAAGCCTAGAAAAACAAGACCATCTAATGTCAAGACAGTTTATATCAGGCGGGTGCCTCTGTGTGTGTGTGTGTGTGTGTGTGTGTGTGTGTGTGTGTTAACAAAAGGCCTGAAAACTTTTCTTCTCTCCGCCCCCCCCCCCCCACTTCCACCCACCTCTTTCCCTTTTCTCCTGGCCTCTTGCTAAGTGCATACATAACTTGGAGCTCAGCAGAACCCCCTCCCAACATGTCCTTGCTCACCCTAACCATTTTTTGCTTGCAATGCCAATTTGGGGGAGCAGAGTGGGGGGTGCTGAATCTGTTGGAAATAAAAGTTTGCTACTCAGAAAGGGCGTAGCCTTTGCCAGATTCTCCACCTTACTTAAAAAACCCATTTCACATTCTCTCTCTGTCTCTGTCTCTCTGTCGAATGATCACTCCCTCCCATGCCCCCAAAAGGAGTTGCACAGGACATTTGTGTGTTCCCACTTAAAGTTGACACACGGGCTTTGAAATGGAGATTTGTCCCTCAGCAGAGCAGCAGCCTGCTTAACACATTAAGAATCCCAGCTGCCAGGGGGAAGGGAGAAAAGGGGAGAGGTTTGATCTGCACTGGGTGGATTCCTCTCTTCTCTCTTCCTCCCCCGCCCCCCCCAACTAATGTAAGACAAGAGTGTGGGGCTGTTTGTGCAATAAACTGCTACAGACCTGGAGCTATTTGGAAGGGGGGGCGGTGGAATATGAAATTCCTTTGCAGCAGACGGGAAGGCTGTCCAGTCGTGCAGACAAAAAAGCCCTTCTTTAAATGACTCACAGTTGCAAAGAGTCAACCAGAGCTGTTTAACGAAAGAACACGAAGGAGGGGTTGGCGAGCAACTGGATTCCCAGCCAGGCTTCTGTTCCAACTCCCATCAAGATGGGCTTTCTGGTTATTGGAGCAGTTGTCGTGCCTTAAATGTGCTTCCATATCCTCTGCGATGCCTTGATCCTGCAAAGCCGCCTCTGCGTGCAGACCCCTATGAGGCTCTTTATAGGGTACTGTGCAGTTTTGCCAAAAAAACTGAGGCAGGGAACTAACAGAGGGAGAAGGGGGGTGGGAGAAATCCCATTTCCCAAAAATCCTAGTACCGTCCAGAATGTGACTCACTGTAACTAACAGCAAGCCGCACTAAATTTCTCCTACAGAGTCTTGATCCAGGGGTGAACCCTTTGATCAGTCTTCAGTGCTGGGGTTCCACCATGGAATGTATCTTAATGCCTCAAACGCCCAAACCCTTTATATAGCCAATCAATCACCAGTGAAGGCCTCCTGCAGATACCACCTTATCAGGAGGTCCTTTAGCGTTGTGGTCTATTAGGTGCCTACTTAAAAACTCCTCTTTGAACAACAAGCCTTTTAAACCAAGATACTTCCCGGTCTGCAAGTACATTGGAATCATTCTTGAAAATATGTTCTTATTGTTTTATCGCTTGATGTTTGCCATCCTGGCCAGCTTTGGAAGGAAGGATGCAATCTACATTTAACAAATAAGTAATGTGGGATGAAGACAGGCATAACATAAAAGGTAACTCAAGAGAATGTCGCTGTACCTGGGTTTCAATGGAAATTACCAATGTGCATAGCAGTGAATTGAAGCTTGGCTCAGTGTCAGATTTGGCCCTTTCCCCTATGCTTCAGGTGGTATGTCCATACTTAAAAAAACAAAAAAAATCACATGAATATTCATGTGTGTACGCTTGTGTGAGCATTCATTGCCTGAATTATGCAATGGCGACAACAAAGAAACTTATTTTTACATGTGCGAAACTGCTTGAGGGAGTTGGGTAGGGGGTGGTTTCCTGGTGGCATCACAGCAGGGGGGTGGGGCAGAGCACAGGAACAGAAACAGCATCATACAAGCAGCTGGTTTCAGTTTCCAACCTGTTCAGAGCTTGGCCCTGGAGAGGAACAGATATGTTTCGACTGAAGGCTGAACGTTACTTCCTTCGTCACCCAAAGAAGAGTACCTTCTCACTCACAACGCTGAGTAACCATAACCAGCTTCAAAATCTAGGATTGCAAAGGAGGGCTAGGCAGATCTCAGGCTTGAAGAATCTACTTGGGTTTTTTTTACTAGAATGCCAAGATCCACCAAATGAAGTCGGGTGCAAAAGACATAGAATTGAATAATTCTCTGTCCAAGGGTTTATTCTGAGTACCCTTCAGGCTGAGGGAGCTGGCGTTTGTCCACAGACAGCTTTCCGGGTCATGTGGCCAGCATGACTAAACTGCTTCTGGCGCAATGGGACACCATGACAGAAGCCAGAGCACACAGAAACGCCGCTTACCTTACCTAGCTGCCTTTTAGCTCCTGAGCCGGATTAAATTTTCTGTGGTCCATGTTTTAAACCCTAAAAGTCTTGGAACCAGGAAACTTAGCTGACCACCTCCCTCAGTACTGACCAAGGTGAAAGTTAAGATATTCCAGGAAAATCCTGCAAGTTGTTCAACAACCAGCACAAAATGATGTGGTCACAACAGTGAAGGGGGCTTTCCTGATGGTGGTACCAATCATTTAGAATATTCTCTCCTGGGTGGTTTAAGAGGTGGATGTTTAACTAGCCAGCCTTAAATACAATTTAAATATGTAGGCTTACCTATGTTTCCCTGTATCTATCATATATAGCAGGCATCAGGAACGTCTGGCCTGAGGGCTAAATGTGCCCAGGTACAGGTTTTGATTTGGTCTATGAGGACTTTTTCCCAAACCAATTGTGCAGCCATATCCCTGCAGTGCCCAGCAGCTGAGAGGCAATGACTTCAAGTGGAGCTACCCAGTCCAGGACATTTTGCAAGCCCCGTGTGATGCTTTCAAGTCACCCGATGTCATTGTAATTAACAGGCCAGTGGCTCCACCCACCTGTCAAATTTGGCCCTCAATGAGTAGGGGAGATAAGAATCTGGCCCATTGGCCAGACTAGCTTCCCCATCCCCAGCGTTGGTTTTATTCTGTTTTCCTTATTTGGATTTATTTATTTATTTGATTCTAACATTTTTATATGAACCTACATTGGTTTTTAAAATTATGTTTCAATCTAAACTACTTATATTTATTCTTATATTAAGTGGTATATAATTTTTAGAAATGAATGAATGAATATCTGCCAAAAACAAGGAGGAAAAATGGGAAGATTGAGAGGGAATATTGGGAGGGAAGGAAGGAAGGAAGGAAGGAAGGCTAGTCAGAATTCTGGGCTCACGGGCTGGTCCTACCTGGTATGTACTGATTCATTCATTATAAGATTAATATCCATGACTTTCTAATCCATATGTATTACTCAAGACATCTTACAATAGTTCAAATCACAATAATAAAATATAGCAACAATTAAAACATAACATGGCCTGGGGTTGGCGGATGAAACATGTCCTTCAGTAAAAGTACTTTAATCTGACAAATGAAAAGCCTGCTAAAATAAAAATATATTCACAACTGATGGAAGGCAACCAGAAAGGAGGCCATCTCTGGTCCCTAGCCCTCATCCCAACCAAACTTGTGCTGACCATGGATGAGACACAGTGAAGGGCTCCACTACTAACTACTTGATCTTAATGAATAGGCAAGGATAATGTGTACATCTGCCACAGGGAACCTCAGACGACTGGACTCTATCCTCACAGCTGTAATGGAGGCCTGGATTCTAACCCTTCAGCCAATCGCAGCACATAAATAACATGATATGAGACATAGCCAAGGAACACCATTGCCATTTTGATCTATCCTCTTGCTTATGAATTTCAGAGAGAGCACAACAGGTGGTAACTTGGCAGGGAGTTCACTGCTGAGAGGGCACACTGCACAAAAGTCCCAAGGTTCACAATGAAATCATTGCCAACACTTGCCTTCTCAGCAACCTTTCAGGTACTCTACCTCAGGACTCTGGATGCCCAACAGGAATCACAACTCTGCAGCTACAACTGGAGATGCAAGGCTGTTGGAAAGAAAGGGAGGGGAGACCACACTTCAAAGCTTCCATCCCTTTCCCCAACTCCTCCAAATCTTCAAAAAAAAAGGGGTGGGAGTCCCGTGATCGCAAAACACCCCGGCCCACAGAGTGTCTCCCATTCCCTATAAGGAAATGGCATGTACTGTTTTATCCACCCTCCATTACTGCACTCATTGTAGCAGTAACCCCCTTAAGGAGAGGACACAGAAAAATATGTACCATACAAAACAGGGGTTGCTGTTGACTTGAGTGGATCGCGGGCAATATTGTGTCTCGGGAATATAACCAGCAGATACTGGAAACTTTCCTGAATGGGGATGGGACAGCACAACCTGATGGGATGAAGGAAGCTGAACTAAATGAAAGGCGTCCTGGGGGCAGGACAGGCCACTCCCTTTAACTCAAGTTCAGGGGCCACAAATATGCTCCCTTTTGCTTTCTGAAGTTATTGTTACCAGCTTAACCCCTCAAAAGGGACTCTTGGCTTTGCAAAGGTCACATTCAGATCTCTCCAGGGGTGCATCTCCTGTTTCATCTACCCTTTGCCTTTCCCACTGAGCTACCCCCTGAGCTTGCTTTTGTAGCTACCATTCTTCTTATGCAAGTAGTGGCTTTCTCGCAGCCTCCACCCCCCACTCTTCTGCAAAATGCTGGTCCCAAAACACACAAAGGCGGCAATATAAATGTTTTGTGGGCAGTGCTGTTGAGTTTGTCTGCATAGAGGCACTGTTCTTACTACAGGGCTCCAAGGACGCCTCCAAGTTCTTCATATAGCCCTTCAACTACTATGACACGGAGATTTCTGCAGGAGATGGCGCAGTAGTTTCGTTTTGGCTTCCTTCTTGGGTGTTGTGTGGAGGGTATTATGTGCATTGGATTAAGAGTGATGTCAAGGCATGGTGACTGCCTGGCATAGCAAGAGCAGAAGATCACCCAGTACTTTCCACTCCAATGTTTTACATCTAAGCAGCAGGTTTTTGTCAACTTGTACATTGTAATCTTACCTAGATTACTGTTACCCTCTTATAAATCTTAGCTTGATCACCTCAACTTCACCTCTTGTACGGAATTGTATTTTAAGCCAGCAATGGACCACTTGCCAATTATATCATATTCCTAGGGAACTCCCAGAAGTGCAAGCTGGATTTCGAAGGGGCAGAGGAACCAGAGACCAAATTGCAAACATGCGCTGGATTATGGAGAAAGCTAGAGAGTTCCAGAAAAACATCTACTTCTGCTTCATTGACTACACAAAAGCATTTGACTGTGTCGACCACAACAAACTATGGCAAGTTCTTAAAGAAATGGGAGTGCCGGATCACCTCATTTGTCTCCTGAGAAATCTCTATGTGGGACAAGAAGCTACAGTTAGAACTGGATATGGAACAACTGATTGGTTCAAAATTGGGAAAGGAGTACGACAAGGCTGTATATTGTCTCCCTGCTTATTTAACTTATATGCAGAATTCATCATGCGAAAGGCTGGACTGGATGAATCCCAAACCGGAATTAAGATTGCCGGAAAAAATATCAACAACCTCAGATATGCTGATGACACTACCTTGATGGCAGAAAGTGAGGAGGAATTAAAGAACCTTTTAATGAGGGTGAAAGAGGAGAGCGCAAAATATGGTCTGAAGCTCAACATCAAAAAAACTAAGATCATGGCCACTGGTCCCATCACCTCCTGGCAAATAGAAGGGGAAGAAATGGAGGCAGTGAGAGATTTCACTTTTTGGGTTCCACGATCACTGCAGATGGTGACAGCAGTCACGAAATTAGAAGACGCCTGCTTCTTGGGAGAAAAGCAATGACAAACCTAGACAGCATCTTAAAAAGCAAAGACATCACCTTGCCGACAAAGGTCCGTATAGTTAAAGCTATGGTTTTCCCAGTAGTAATGTATGGAAGTGAGAGCTGGACCATAAAGAAGGCTGATCGCCGAAGAATTGATGCTTTTGAATTATGGTGCTGGAGGAGACTCTTGAGAGTCCCATGGACTGCAAGAAGATCAAACCTATCCATTCTCAAAGAAATCAGCCCTGAGTGCTCACTAGAAGGACAGATCCTGCAGTTGAGGCTCCAGTACTTTGGCCACCTCATGAGAAGAGAAGACTCCCTGGAAAAGACCCTGATGTTGGGAAAGATGGAGGGCACAAGGAGAAGGGGACGACAGAGGATGAGATGGTTGGACAGTGTTCTCGAAGCTACTAACATGAGTTTGGCCAAACTGCGGGAGGCAGTGAAGGATAGGCGTGCCTGGCGTGCTCTGGTCCATGGGGTCACGAAGAGTCGGACACGACTGAACGACTGAACAACAACAACAACAACAGGGATTTATATGCAGAGCAACTGAGCTTTTGCAAACAGGTCTGATAGTAGCGCTTGTAAACATTGTTCTGCAGAGGTCTTGAAAAACATTCTGGGCTGCCCTAAAGGTCATTTTTTTCTGCAGAGTCCAATACTGAAATGCTTGGTCTTTGCTCCCTGTGTTCCTAGTCCTTTGTGACATTTTGTATGATCTGTAAATCACAAAAGACAGAAATTTTGTATTTTTAAAAATCTGGGATTCTGGGCATTGTGAATCCAGAAAAGAGGAGATCAACAATAATAGTGTACCCACAGGCTAGAAAAAAACAGACAGGAGAACTGCCCTTGCTTCGAGGGGAAGATGGTTAGCAGAGAGACCTCTCTCTCCTCTGCTTTGCTGTTCAATCTTTCTAATTCACTTGGGTTTTGTCAGATTCAGTTTCACTGAAATTTGCTAAGCAATGTTATAACAAACCGACTTCGCAAATGCTGAGCTTAGCGGAACAAAGTCAAACATTTTGCCAGGTAGCTTCTCTGCAAGTATACAGGCACCTCCCCAGTTGTGCATGATCAGCACATGTGTGACCGCTGACATGTGTGCCATTTTCAGCACCAAAATGGGGTGGGGGCAGAAAGAGATGGAACCAACTTGCGCAGGAACCCCCACGTAAGCGGGGATTGCCCTGGATAAAAATATGCCTTATAAAACCCAGGGGCAAAACTAGGCTTTATTTCACTTGCTTAATAACTAAAAAAGTTGGAGTTCTTGATAGAAGCAATGCAGAAAATAGAAAAACAAGAACTCACGCCACAATGATGATTCAATTGATTCAAATTTTTCAAGTCTCTTATGAGTAGATTTATTTCTTAAAGTTTATATACCAGGTGAAATTAATGTGCCAGGACAAAGGCCCTGTTTCGGTGATTCTTCTTGAACTGGAATAATGAGAGACCCTATGTTAATTAACATATCAGCAGTCTAAAGTTGTCTAAAAGTAAACATTATTCCAGCTGAAGAAGAATACCGAAACAGGGCCTTGTCCTGGCACATTAATTTCACCTGGTACTGTATATAAACTTTTAAGAAATAAATCTAGTCATAAGAGACTTGAAAAACTTGAATCAATTGAATCATCATTGTGGCCTGAGTTCTTGTTTTTCTACTATTTTCTGCATTTATTTCACTTGGGTCAAAGACCCAGTTTGGCACGTCCCCTCCCATGCGCATTTACGTACGTACACACACACACACACACACACACACACACACACACACAGGCTGGGAGCCTCAATGGAGCCCCTCTGGGGGCTTCACCTGGGGCAAACAACCTGGCTAGCCCATAGCTACAGCACCTGCGATGCACCATTTCCGATAAACTTTGCTAGGCCTGAGCTGCTGAATCATTCAAATTAGTCTCAAAAGCTACATATGTATGAATAATAAAGACCCCAAGTCACAATTTATCCTTAAAGCATTACAATGAGCAATATCTTAACAATTTTCCTTTAGCATAGAAATACAGTACAAATGGAATGATTGCAAATAGAGAGTTTGGTCTGGCAGCATCAAGCTTCCCCACATCCCCCTGCCATGGATGACCCCTTAGGAAACTGAGGGCGCTCTTAATCCTTTGGGGGATTTTCCTGAAGTCAAAGCCACAAGGGACTATGGTACCTCAGAAGATAGAATCATAGAATGGAAGGCACCCTGAGGATCATCGAGCCCAACCCTCTGACTGAATCAGCGCAGAATCAGCACAGAACTGGAATAGTATGATATATTCTGTTGGTTCCAGGCACAAGTCTAACTGCCACATTCTGGACAGGGAGGCTAATCTGTGGCCCCCCCAAATGTTGTTCAACTACAACTTCCATCAATGTGTGACATTTTAATGTATTTTAATATTTGTTGGAAGCTGCCCAGAGTGGTTGGGGAAACCCAGCCAGATGGGCGGGGTACAAATAATAAATTATTATTATTATATGACAGTTGGTCATACTGGCTCAGGCTGTTGGGAGTTGTAGCTCAGCAACACCTGGAAGGCTGCAAATTAACCATCCCTATCCAGCAGAAGTTTCTATACTGTCTTCATGCCCCAGTGAAGAGTGATTTACAGTAATCTAGGGATAGGGAACCCCCAGATGTTCCCTTCAGCCCCAGTCAGCATGGCCAATCGTCAGGGACGATGGGAGTTAGTATTATTTATTACATTTATATCCCACCTTTTGTCCCAGGAGCTCAAGGTGGCAAACATAATGTTCCCTAAGTTATTCTCACCATCAGAGGAAGGGGCTAGGTTTGGGTTAGTTCACCCAGGGAGTTTCATGGCTGAATGGGGATGGAAGTTGCTCCTGGCTACCACTGCCACCTGCACGTCAAGGATGGAGTACCCCTCAACTGTGAGGCTGTTTCTTCAAGGGAAGGGCAGACCCGTTCAGAACAGGTTGAATATCTTCCCTGGTTCCTCTGAACCACCAAAACAACAGCTGTTTTCATCACAACCAAGGTATGTTTCACTTAGTTCAACCTCTTCCATTTCAAAATGGCCTCCAGGCACCAGTTCAGAACTTCCACTGTCTCATCCCACCCCATGCCAGATTAGATCATGCAAGAGCTCTAGTGTTGGGTGTGACTCCTGTGTTGATGGCAACACAGCCCAGATCTCCATATGACCTCAACTGGAAGTTTCATGTAGATTTCAACAAGTGATGGGGACAGGATGGAGTCTTCTGGAGATGTATGTGTCAAAGGCCACAGGCTAGAACAGAGTCCCCCAGCACCACCTTCAGAGATTTGCACTTTAGGAAGGATGGAAGCCACCACAAATTGGTAGCCCCCCAAAACTCAAGCCTGCCAGGTGGCCCAGAAGGATACCACAGCATCAAAAGCTGTGAGAAGTCCAAAACAAGCAACAGATGTGCACACCTTCCCATCTATCTCCTGTTGCAAGTAATTTTTATTTATATAAGTATTTTTATACTGCCATTCATTAAAAAAAATCAAAGTGATTTACAGCAATCATACAATAAAAACTATGTATAAATGTAAAAACAGAAATCAGCTAACTTCTACAGGAATGTATTTTCTTAATTGCCTGCATAAGCTTGGCAGAATATAAGAGTTTTCAGCAGGCATTTAAAGATTGAAATCAAAGGCACTCACTAAATCTCTATTGGCACAGCATTCCACAGGACTGGACCGATGACACTAAAGGCTCAGTTTCTTGTTGCTGTCAGATGAACCTTGCTAACTCTGCAGACAACCAACAACAGTCGTGAAGATGATCTCAGTGACTGAGTCGAAATATAAGGGTTAGGTATCCCTATAGTACCCTGGACCTAAGGGCTTTAGAAACACTTGAATCTTGCATGGTAGTAGTTGGGCAGACAGTGTGGATAGTTTAACAATGGTGTCATATGTGCAGATTTGTGCCCCCATCAACAATCTGCCCCCCCCCATTCTGTACCAGATGGAGCTTCTGAATCAGGCTCAAGGGCAGCCCCCCACAGAGCACACTGCAGTAATCCAGGCTTGAGGTTACTAATGCATGGACTGCAGTGGTCAGGCTTTGCCTGTCTAGGAATGGCTGTAGCTGACCAAACCACAGAGGACACTTGGGCCTCTATGACAGAGATGCATCCAAGAGTAGTCCCAAGCTATGCACCTGCTCCTTCCAGAAATGGGAACCACTGACCCAAAGAGCCTCCACCTTCCAGAATCCAAGCACAGTTTATTGGTGCTTATCCAGTCATCTACCAGGGTGACCTGTTAGCCCGTGCTGTTGGCAGTCCCTAGCCACACACCAAGCCCTGAGTTGAGGTGAAGTCCTACATGCTTACCTAGAAAGGCCTTCATCCAGCGGTGGCAGGGAGGCACGCCATGGGTGTAGGGCTTTGATGTGTGGCTTTATTTCTCTCCCCAGAGGGGCAAGTCAAAAAAGAGGGCAAGCAGCCAGGCACAAATGCCTGCCTGCCTCTTCTTTGCCAGACGTAGGCAAGGTGGCTTTGCTTTGATGTGGACTAATTACCCCTGCTCTGTTGTTTCAGCTGGCTCAGTTTGGCTCAGTTCTGGGAGAAGTCAATTAAAGGGTCGAGCCTAACTGCCACCCACCCCCTTGAACCATGTCACCCATCCCCCCCCCCGCCACCCCCATTGCCCAATACTCAATATGTTCCCAAGGCCTGCCAAGCAGCCGGAAAGGTCCCATTCGTTTCATGTTTGGCCATTCTGGCACAAGCCAGGTGCTGGAAAAGAAGAGGGGCAAGATGAGGGGAAATCCAGCTGGTTTGGAGTTCAGCTGACTGGATGTTTCTGCTAATGTATGCTAATTGCAACCTTGGCGGAGGGCGTGCAGGGGGTGTTTGTAATTTTCAAGGGAGTATGTGTGTGTATGTATAAGCAATCAAGGTATTCAGCTGAATGCTGCAGCCCCAAAAGTGCAGTAGAGCAGAAAGCACTGGACAATGCAAACATCACCAAGGTTTTAAAATCTACCCTATAGAACCCTTCCAGTCCCTCTGGCCGTGGGAAGAAGTGGGCTGCAGATTATCTGTTTCTCTTAAAGAAAAGTGCCTGGAAAGCATTTAGGAAAGAAAGAGGTTGCTAGCTAGCATCTCCAGGATACTGCTACAATCCAAAGTAGGAGAGAGACAGGTCTTGGCTCTTATAACTCTACCTCCTCCACTCACATTCATCATGGCTCTTCAGAGTTCCCCTGCTAGCCACAGTGTTCCAGGCATACCATAAATCAGGCCTGAGGCCTGCCCTGGATGCATCACACCAATAATAACACTGCTGTTCAATGCAATTTCTGAAAGAGGGAGACTGTGAAGCCTATGTTGAACCTGGGGATAGGACAGAGAAAGTGACACCCTCACCTGCCATGTTTTCTTCCTGCCTTACATTGAATCAGGGGTGTGGAATCCCCTTCTGCCCAAAGATACCCATGGGAAACCTTCCAAGGCTGCCTGTCAGTGGTCTGTGGAGCCAGAGGGGAACATGGGTGGGACTAGAGGGAAAAGTGGGTGTGCAGCAATGGATATGGCCCTTTCCTTTGCATAGTAGGCTACATTCCTGCCACAAAAAAGCCAGACGTTTCTATACAAACCCACACACACACACCACACTTTTTCCTCCAGGCAAGCAACAGGCATCAATATGCTTCAAGGACGCACTGCAACCCAGCAAAGACTCTTGAGGATGTTCAGTGAGAGAGCTAATGAAGGAGCCAGTTAGTGGTGTGCCCTGAGGGAGAGGGGCATGGCTTGGGGATAAAAATGCCTGTGAAGAGTGCAGAAAGGACTGGAAGAAGCCACATTTGGCTTCTGCGCCTGAGCTTTCTATGCCTTGCATGAAACCTTCCTGTCCAAGAGAAAACCTGAGGCTCAGCTTCAGTCCCTATATATAATATAGGGATAGTCATCACGTTAACTCGCTTCCTTGTGAGACGTCTTCAGGAAAAGAAAAGGCTCAGGAGTAAACCCTACACAAGTGAAGTCCTTAAGATGGTTGAATGGCGCCTTGTACACCTCCTTCCGGCAACTCCTGCAGCCAAGCTGGTACCAAACGTATCGCTCTGCTTTCCTTTGGACCCCATCAGCAAAGCCCAGAGAGGGCTCTGGTCGCCTGGAAAGCCCAGGACCTCCATACACACTGCCCAGGCTTGTGCCCCAGTGGAGGTCACTTCGGTGCTGCTAATGTAGCAAAAGCAATGCGGGAGGCAGCATTCACTAGTTATGAGTCTCTGCAGCCACAGCAAGCACTGTGATTCTCCAGCAGCTTAACTTCACCCCCGGAGGCGCAATCCATTGTCTCCCAAGACAGAGGGATGCCATCAATAATCATCATGAACAATCTTAAATGGTCGTTGGAAGGATTGACAATAAAATAATGTACGTGTGTGGATTGTTTTAAACACCCAAAAACACTATAGAAATACTATTATTATTATTACACAAATGCAACAGTGCAAATGTGTTGTGGGCCATGCTGTTGAGTTCATCTGCATGGACGCATTGTTCTTGCTGCGGGGCTCATATCTTTCTCTGGGGATCTTTATCTGAGTCGTCCAAACAGCCCTCTAACTGCTTTGCCATGGCGCTGTAGTTTCATTTTGGCTGCCTCCTTGGGTGTTGAGTGTGTGTGTGTGTGTGTGTGTGTGTGCGCGCGCGCGCGCAATGGGGAAGAGTGATGTCATGGCATGGTGACTGCCTGGCATAGCAAGAGCAGGAGATCACCCAATATTTTCCATTGCCATGCTTGAAACAGCAAAGTAGTTCATAATGGTATGATTCAAGGCTGACCAATAGATTTAAATCCTTATAATTCTGACACACATTTCTTTTCCAGTGGCTACAAATGGGCTAACTAGGAGCAAATTAAAGAAATGTTGGGGAAATTGAGCTGTCACTCTGGTCTCAGGTCTTGAAAGCAGAAATGGCAGGGTTCTAGATATGAGAGCTCTGCAGCAATTCAGATTTAGAAAAGTTAACTACAGGGGGGTCCTTCAAAGCTTGCAGAGCAAATGACCTTGCAACATGCTTAGCTTTTTATGAGCTGTTAATTGCCAATAGCATTATTTAGAACATCTTAATGAAGATGGTTCTGGCCATAAACAAACAGGTAATTGGGACAGAGGAGACAAGACAGGAGCTGCGGGAACAAATCGGTTCAAAACTGCCACCTCCAATTTCCAATATCCAATCAACTAGATAGCTTGGCAGGTCTGGATGTGGGCAGATGCATTTATCTGTAATCCTGCATACTTGTGAGTAAAATACATGCAAGTGAATAAGCCCACAAGCATAGCTAAGAGCCAACACTGTAAACTATTAGAAAGTTGAACTAGGGGTCTTGGTTCAAGCCTCACCATACGTAAAATGGGAAAAGCACCATCACTCTGAATCAACGGGGGCATTTCAAGACAACCTGTTTACAGTATTGAACATTTATCCTGATTAATTTGCCTTGAGATTAGATGATGTTGCCAACTCAATGAGCATTCGTTCTTCCTTGTTTGCAGGGAGGTTAGATGCTGTTGTATCCAAAGCAAATGTTATCTCACATTTTCCAGTGCACTTTCCAAAACACCTTCCTTATTGCCCAAAGTCCAAGCTTTCGGGGAAGCAAGTTTGTTGCACAAGACCTCCCCACCAACTACAGTGGTACCTCTGGTTACGTACTTAATTCATTCCGGAGGTCCGTTCTTAACCTGAAACTGTTCTTAACCTGAAGCACAACTTTAGCTAATGGGACCTCCCGCTGCTGCTGCGCCGCCAGAGCACAATTTCTGTTCTTATCCTGAAGCAAAGTTCTTAACCTGAAGCATTATTTCTGGGTGAGTGGAGTATGTAACCTGACGCGTATGTAACCTGAAGCGTATGTAACCCGAGGTACCACTGTATAACTGTGTAACCAGGATTAGCCAGTGTGCGATTGAAAGTTACCAAAAAAGAGCACATGGAAGCACCCAAAAGTTGTGAAGAGAATGTGCACACACAAAGGTTGCAACTGGTAAATGGAAAGGGGTTTATAAACAAGGAATACTTTAGTAACCACCTCTCTTGGACATCCTTGACTTTATCTTCCAGGTAACGATTCTGAAGAGCAAAGGCCCCCCACATAGGCATTCTTGATGTCTGCCCCACAGCTGTGGAGCCTCCTTCCCCTGGAAGCTTCAATACAGCTATTATTTGGGTTGGCTTTTAACATCGGGATGAGCGGGTGTTGAACAATTTCAATCTATTTTCATACAGTGTATTTTTAATCAGATAGGATTTAAGTGGGACTCCCCCTTGCACCCTTGAGACTAGGAAGGGAGTAACAAAAAGACATCTTGCTGCTCTACAGAGTGTGAAGACACTGATTGTCAGCAGAGATACATAGAGAAATCTGGCGTCTCCAAGGAAAAGGTCATGACCGATAACAAAAGGGCAAGAGGCCAGTTCTGCCCCACAGCCAGAGATCCTATTTCCAGGGATGAGGGAACTTGAAACAAGCCTGTTTGCTGCCCTCCCATCACCTAGGAATAATCAGGACAGGGGGTGGCTGTGTCAACAAATTATCAACCCCAGGACTAGGGAGGGTAATAAAGAATGAAGCGGGCTGGACAGCAGAGAGGTACAATCTGCAGTCTGCGGTCCCCCACAAAGCCTGAAATAACTTGTCTGCTCAGCCTCAGATGATGGGAGGCTTAGTTATCTGACTAAAGCACACACAAAGAATGGCATAGACCAGGACTCATCTGAAAGGAAGATTCCCTACAAGACCATGTTTCACATACCAGAGCTCTCCAGCCCCAGACTGCATTTAAGTGGGATATCATTGTCCACCTGCAATATGGCCTAGAGTCTAGTGAGATGGGCTTACATCTGGGGCTGGCCATGTTTGGGCCTATCCACACTTACCTTTTGCTCTGCTCTTTCCATGCTCAGGCCCACAATTTAAAGTTCAGTGTTCAAGCATTTTGTTTTTCTGTTTTTGCTCTGGAGCTTTCACTGCAAAAACCCGCTCTTTAGTGCTCAGTCAGAGCAAACATCATTTCAGGTTTTCCTTTGATTGCTGCTTGCTCTGAGTGAGCTTTAAAGAGCAGGTTTTCACAAAGAAAGCTCTGGAGAGAAAGAGAAAAGGTGCTCAAACATGGAGCTTTAAAGAGTAGACATACTTTGTCATTTCTTAGGGAAAACTGCATTTTGAGGCACCCCTTCAAAAAAACAAACAAAAATCAAACAAACCCAGCTTCAATCCAAATGAAGAAAAAGACAAACCTGGCTGCATTTTAAGTTGGTGATGCATTTTAGGAAGGCTGCCTCAAGGATGATCAAGTCCCAACTCCTTTTTTTAAAATAAGAATTTATTGGTATTTCAAGAAAATTAACAAACAAGTAAAAACAATACAAACATACAAATTACAAAAAGGTATACATACATAATACAAAAAATAAAACAAAAAAGAAGAAAACTCATACAAAACATAAAAGAGACATAAAACACCTATTTAGCTATCTTGATCTTATTTTATATCTTAATTGGGGGGACTTCCTCACGCCCTCTCTTCTGTGTTTATTTCAAATATACTTTAGTAACTTTGTAACTACTTTAAATCTTCTTTACAACTTATCTTAAACCTTATCTAAAAACTTATATATAATACCTTATTCTTACCAAAATACAAAAAGAATTCAAATACATATATTTGATCTAGTCCCAACCCCACACTGATGCAGGAAACCCGCAGCTAGACCATTCCAGATCCACATAGGTGGTGGCTCATGCTGTCAGAAGGTTCTCCCTCACATTTTAATCTATAGCCCCTTTTCTTGGGTTTTGAACCCATTGGACCACATCGTACCCTCTGAAGCATCAGAAAACAAATGTGCTCCATCATCTACATGAAATCCCTTCAGATATTTGAGAAATGATATCACAGTACCTCTAATGCAGTTCACATTCATTTTGAACTAAAGGACAGCACGCCAGAAAGGGGATATGAAACGGAGACCCTGTGGACTGCATACACACCAGACCTTTAAAGCACATTCAAAGCGAGTTCTGGGACCTGTAGTTTACCTTACCCCTCACAGAGTTACAGTTCCCAGCAATCCTTAACAAGTGAAAGTGCCCAGAATTATTTGAAGGAAAGAATGCACTTCAAAGGTGCTATAAGGTGTTATGATGGTATACTTTATGGCATGCAGCCCATAAATCAGATGATAGGGTACATGGCATGGGGGTGACACTACTGAACAGGTACACAAACAACCTCCTCGGGTGTAGAGAACCAAAGCACAGTTGTTCCAGCCTGCATAGGTTGGTAATGACCTGCGTAGATTGTGCTGTAGCTATTTCCTTCTCTATGGATCATCTCGACTCTTGAGGAATAAATTATCACGACAGCTTTATATCCGTTTCTCTCTCCTCCCCCCTCCCCTCACAGCCCTGGGCCTATTTTTATGCAGCCCTCTATGAGCAATCAGTTCAGACCTCTGGCAAGAATAATCTGTTCTGCCCCTGACAGGCTTCTTGGGAGTGAGGGCCCCAACCATCCCCTGCTGTTTGTCCACCCTTGGCACAGGGTAGGCAAGGGAAATTTTTAGCCCTCCAGATGTGGCTGAACTACAACTTCCATCAGCCCTAGCAAGCATGGCCAATGGGCAGAGATGATGGCAGTTATAGTTCAGCAACATGTGGAGGGCCAAAGGTTCCCCACACCTGGGATAGGGTCTCTGTGCTTGAGGTCAGGTAGTTGGCAGGACTAGTGCAATATATTTAGCTGCCTGAAGGAAAAGACAAGATGGTTCCCCTACTCACTATCAATTCCACATGCAGAAACCAACTGGCCTGGCAGCTGAATATTACTTCAATGCTATTGATGGGAAAGCATCCTCCACCACACCTGAGAGCATTAAGGTAAAAGGTAAAGGACCCCTAGACAGTTAAGTTCAGTCAAAGTCAACTATGGGATTGAGGCGCTCATCTCGCGTTCAGACTGAGGGAGCCAGTGTTTGTCCGCAGACAGCTTTCCAGGTCATGTGCCAGCATGACTAAACCACTTCTGGCGCAACCGGACACCGTGATGCAAGCCAGAGTGCACAAAAACACCGTTTACCTTCCCGCTGCAGTGGTACCCATTTATCTACTTGCACTGGCATGCTTTCGAACTGCTAATGCTAGGTTGAAGGAGCTGGGAAAGAGTAACGGGAGCTCACCCCATCGCGGGGATTCGAACCACCAACCTTTTGATCAGCAAGCCTAAGAGGCTCAGTGGTTTAGACCACAGCACCACCGGCTTAGGGGATGCAAGGCACCCTTATGGCACACAGAAGGGAACAGGGCTGGATGGTGATGACTGCCACAGCTGTCCTACCACCAGCCATCATCTTCTGCCTGAAGTAGCCACCTCAATCTGTCTAATGGTAGAGCTGGTTCTGGTGGCTGGACAAGGTGACCTGTTGGTTCCTTTTCCAATGTAACATTTTGCAAATTGCCTTTTCTCTCTTTCTAGGCTTCTCTCCTGCCCCATTATCACTTTCTTTCCTCCAGCTACCCTCCCTCTCCCTTAATTACTTTCCCCCACTTTCCACTGTACCCCCTTAGTGCCAAGCCAGCTATGACAAGAACAACAGCAAGGGAGAGGGAAGGAGGGAAAAGGCCTATAGAACAAAGCCCTTGTGAGAGGGAGGCGATTTCCTCTCTTCAAACAACTCCAGATGCTGAGACACACACTGAGCCAACAGCTGAGGCTTGAAATGGATGGAAGTGTGTGCGTTCGGGGGGGGGGGGGGCGGTTGGAGAGAGGGGGAGGGATGCATGCGTAAAAATAAAAGAATATTGAGAGCAGGAAAAGGAAATAAATGCGACAATAAACTAAACGAGATGAGAGTGGGGAAAAGTTTAGCAAGGGGGTAAAAAACAAAGCTATGAAGCAAAGGGAACCAGAAAAACAAAAGAAGCAGATCAAGAAAAGAGAATGAGAGAGCAAGGCAGCAAGGGGGGGCTGGGGGGGAACATAAGCAGCAATTAGGAGAGAGAGAGAGAGAAAGAGAGAGAGAGAGAGAGAGAGAAACAGGGTTCTATGTATAGAAAGGAGTGATTGATGAGTGCCCAGCATTGGAATATGTGTCTACATTCCACAGCATTTTCCTGAGGCTAGGAGAAGCCCGGAGGGAAGAAGGGAGGAGGCTGTGGTGTAGCTCCCCGAGAAACATTTACAGTATGAGCGAAGTCTGGACTGCAAGATGAACTGCAAGCAGGCACACATAGCTTGCACACCATACTCAACTGCAAAACCACACGGCACAGAGCAGAGCACACCATGGAAACAACTAAAGCTCCCAGGGACACATGTAAGCCATAGAGCACAAAAAGTTGCGTGGATGTGACAAGAATCCTGCTGAACCTCAAACTTTTATGTTATTCTTACTGCATTTTTCTTGTTAAATTGCAAGCCAGTCTGGCCTGAAGCTGGTGGTGTATAAACGTAAGCTCACTAACGAAAGCTAAAGCGACTCTCTTTTGCAAACAGAAAGCCCAAATTCTCTGTGCCACAAGCCAAATTCTGCATTTGTTAGCAACCGAGGAAAGAAAACCAAAACTGGTTACCTAAACATTTGTCTTAGGTTTTGTACACATCATACATTTGAAGCACATGACTTCTCCCAAAGAATCCTGGGAATTGTGGTTTGTTACTATATCTTTGTGAGGGGTAAAGTTCCCAGGATTCTTTGGAAGAAGTCACACACTTTAAATGTGCTTTTAATTGTATGATGTATATACAGATTTAGAATCATTATTCAAACATGGGATAGGCAACCCTGTACATTTTAGATGGTGCTGCTATACAGTAGTTTATATCACTGTACTTAGGTTTCTATGCTCACCCAGCAGCAATATCAAAAGTAAAAAAGGTAAAAGGTAAAGGACCCCTGGGCGGTTAAGTCCAGTCAAAGGCAACTATGGGGTTGTGGCGCTCATCTCGCTTTCAGGCTGAGGGAGCCGGCGTTTGTCCGCAGACAGCTTTCCGGGTCATGTGGCCAGCAGAACTAAACCATTATTGGTGCAATGGAACACTGTGACGGAAACCAGAGCGCACGGAAAAGCCATTTGCCTTCCCGCCACAGCAGTACCTATTTATCTACTTGCACTGGTGTGCTTTCAAACTGCTAGGTTGGCAGAAGCTGTGACAACAGTAGTGGCAGCAGGGAAAAAGAGGAAAGTAAGAGCAGCACACACACATACACAACTTCAAAGCTCTATGGAAATAGGCACCACTGCTGCTGAAACAGAACTGGCATTATGGGGATGTAGAGTATGTGCAAAGGAGAGCAGCAAAAATTTGCACTCCATTACCAAAACTTTGATTACATTCAGATTAGCTGAATGTTATCAAAGTTATCAATGGATGCCCAATGCCCAGGAAATGACTGTTCTGGGAGGGGAGAACCATTCCGGAGAAAGGGACATGACTTTCTTTCTCCACCTCCTCTTTCCTCAGCTGGGGATGAGGTCATCAAGCTGTCCGCATACAGAAACAAAGACTCTGGAGAAAGGCAGAGAACTTCCATATAGTATATACTCAGCCAAATGCAAATATTAAAAACCTTATTCCAAAGAAAACCGAACTCAGGTTAAGTGCTTCACCCCTGAAACTTGACCACTTGCAGAATTGAGGAGAGTCAAACAAAACTGTTCTTGCAATAACAATAAAAGCTAGAAATATGAGGCTGTTTAAAAAAAAAAAGCTATGCTAGTGAGCAACTAGATGCTGATAATTTCCCATGGTTTACAGCTAGTGCTTATCAAGAGAGATGCCTGGGATCCAGCAATCCTTGCATTCAATCTGTTGTCCCCCACATTACATTGGCTACTGAGTCTGTGCTTTGCTTTGCTTGTTGCGTCCTGTGGTCTCCACCGTGCAAGATGAGCTGTGTCAGGCGGCCACCTTCATCCCACCCAAAATGTTTTCTGCTTGGGGGTTCAGCAGGTAATGTGAGCACCTACCCCTTGCCTTTTCACCCTCCTTACCTCTTTGCTTCCCTCTCCTCCACCACCCCTGCCTCCTTCCGCACTAGCTAGCTTCCACACATTTCTCGGCACTCAGTAAGAATCTATTTGAAAGCTGCTCAAGTCCCTGGACGAATTCCAGAAGAGACATGGAGATTTGCTGGCTGCGAGTAGCTCTGAAAGGGGAGGTGGGGGATGGGTGGGAGAAGGGGAGCAGCAAGGTAAATGAAGCCAAACATCATGGCTGAGGTAGTTTATAGGCCAGACTTCCCTTTCTACCATCTATCGAAGGATGGAGAGGAGGGGCTGTGGCTCAGTGGAAGAGCACAAGCTTTGCATGCAAAAACCTCCCAGGTTCAATTCCTCCAGGCAGGCTAGGAAACAGTCCAGTCTGGAAACCTGGAGAGCTGCTAGGGCTGGCCTAAGGCACTTTGCTGTTTGAGGTAAAGGACAAGATGGCACATACTCTCAGTTCCACATACAGAAGCCAGTCAGACTGGCAACTGAATCTTACATTGAAACTGGCATCAGGACAACATTATCCATTGCATCTGAGGCCAGCAGGCTAATTTAGGGGGTATAGGGCAAATTGTGCATGCTATACACAGCATCATTTCGCAACCACTTCCGACCCCTGGTATCTGCTGCCTAAAACAGCTGTCTCGCTCTGCCTAGAGATGGCACTGAGAGGCTTGCCAGGATAGACCAGGGGTAGAGAATATTTTCAGTCTGGTGGACTGGACCTTGAAGTCCCCTACCCTTGGTGGGCCATTTCGACAGGGCCGCCCACCTGTCAATCATACCATGGTGTCAGGTGACCATTTTTTTCCTTTTTGCAGCAGTAGCTTGAGCTTAAAGTGCCCTACAACAGTGTTTTTCAACCACTGTTCCGCGGCACACTAGTGTGCCGCGAGATGTTGCCTGGTGTGCCGTGGGAAAAATTGAAAATTTACTTTATATATAGTCAATATAGGCACAGAGTTAAATTTTTTAGCATTTTGTAATGGTGGTGTGCCTCGTGATTTTTTTCATGAAACAAGTGTGCCTTTGCCCAAAAAAGGTTGAAAAACACTGCCCTACAAAGGAAGATCCTGGCCAATCCAGGCAGGACTTGAAGTGACTGCCAAGCAGCTGGCGGCAGATGCAGACCCTATTGGGTTTGGTTCCACATGCGAGTTCCCAATCAGAAAGTCCAGAAGCAGCCAATCCTAGCGGGGCCTGAAGTAACTGCAGATTGGTTGAAAGTCACATTTTCAGCAGGGATCTGCTCCACTCGGGAGTTTGGGTTAGAAGACCTGGGCTTGGATTTGGTGTCATACAGGCGGTGACCATTTTGCGTGCATCCAATTGACACACGACCCCCAACGCACAGGTCCTTTTGGACCCAGAAGAGGGCAGAATGTGGGTGGAATGGGGCATAACGGGGGCAGGGTAGAGTGTAACAGGGCGGAGAAAGCTTATGAGCGCTCCGCTGAAGCATGCCAGGGGCAGAAACGGAACCCCCATGCAAAATGGTTGCCATGAAACAACTGGGAGTGCATTTCAATGCTCCTAATTGTTTCTTTGCACCTACAGTTTTACCTGCTTCACACTTGATGCCATATAGCCTATGCTATGTGTAGGGAGGTGGGTATGACTTGTTGGAAAGACCCTCGTGGGCCAAAGTAGGACTACTAATTTGATTAGGCTTGCAGGCTGGAAGTTGCCCACCACGGAGACAGACAAAACGGAGATAGATGGACCAATATTTGGATGTAGTAGAAGGCAGCTTAGTTCCTCCGTTCCTATGAAGTATGGCAACTCCAATGACAAGAAAAGACTGGGAATCTTCCAGAGGGGTTAAATGAGGGAAGGGCTATGGGGCAAAACCAGTGCTTAATTCCAAAAAAATTGAGAAGCCAGGGCTCCAGCATGGCTAGGCATTACACACCCAAATTCCAGTTGTATATGAGGAAAGGGAGGAGTCCTTAGCTTTGAAGTGAGGGGGGAGAGAGACTCTGTACTATACCGTATAAACTCTTTTCTTTATTTCAACACCACAAATAGCAAGACTGAACACAGTGACTGAAGAAAGCTGCAGGTCAAACTATCTCTCCATCAGGATGAGTGGGGAATGGGGAGGAAACCGCTCTGCCCATGCTCAGAGGCACTCTTTTTACATTTCTCACAGGGCTGAGCTTTGGTACTGAAAACAGGTTCAAATTGGGCCCTATCCCAACACCACCATGACACGGACCTCTGAAGCAGAGGTTAGCAGGAACTCCCTTGTGAGTCAGGTGGCCTGAATGGGGCTGTTGCATTGCCAGCCACAGAGGCATTTTTTTCACACTTGCAACATAAAGTGAAAATTGTTGGAAATCTTTCTTTTCTTTTTGTAAAACACACCCTGAGATAGAGCCTGGAGACTGCAAAATGGAATTTGCTGCCTGAAGCAGCTTATTTATGTTGTTTCATGGGAAGGTTGAGCCAGTGGGACTGAGATGTTGCAGGACCATTGCCTGTCTTAGGGAGATAAACCAGGCCCAGTTAAAACATGTGCTTTAACACAGCGTGGTCTAAAAAAAAAAACAGAAAACCACCAACCTGCAAGTAGCAGCTGCTGTGGAGGCAGTCAGGTTTGTGATTGCAGCGCATGGGGGTGGTGGGAAAGGGTTTTATCACTTTCCTTGCCTGCCCCAGTCCCAGTAAAAAAAAAAATCACCTTGCGGACGCTGCTGTTTACACTGTGAGGCGAAGACGCTCCCACTGGCATCAGTGTCAAACTATGGCCAGAGAGACGCAAACCAGGGCTTTGTCCCATTTATGCTGTGGAATCACTGGCTAGATTACCTGTTGGCCTCAGTTTCCCTTTCACCAAAGGGTGACCTGGTTATTCAGGGCTGTGCTGAGGATAACTGCAATCGAGTGTTCTCATTTTTTTTGCAGAGCTGCTGCACATGTTAAAAGAACAGAAAAAGAAATGAGTATGTGCAGCTCGGGGTGCTCCTTAATATCACACCATTACCCTCATGCACCTTAACTTTAACTATCAGTGCTATCATCCTATTCTCTCTCCCCCCCCCTGCATTTATTGCAGTTGCTTATTGGCCAATTTATGGTCTCTGTCTCCCTACACCCAGTCTTGGAATCACAGAGCTCCTGACCGCAGTGCCCAGCGTGCCATTAGCAGTAGCAGGCGCTACTCCTGCCCTCATCCCTACAGTGCCACCTGCTGGAAGAGGCCAGAAACAAAGCAGGACGGGTGACGTTGCCTCATGTCCCATTTGGTCATAATCATATAAGACTTGGCAGTGAAAACTTTCCCGCCTCCTGTTTGTAACATTTTTAGGAGGCAGAAAGAGACTTTGCTCCCTTTTCCAAACCCTCCCCAAAGACTTTAGGGAGCAGCCAGAGGCCCAATCAGCTTGCAGACAGTGGTTTGGCAAGCGTGAGGCCCAGGTCCACTTTCCCAGCATGCACTTCTTCCTCCCATGGGTTCTCACCTTAAGCAAAACAATGCCCTAATGGAAAGCGAACCTCTCCAGGCTTACAGACTTGGTGGAGGGAAGTTCCGGAGCAGCTGTCACCGAATTTGGGGGAGGGGGAGGGTGGAATTTGCCTTGGTTTGGGAGGGAGGAGGCTGCCGGAGACAGGGCCGGCTATGAATTCTGGGAATGTTTATGCAGCTGCAGTCTATTAAGGAGGAGGGATCCTTTCCTTTTATTAATCCCAGCCTTACAGCTCAAAAGGAGCCTCCTAAAGGCAGGCGTGTGTGCGCTCGCTCACTCGCTCACTCACGTGTGCAAATAGGTGCAAAGTGACTTCAAGGATATCTCTGGGGAACACGGTGCGCTTGCTAATACTTCCAGCTAGCCAACGCATCGTTTCTGAAGTGAGGGGCGTCAGGGCTTTGTCCTCTTAATTCAATATGTGCCCTGGACGGACTACTTGTGGTGATGTGTTAGGGAAGGAAAGCACTTTGCACGTGCTCAGAGCCATTATTATTTTTTACATATCAAGGTGTGCATTTTTAAAAAGCATTAAGGTACCTGGGGATTAAACTCAACTTAAGCCATAAACCCAAAGCTGGTTTTCCTAGAACCAGCCGTCCGGACTTAGGGTAAGGTGAAAAGGCTGAAAATCTCGTTTCAGACAACCGCCACTGTGCTTTCCCCTGCAAATGTAAGAATGAGAAACATCCGCAGCTTCTAACACGTTCACAGGATGCGTTTCAGCTCCAAAGCCAACACAGAGTCCTATGCTTGCTCACAGCTCAGGCCATTCACACACGACAGAGTCAGCCGAGATGTGCCCCAGACATGCCTACAGTCAAAGTCCAAGCAGCAGGTTGCAGGGACCCTCCCTGCCTTGCCTGCTGCCGGGGCATGCCCTTCGCAGATGCCTCAGCAGGATCTAAATCTTGCACACTGCTGCTTTTACATCCCTCTGACTTCCCACGTGGAGCTCAGCTGCTGTACAAACACAATCCCTCTCTCCCTGTAATCCTTCAGCCCTAGTTGGGCGTAGAGGTCCTTTAAAGGCAGGCTGTGTGAGGAATAGGGCTGTTGGTGTTCCACAGCCATAGAGCGTCGGTGTGGCACACAGAATTCAGCATCCTGAGAATCTCAGAGCCAGGCTAGATGGGACTCAGGAGTTCCACGATACTGATCTTCTGCATTCGTTTAAAAAATGGACAGCAGCCCTGTCTGTGTGTGTGCATGTGCACATGTGTGTTTGAGATTTATATCAGAATTGTGGCACTGGGGAAGAAGGGATTTAACTCTTTCCCTCCATGCTATTTTCCAGATGAAAACTATATAGTACCTCTCACTTGCTGGATCATCACCTTGTCTTGGTGAGTGGGCTTACATATTCCTATGATCCTTGTGAGCGAAGCCGTTGGGAGTCTCGTACTGGAATTCACTGGAAATTTGGTCTTGTAGGCTAGTTGGCCAAAGTGAGTTCAATCCACTGTACTGACTTGATAAAAGGGATTATTCTACGAAAGACTCAAAGATGCCTCCTGATTAAGCACCAACCCCCAACAGAGCAGTGGTGATTTGTGTGGTCATCTGTATCCACTAAAAGCGGCATCACACCAAAATTTCACAATAGGAGCTCTCTGCATCACATGAAGCCACCTCTTTTATATAAAAAAAACCAGCACACAAATATAATGCCAGGGAGAATAATATATAAAAATTGTGTTCTGGAGATATACTGTATCTGCCTGTCAGGCAGTTCTGATTCTTCAGAAGCATAGTAGAATGTCTGTGTTTTGTGCCAATAGGATGGGACGCCCACTGAAACCAACAGCAAGTGTACCTCTTCTGTAACTGACTCTAAAACAGAGATTGTTTCCCCAAATTGTCTGAAATCCCACCCCATGGCAGCCATTTGAGGATAACATTTCAGCTAAGCAACACACATGAAAGGGTGGCACCATGGATCTTCTTCAACTATAAAGGTTTGTGAATCAAATGAAACCATCTATATATATTTCTCACTAATTTTGGCCTCAAAGTTACACATGTTCTCTTAATTATACCTTTAAGGTCTGAACCTTGAGAAGCCTAGCTGGCACATCTGTTTCATTGCTTTTGGGGGCTGCCCTCTTTGGAATAACCAAGGATTTGTCCTGTGAATCTTATTTGTTGCAGTAGCCCTGGCTACAAGTTCCCCAGGAGAATGCTGTCTCTGAGGCTGGCCAGGGGGTGCTGGTTGCCAGGAGCTGAGGTGGCCTCCAAGTAAGCAAGCAAGCAAGTAAGTAAGTAAGTGAGGGAGCCCAGCCAGCCAAACTGCCAGCCCTTGCTGTTGGGAATGTATGGACAAGTCCCAGGCCCCTGTGGGGCAGTGTGAGGAGGCACCTCTCTTTGGGGTGGGGTGGGGGCAGCTCAGAGACTAGGGGTGGCAGCAGAGACTGCCCAGATGACTCCCAAGGAGAGGGGAGAGGAGAGGAGGCTGAGGAAACACTCTACAAGAGTGATCGAAAAAGGATGAGAGGCTGGCAGCTCTGCAGGCAAGGGGTGACGTAACCGGCCCCTGATCCCCACAGGGGCAGAAAGAATGTAGCTGGTCAAGGACTCAGAAAAGTTGACAATCTCTTGTTGGGGTCTGAGTTTCCAGGTGGAGATGACCACAGCTAGGAAGGAGGATTGTAGATCAGCCTATATCAGAGGAAGCTGCCAGACCAGCTAACTCCATAAACTGGTGTGTATGCAAGATGGAAAGTTGATAAAAACTGCATGTACCCTGTCTTTATTTTTCAAGTAAGACACCAAAGTCTAGATAACTGAAGATAAGGATTATGTTTACGGAAACCTGCCATCGCAGATGGTTACACTGATTAGACGACCCTTAGGGCAACTATGAACCATTGTGGTGCAGCTGTTAACTGGCTAATGCGCTTCACTCAAGCTGTGGTTTCATCTCAGAAGCCTATCAAATATACCTCACTATCCTTTGGTTAATAAAGGCCCTCTATAAACCTAACATGCAATTATTCTATCAGTGTAATGACCTAGACTAGGCAGGCCATTTCACCATTAAACACCAACCCAATACACCTTCTTCAAATTCTGGCTTTCCCATTTTAATAAGTGCCCTGTGGATAGAGACACTGCGCCATAAAGTGCAAAGAGGCACGCCCACCCTGCTCCACTTGGTTGTATAAATTCCTCCTTCGCAGTAAAGATGATTGAATAAACTCTACAGAGAAAGCTTGTTTTGCACGAAAGGTCCCCCAATGCTTTACTGGGGGAAGGGAAGGCAACTGATAACAGCAGGTGAAGAGTGAAAACTTCAACTGTGCAACACAGGTGAGAGAATTAATACGGGAGCCAACAATGGAAACTCAAAGTGGTGGTTTGTATCACTTTCAGTAGAGGTATTTGCTCAGAAATGGGCAAACCGGGAACAGGAAATGCATAGTAGGACCACATGTATTATAAAGCATCTCTGGTTTCTGGGTAAAAAAGTATTTTATTTATATATGAAGAAAATAGTTTCAAGTTTTCTCACACACACAGCTTTTCTTGAGACACAGATCCCTCTCCATTCCAATTATAACATTTCCTAACTTCCATGATTACGAACATTGATTCCTCACTGTATTCTTCTAAGACTGTAATCCATGCACACTTACATGAGAATAAACTCAACTGAACTCAATTAAGGCTCACCCACACTTCAGCAGATGTCCAAGAGATTTTCATCTTGTCCCATGCCTACAAAGCATGAGTCTGAGCAGTTTTCTGTTTGCTCTGCTGGTTTCCCCAGGAAAGTCTGCTATTTAACGCTGAATTATTAGAGCAAATGTCAATCCGCGAATTGATGTTTGCTCCGGCTGAGTGGTAAAGATCACACTTTCCCATGGGGAAAGTGGTGGGACAATATTAGAATAGAATAGAATCATAGAGTTGGAAGGGACCCTGAGGATCATCTAGTCCTGCTTCCTGCAATGCAGGAATATGCAGCTGTCCCTTACAGGGATCAAACCTGCAACCTTGGCATTATCAGCACAATGCTCTAACCAACTGAGCTATAGATGAGCCCTGAAACCCAATCACTCTGGAGTAAGCATTCATTGGATCAGGCTTGATAAAGACAGTTTGGTCTTCACTCATCTGTAATGCAAACAGCAGTACCAATAATTGACTAAACAATCTTACAAATAGTGGTTACCATTTCAGAATGCTGCCCTGCTCTTCTAAGCTTTCAGAGGCTAGCCTGAGCTGGAGTTCCCATCAAAGAAAAGGGCAGAAGCTATAATAAATAATAATAATTCCAAAAGATATAATATCATTCCCTGTACAATTCTTTTCCTCGCTCCTCCCTTTTCTCTGGATGTTTCCAGTAAAGTTCAGACTAGGAAAACATTTTCATTTCCACATTAACTGCTTCCAGATAAAATCCATTTGCATCCCTGTAAAACCAAAAAATAGTGGGACAAAATTTGGGACAGTATTCCAGCTTTTCATATAGATGGATCATGGGGGAACAGAAGTGCACATGCACATAAAGGAGGGGTGGCAACATGTCTGATGATGTCTGCTGTTGTGTCACAACACACCCATTGGTGTGAAGGAAATTCAGTGTGAAATGGGGGTATATCAATCAAAAATCCACATGCGACAGGCAATGGAGAAGAAAAGGAACTTTAGAAACTGAGACAGAAGCACTAGCATTATATCCAAGAAAACTAACACAATAATTGCCATGTCTAAATACAACCTGCACACACTTAAAATAAAAGTTATAATCAAACTCTGCCCACTTGTTTTCAGTCTGGAATCTCTACTAGCTCCAATTAGCAAAGATAAGATTAGTGGTACCTACCCCAAATGCTTCTTCAGAGTGGCTTGTCCAGCTTCCTGCTTGTCCACATCTTCAGAATTTGCGTTAATGATCCAAACAGCAGTAAACTTTAAATACCTGCCTGAGCCACATCCTTCTGAGTTCACTCAGTCCTGTCAAGAGAGGAGGAGAGACATGAGTTGCGAGGGCAGTTTCCATGACATCCATGGTGAATGTGTTTGTGGGTTCCTGTTCAGGAAGGGCAACTTGGGAGGAGCACAGATTGCACGGCCCCTAAGCCCTTTTCAGAGGTTCAAAGAACAGGCAAGAGCATAATTTCACAAAGTATATAGTGAACATGAGGACACGCACACCAGCCAGGACCACAGCATTCCCAGTCACTGTTGGGCTAAGTGTACTTAAAAAGCCTCTCCACGATTGCAGGTTAACAGGGTTCTCAGACCAGGGCAGGGGCTTGTAAGCATGTTCAGCCAGTTGTGCATACAAATGCCGTCCAGACCTTTCCACTCAACATGAGAAGGTCTGGTATGGAGCAGCGGAGATTAAGATATCACAGGCACTGGTCCCCTTGCAAATGCAACACCAACCTTCTACACCAGGCACGTCCAACAGGTAGATCGTGATCTACCGGTAGATCACTGGACGTTTGTGGTAGATCACTGGCTCCCCCAAAGAAGCTCAACAACTTTGGCTCCCCTAAAAAAAGCTCAATTTTTTTGCCTTGCACCCCCCCAAAACAGGGCTTTCCTCCTCCCCCAAAAAAGCTCAACAACTTTGACCAGAACTCCCCAAAGGGGGTATATCACTGCCAGTTTTTAACTTTGTAAGTAGATCACAGTCTCTTGGGAATTGGCCACCCCTGTTCTACACATTTTATGCCCTTATGCATTCTTTGAATGGGATTCTAGTTTTGAGCACTTCACTTCTGAATCAAACTGGCTGGCAGCAGCACAGATTGGTGGATAAATATAACTTGGGAGGAAGAGACCTTCAGGATGTCCTCCTTGAATTCTTGCTAGCCTGGTCAAAATGCTTAGATCTCCCAAGGCTACAGAAAGTACTTCTGTTTCGTTTTTTAAATAACAGCTAAGGCTGCTTGGGTGAGCAAGTGGAAGCAATGGGAGGCCCCAGCCCTCTTCAGTAGAAATCTGAAATAACGATAATTTAGAAGAAAAAAGGTGGCTCGCCTCAAGGGACTGTACCACCCTGCCACCTGAGTAAACCAATATTTCATAACAAGAGCAGCTGTGGATCACAAAGAGCCTGCCATACACTCATCAACTGTCCCTCACTTTTATGGCATCCTGGAGACATGGCTTGAATGAATTATTTACTTGTTTTTTTATTGGAAAGATTAATAGTAGCCTGCTGTGCATAGGGAAATCAGAATGGCAATGCAGGACAGGAAGATAGGTGTTAACCTCCCCTCTTGCAACTCTACTGCCAGTTACAGCTGAAACCCCACCACCCAAAACTGCTCTTTGCCCCATATGGGAAAACAAATAGGTATCTATATGATGCGGTTATGATTTCCCCTGCAGGACAAATACTTTGAACGTACATATGTATTTAATTTATTGGTGGCTTTCTACAAAGTTACTTGTACAAATAAAATTCCAATACACAATACAAAATTATTTTTAAAAAATCAAATATAAAACCAGCAGGGTGATCAGACCTTAAGAAATACCTCCCTTCGTCTGCTTCTCTCCACCCTCCCTCTGCCCCCAATGTAGCCTTGAACACCAAAGAGAAACTCAGGAAGAGACAATCAACTGCTGCAGAGATTTTTGGTGCAATGGGTCAGCATGCCTGGCTTTTAACCAGAGGGTTGGTGGTTCAAGTCCACCCAGCGATGGTTGTGGGCAGGATTCCTGTATTGCAGGGGTTGGACTAGATGACCCTCAGGCTCCCTTCCAACTCTACAGTTCTATGATTCTTAACATGCAAATGCCCAGGAGGAGAGAAATGTCTTTGTCTGATGCCAAAGTTGGTAGTATCTGCACAGCAGTTTCAGGGGCAGTTTTTAAATCAGAAATATGGTGGAAAGTGGTAAGCCCTCTCTCTACAGTGCCATGTTCCCAATCCAATTCCTTCACTGGATATGACTACTAAAAGGTTTTTTAAGTACCATGGAAGATATTGGTCACACATCTCCCAAGTCATGTCTTGTTATGGCATAAGGCTCTGTTCAGACAACACATTTTCAGAGATGTGAAGCATCATGGCATACAGAAGATGTTAATTTGTCTGTTGCACAACTGTCACCAGCAATTTCTTTTCCTGGGCCTTGATAGGAACTTACTAAATCTTGAAATACAATTCAGAGGACTGCTCCACAGCAGTCTTGCAATCTCTACAGCAGCTTGAGGGAGGTAATTTATACTAGGACAATGGTATGGGCAGAAAGGGTTAAATACCTCCAGCTGTCCTAGCCAAATCAGCACCTCCAACTCTCTTTGACGGTATGTCATAAAAAGGAAAAAGGAAAAAGTGGCATCAATAGAAATGAAAGAACAAATCGTAGATATATGAATTATCTGAAAACATCAACAGTACCTTTGAAAGAACCTCGACATAAGAGAAGAATTTTTAAAAAGTACTTCTGAGCCTGAGCAGAACACTCCGCAATGTTGGTTAGCAAGAACAAGAGAAAATGATGTTGGAAATGGCTGAGAAAAAGGAGGGGAAACAGTAGCTCAGACTTGGCAGAGGTAAGTTTGAGACAATGGGCACTCATCCAAGGAGAGATAGCAGAGACTGAGGCCAAGTGATGAAGGGTAAAGATCAGGTAAGGAATGTGGAGTTGTAGGTCCTTGGCATAAAGGTGGTATTGAAGACCAAATGAATGGATAATGGAACCAAGAGGGAGATTATGAAGAGGGAAAAAGAAGAGGAGTGATCGCTGGGGAACTTCTACAGAAAGAAGAAAAAGGGGGAAAGTAGGACCGTTCAAATATACTTAAAAAACCCAAAAACATACCATTAAGAAATACATGACAAAATGGTACTCCAAAAAGCCGAGAGAACAGTGAGATGTATCAATGAAGGCTCAAGTGAGATTCAAAAGAAATAGTACAGACAAAAGATCCTTAGCTCTTGCTGTGAAGCAATCATTCATAGTATATATCCTTATGGTCACTTGCACAATACCCATTTGGGGTAGATCAGTGTAACTCCTATTTCAGCTATGTGAAGCAGAGTCAACGTGTGAGTCTGACTTGCTCAAGGCCACCGAGAGATGAAATCTGAACTCAGGTACCAAGGACAACTCCAGCTCTTCCATCTGATCAACTGCACTGGCTTCATAGTAGTAGCCAGGAGCCACAGTTGCTTCTTTGCCCTCAGTCCATCAATGTCAGGATGTAAAGTGACAGAGGGCAGGAAAGGTGCCTCTGTTGCTCAGGGTCTTGGCAATAATTAGAGAGGGGCTGGGGAAAAGCACTTCCTCTCCAGTTATCTCCTATGATGGCAGAAGAATGAAAGGCTGAGGATGGCCTCGGGGAAGACTCACCTTGAACACACAAATATTACAAAGCACTTGGCATCCATTCCAAAGGTACTCAACCTTCAGAGACAGATAGACAGCCAAATCACCCATCTTAGGCCAAACTACATGAGATACTTTAAAGTGAAATAGCAGATGTTGGAACACAGTACATGGGAGAGCGGGGGTTAAACCTTTTATCCCACACCACAGTCCTGATAACTGTGTCTACCTCTTAAGCTGTTGTTTGATGTGTGGAGAAAGTTAACTTCAGGAATTCTGATGAGAGCTCTGATTTAAGGGAGCCAATTCTGTGTAGTCCACAAAGCTGACTCCTCCCAGGTAAAACTGGGTTGTTTCGGTGAGTGGAACGGCAGGTGTCATTGATGGTCATAGAGCTAAATCTATACCCTTCCAACAGACTTTCAAGTAAGAAAATTTTCTCTAATGAAAAATGGAACATGCTTTTTTGGGGGGGGGACTTTTAAAACTGTTTCAGCCCAATTAAGAGAATCCTCTTTGAAACTCTTACATAGGTGGCCTCTCCCCCCTTGTGAATTCATCCCACATGATACCAGGAGCAACATCAACCTGCTGAAGGGGATGTGGGGAGACTGGATTTTACATACATATGTGGTGGTTTTGCAAATCTGTTTACCCATGTTGGGTTTTGTTATTTAAAGAATTGAGTTTAATATACAAAACGGATCTACAACCTTCCCCTCAACTTGCTTTATTTGGAATAAATGACATGCCTGCTCCACCTATTGCTTATAAAGAACTTTAAACGTTCCTCCTTGTGACGACACATATGGAAATAGCCATGCGATGGCGTATTGCCTTGGGCTTGAAAATTGAAGCATGATACCCCAGAACATGGACAATAGCCCTGGCTGAAAAGCTGATGTGCCAGATTTGTGTGACCAAAGGGAATTCTAAACCACGTTTTCTATAATGTATGATAACAGTTTTGGATTATATGTATCAATACGATTGTGTTTATCATGCCCTGAGATATTATGGTAATATGTGGAAATATTTTTTGGACTGAACTTTAAGAATTTGATTTGATGTTTTTAAGCAACGTGGCTGATGTGTTGTGAGTTATGTTGTTTTATTGTGATGTGAAAAAATAAAGTAAAAATGTTTTATTTATTTTTTAAAAAGACCCCCCCCCAAAAAAAATCTATACACCTCCAGCATCCACTGATCTGCTGCCTGCCCCATTACCTATGAAGGTAATGATAAGCGCAAAAGAAACCAAACTACATGTATACAATCCATAGCTGTCAACTTTTCCCTTTTCTTGTGAGGAATTCTATTCGGAATAAGGGAATTTCCCTTAAAAAAGGGGAAAAGTTTACAGCTATGATACAATCCAAGGTGCAACATTGGCACAGAAATTTGTTGTGTTTTCTTTCAAAATGGAAATTCAAACCATCAGCATGCTGGTAATAATATGTAGCATTTATATATTTGTACATATAAATATGCTCCTCTGTGCATCTGTTGTTTCTTTTTGAAACATTTATACAGTGCACTTTCCATGTTTGTTTATTTTTATACCACTCTTGGATTATATTCCCTAGATAGTTTACAAAGAGAATAAAACAATTAAAATGTATATACAAAACAATGTAAAATAAAACAAGTAAAAGCCACAAAATCATAAATGAAACATACCACAGGACTAAGACAGCATCTACAAAGCTCGGGGAAAATAAAAAGGATTTTGCCTAATGCTGAAATCATTAAAAGTGCTCTACACACAATCTGCGTCCAGGCATTTGTCAGAACACACAATGTCTTAAAGCAGGGGGAGGGGTGTACCTGTGTCTAGTGCTGACATCTTTGCATTGAACTGGCAGGATGACGGGGAGGAGAAAGAGAACCCCGGCACGAGGGGTGTAGCTGTAGCAGGGACTGGGACACACCGGGGCAAACAGGGGATGGAGAAGGAAGAATTCACAGGATGACGGAGGATGGCGAGGGGATGGAGGTCAAAGTACAGGAACCAGAGCAGCAGAACCCATCACAAGAGGAGCCCGTCTCCACGAATGCAGCGGGCTCTGAGGTGTGGGGAGCAGTGGGAGAGGCACTCTAGGAGGCTGAGGCATACAAGGGTGCACAGCCCAAGCTCCCTAGCTGGCTAGGTGGGGCTCGCTGGCTCCAGGAGGAGGTGTGATTCCTCAGGTGGAGAAGGCTTGGAACAGGTGAGGGTCACATGCCTCATCAAGCCCAGATGCTGCAAGCAGCATGCCAAGTACAAAAGGGAAGCAGAACTGAGGTACTATGCATGCTCAACTGCCCATGTTGATGGACCTCTATGGGACTGTGATTTGGGTTTGATGCAGGACTGTATTCTGACTGCCGGACTTCAGATTTAGCTAGACCCTGGACTGTGTTTCTTGGACTTTGCTTGTGTGGCTTGATACTGGACTTGACACACTAACTTGCTGCCAGGTAGGCCAGGGGTTCAGGACCACCTTGAGTTGGTTTTTAAGAGGCTTCTGTTGAACACGCTTAAGAAACTTTCCAGTGGCATATTTCAGGTTTTTTGGGGGGTGAGGGTGGGAGTGAGGATATGGGGTTAGGGTGAGAATTAGCTACATCATCAACTATGCAGATCTTCAAAACACTTAACATGATTTGGGATGCTTCTAAATTGCAGCCACCTCTGGGGTGGCTCACTGCAGCTGTTTAACAACCGATTATGCCACTACTGTACATAAAAGTCTGCCATGAGCAGGATTGGGCAGCCCACTGAAGCTCCAGGAGCAATTTAGGGGAAATGATTATAACAATTTGTCTGGCATTTGTCCAAGGCATCCTCAAAGCCAACGAAAATGCCAGGGGGTGGTTAATGAATGCAAATGATTAGGACCTTGGCTCTGTGCCTTACCCTAATGATGTTCAGTTTAACAAATCATTGGATGCAGTGCTCGGTGCCATCAATAATAAATTGAGTTTTTCCTTTTCTTTTCTCCTTCACCCCTGCTCACCCCTCATATCTTGCCTTATTGTAATTTAGATCATCTTTTTTGTCTCTATTTGCTTCTGTGCAATCCACAACGCCATAAATTAAGATAAACAACACAGAATTTTTTTAAATGACAACAGCATGTGACCCTGAACACAGGGTAGGTCATTCATAAATTCTGATTGAAAATCAGGAGAAGCTTATTGAATAATTAAAGCGGCATAATTCTGAAACAGTCTTTTGGTAACAGCCTTCCCCAGCACTCCAGATGCTGGACTCCAGTTCTGATCATCCCCAGCCAGCAGAGCCAATGGACAGGGATGGTGCAAGCTGTAGTGCTGGGGGGGGGGCACCAGTTTGGGGAAGGCTGATCTGGCAGATTTGTGGAAGCAAAGCATCTGACTGGATTCATTACAAAGCCCTGCATGTTGGCTGGGGCTGATGGCAGCTAAAGTCTAAAAACACCTGGAGGGCCACAGATTCCCCACCTGCATTCAGAGATGTACCTAGGCTCCCTTGTGCCCTCGGCAATGAGCTGTATTGGCGCCACCCCTCCCTCGCGCAGTGGTCAATGCCAATGACCAGATTCCTCTGCCGAGGCCGAGGCACCCAGAAAAGCCTGTGCGCCTTGCCCGGCTGCCCAGAGCAGTGGAGGAGTGACCCAGGCAGCGTACAGACAGGTGGGTGGGCTTCTAGCCGTTCTGGGCCAGAGTGGAGAGGTGCCATTTTTTGCTCCCCACTTGGGTTTGCGTGCTTGGCGGGCCAACCTGGCCAACCCCTAGGTACGTCCCTGCATGCATTAAGCAATCGTGGCACTGATAGATCTATCCTCCTTGTCCTAGTTAGATTCATCTCATTTGTCTTTGTTTCACCTTGCCTGCCCCCTCCCTCCCAGTAATCCAAGTCTTTTTGACAGAAAGCTTTTTCAACCAAATATACCAGTTGTTGGTCCAGCCGTGCTTGCCATACATTAATCAAGCCAGCTCTGTTTTCTTTCTTGATAACAAGGCCATCCCCTCTCCCCTTTGCCTTCCTGGCTCAAGGATTTCTCAGGAACTGGGCTGTCAGAAGAAGCCCTTTCAAAGGCACACCAGAAGGTTTCTCTTTCATCTGCTTGTCTCCAGGGCCCTGCCCTCACCCCCTAGTGCACAGAATGAACTGAAAGACTTTCTATCTTCCCCAGGCACCTCTTCATAACTTCCTCTTTCTCATTCCCACCTTCCTTTTCCCATAGTAATGGATGGGCTTCAGGGAGCAAAAGGAAATGAATTCCCCAACGCAATAACATAAAATCAGATGCAAAATTGTGTATGTGTTTATGTGCATTTTTCTGGGCAGGGAGGTCGATAGCTTACATAATATTCTCAAAGGGGTCCTTACCCAAAGAAAGGACAACTGCTTTAAATTCTCTATTAACCCACACTTTGGGAACTTTCCGGCCACACTAGTTCTGCTCAGCACTAGGCTAGACTGCCAAAAGTTTAGCAAGCATATTTGGGCAGGGGCAAAACTAGGTTTTATTTCACCCGGGTCAAAGACCCAGCTTGGCACCCCCCCTCCACGTACAGTTTTGCACACACACACACACACACACACACACACACGCTGGGAGCTTCAATGGCCTGGGGCAAGAAGCCCAGCTAGCCCCCTTGTAGCTATAGGACTGGTTGGGAGCAAAGGCAAAATTGCAAATAAACCAACAAGAATCAATAGCCCATAAAACAAATTCTGGCCCATAGCTCCCACACATTTATAGCCTAAAAGACCTTTCATGAAACCTTGGTTCTATCCTATTTGTGGATAGAAAATTGGAGGGACTGTTTCACCAAATTTCTCCACAGGGAGTAGAACAGGGGTCAACAACCTTTTTCAGCCATGAGCCGGTCCACCGTCCCTCAGACCATGTGGTGGACCTGACTCTTTTCTTGGGGGGGGGGGATGAACTAATTCCTATGCCCCACAAATAACCCAGAGATGCATTTTAAATAAAAGCACACATTCTACTCTTGTAAAAACACCAGGCAGACCCCACAAATAACCCAGAGATAAATTTTAAATAACAGCACACATTCTACTCATGTAAAAACACCAGGCAGGCCCCACAAATAACCCAGGGATGAATTTTAAATAAAAGGACACATTCTACTCATGTAAAAACATGCTGATTCCCGGACCGTCTGCAGGCCAGATTGAGAAGGCGATTGGGCCGCATCCGGCCCATGGACCTTAGGCTGCCTACCCCTGGAATAGAACGTCTCCAACAATACTTGGAGGCAGGATTCACCATTAGCAGCAGTAGCACAGCTTCCTCCCTCCCCCAACTTTTTTGTTGTGTGTGTGCATGCACACAGACATGTGTGCCATCACTGCAAGTGGTAGTAGGAGCAGTAACTGTGTTGGAAGCCTTGCCATCATATTCAGTCCTCCACACTGTCCCAGACCTGGTGTCATTCTAAGGTATCACAGGGTAGGGTGGGGAAGAGAAAGGAAAAATGTGAGAAAACTATGCAAACTCGCCTTTTTCTAGGAAGGCGGGTGAAACAAAAAAAAAAATGTATCCTGAGGAATTTCAGTTCAGAAATGTTGAACTCAACAAGGCTTATTTTCCAATAGGCATGTGTAAGGTTCTCGGTTAGTTGCTCATGAGTAAGCAGCCAGGACTCTGCTGTTTCCTTTAATGATTTTATTGTGCAAACTATATACAGTGCAGAGCTAAAAAGTTCATGTCTACATGGCCTGCTTCAGAATTAGTCTTTGGCGCCAAAGTTCATTCTTGCTACATGTAAATAATAAAGACTGGACTGCCTTTATGCCACTTGCCACAATCTGCCCCCCAATGGCTTCATTCTCACCAAGGCAGCTGTGTCAGGGATTTAGCAAAAGAGCCTGTTTATTCTCCTGTAGGTGGGATAGAAGCTATAATTGCTGGTTTCCTTGCATTATTTTATTTTCATTTGTTAACGTTAAGTAGAACTCTTCCACTGGAAGACATTAACAAACAAAAAATGAGAAGAAATCAGTAATTAATGCCTCCTTGCCACTGCAGGAATTGAACGTGGAAGTCAAACGGACTTCTGGAACAGATTACGTTCAAAAACCGAGGTTCCACTGTACTGGGACAATTTAAAGAAGCTATTCAAGGAAGAATTCATCACTACTTCCCGTCGCCATCAATAGGCAGCAATAAACTAGACACTGTCAGAAAAGCGGAAACATTTAATTAAAGGCACAGGAGCCCTGAAAGTCAAAATAGTGTGTTGCTAGCTCACAATGGAGCTGCAGTTGCCTCTCATTGGGTAGAGGGAATTATTTTAAAAACAGGAAAGGCAACATAGTAAACACTGGGTTGTAACAATCTTAACAATTTTGCTTTCCAGATCCTCCATAAAAATGGAAAAAGGATGGCAATTGCAGAAAAAGGGCTAGTGTCAAAGTAACTTGCATTTCCAAGTGCATATAAGTTTCACCTATCGAGTTGCATGAAAAGTGCCACCACTGCTGAATTCCTACCACAATCAACTTCAAGAAAGCATTCTCAGCTAACTAACTTTCACAGATCAGGAAAAATCTAAGAGAATTTTAAAGTGGTTAATGGAAGGAAGCTATAGAAAGCAAGTAGTTTTCCTGCAGTTATGTATGCAATCACAGCTGCAAGAATGTTATTTGCCCAAAAATGGAAGGAAGAAGAGGTCCTCACGGGAGAAGAATGGATACAGAAGTTAATGGACTATGCAGAAATGACAAAACTTACCTGGAGAATAAGAAATCAAGATTTAAAAATTTAAGAAATGAATGGAAATGGTTTATTGAGTATTTACAAACTGTAAACAGATTACAATATTGGCAGGATAAAAAAAATATTTAAAAAAAGATACTGGCAGGATTAATGTAAAAACCTGCAGTTTCAATATATATATGGGAATAGATATATAAAAGAATATGTTGAGATAATGTGGCGTATGCAGGAAGATGAAAAATGTGAAGAACCACAGAAAGAGGGAGAAGGGAGTCGGAGTTTGAAATGTTAAAATTATGATTGAATGATAATTGTAATATACAGAACTGAAAATTGAAAAATTAAAATTAAAATTAAAAAAGTTTTCCTGCAGAAAATCAAACCTTGCCCCCAAAAGGAGCACAAACTCTGTCAAAACAAATGTTAATTAATTTAGCAAGTGAAAAACATTTTAGAGGTGCCTCTTGCTAAAAACATGGGGTGGGCAGGAGATCCAGGGTCCACTGCAAAAACCTGGGGTGCAGGCACCCTGGACCATCCCATAACAACACCCCTGGATTCTGGGAGTGATCATAGAGGTTAGAAAGGCTTCCTTGGCAGGGGAGAAGCTTTGGGCAGGACTGATGTTCAGTCAGGGCTCGGGCCTGGAATTCGTTTTCAAGACCAGTGCTCTGTTCTGAAATACACCAGGCAATTAGGAAGGAGAGACCCTCTGGGAATGTTTAACATTAACTTCTTGACCACTGAGCAAACACAACTTGCTCTCGTACATGCATCTGGGATGTGAAGGGGAAAGGCTTCCAGACCAGGAAGTGCAACTCCCAGGGCAGGCTTTGGCCCAGGTACTGATGACTCTAGAAGTGAAGCAATAGGCACTAGACACATCTGCTCACTGTGGTGGGTCTCCGTGGCTGATCCCCAAGTTCTCTCCCGCAAGCCAGGAACCCCAGTCCTAAAAAGCCCAACCCTTTAACCAGATGCAGCCCTGCAAACTTGAGGCACCGTGGGGTCGACAGCCGAGGAAAACCCATATTTGAACTTTTGTCCGATCCTTGCTCCTAGTTATTCCTGGCTGTCCCGCCCATCCCTGTCTCAGCAGCACTGTGAGTCAGACGGGATGGAACAGCTTGCCCTCCCATGGGATGCCTGATGCCTGCCAAGGGTAGGGAGAATGTGGCGTTTTTACAAGCTGCTTGCTCTACGACTACAAAGAGGGTGCATTCCAGTGCATATGCTCTTATCACTTGAAGCGCTGTTACTGAGGAGGAGCACTTAAGCAAAACCAAAGAAGGGAGGATTGAGAAATGCACAGACGCAATAGCCATAGTTACCCAATGGAACAAACCAAAGGCCTGCTTACATGATTAGAAGTCCTGGGATAGTCACTTTTGAACTCTGGGAATATATTTACATACTCTAGGAGAGAGGATGAAATAGCTTGAAAGAGTGTCAGTGATGACCCTTGGGATTCCCTCTTTCATTGCAGGGTAAGTGACCATGAGAACAAGAGGAGGGTGGTTGTCTCTGGTGGGGAGCCTTGACAATCCCCCAGAGAAATACTGTGACCTGTGATTGAATGACTCTATAAGATAGACAGGGCGGGAGTGTGGCCTAGCTACTCACAAATTTATTTCTGACATTTGTATTATCTCTTTCCTCCAATGAGCTTAGGTTCCCTGCAAGTCTCCCATTCCGGAGCTGAGCAGATTCAGACCTGCTTGGCTTTATTTTATGTGTTTATTAAATTTGTAAATTTGTATGCCCTTCCTTCATCTATAGATCTCAGGGTGGTATAACCCCCCCCCCCCACACACACACAATATAACAAACAAAAAATAAACAATAGAAATAAGAGGAAAAAACAAATCAATAATACCCCCTCCCACAACGCATTTAATAGTGTATCAGGTGTTAATCAGCCAAAGGCCTGGTTGAAGACGAATGTAATGAAGGTGCCAGCTGAGCCCCCCTGGGGAAAGCATTCCAAAAGTGGGGAGGCACTGCTTTCTAATCCTAGATGGCAAGGGAAATGCACTCCATACTTAGTAGCTAGAACCACTTTCTTCTTTGGTATTACATTACATTACAGGCCCAAACTTGGCATTGAAAACAGGCTCGAAAGTTAAGCTACAGCTCAACTTAAGCCAGAGCTCTGCGCATGCTTAGGGACCATTCGTTATGACTACGGCTGCTTTACACAACCATGATGAGTGTAGGGCAGGAGTGAGGAGCCTCAGGCCCAAGGGCCAAAAGTGGCCCTCAAGGCCTCCCTGTCTGGCCCTTGGGAATCTGCCCAGACCACATTTCCTCTCCCCAGCCTCTTTTAAGTATTTTTGACGGGCTGGAATGTGCCCTTAAACTATGATGATGCCTCCTACCTGCCCAGATGAAGCAATGCATGTATGCGGGTGTGCATAGGAACCGCTGACTCGGTTGTGAGGCCTACTAAACAAAGTAAAGGGTCGCATCTGTTTCCCTAGCCACTTCTGCTTCTCACCCCACCCTCCACTGGCATGTGCTCAAGATTGCCCATGAGAGACTGCAGGCTGAAACAGCTTTCCTCACACCTGGTGCAGAGGGGCAAGCTAACAGTCTACTCGCCACAAGATGCCTAGAGAAAACTGCCGTCCTGTGTGTCATCGGTTTTTCTAAGTTGCAGCCTTATAGTCAGTGGTCCTGTGCTTCCACCTCCAGCCACGCATTTGGATGGTTTGTCTGCAACCAAACAAGTTTCTGATCACTCCATCTGCCCATCCTTCCTACACTTTGGCAGACTTCTGAGATCGAACAAGAAGAAGAAGAAGAAGAAGAAGAAGAAGAAGAAGAAGAAGAAGAAGAAGCAAGCCAATGTGAAGCTGAGAGGGGTGTAGGTCAGGAGTGGGGAAGTGGGGGAGGAGGAGGCATAACGTGGCCTGGACACAGAAGTCTTTGTGGAGATTTCCAAGCATTCCGTTTGAAAACACTTCATATATCAAGTGCGAGTCCCTTCTCTTGGTACAGGCAAAACGAATCAAAGGGGGCCATGGGCCAGCTGAATGGGGGTGGCGGGGGAGGAGCAAGGATTATTGGCTCCCTCCCACCCTCCTCCTTCACTTCCACCTACCCACCTCCTCCTGCCTGTCACAGAACACCCTTTGTTGTAACTTGCTACACGCTTGCCACGGAAAAAGGTGGTGAAGGCGGCAATCTTTATGCATCGATATCGTTCCACTGAAGTCAACAAGATGTGTGCAGGCGTATTATAGCTTCGTCCTAAGGAGCAGAGGGGTTCATTTGCCATCAAAGCCTTTGCAAGGGCCACAGCTCTCAAACACTCGGTCTGGTTGGCAAAGGGGGAAAGATTTGTTATCAGAACCTCTTTGGTTGTTTGCTAAATGCTGGTGCTAAGCACGGTTCTTAGGAAAAAGCTGGACCTCTGATTGGACCTTCTTAGTAACATCAGAGATAACTTTTGTGGCAAAGGGAGAAAGAGAAACTCAGATTTTGTTTCAGGCTGGTTTTGCAGATAAGTGCAAATAAATGTATCAGTCCAATTAGAGATGGAAGAAACTGCTATTTGCAGATTCTCTCAGTTTCTTGTATTTCCAGCTTTAAGTTCAGTTCCCTACATTTCTGCCTCGATTTGTTAATTTTTTAAAAAAAGACGTCATCATGAAAATTCATCGGCGTTTTAGTGCAATTTTCTCCTTATAGACTTTAGTATGCTATTTTGCCTCATGTACACGTTTTCCCCTCAAGCAATTTCCCCTAATATAACGCAGAAAAAGAGAAGTGAGCAAAATAACATAAGGCAACCCTGCTTGAACAGGCCAGTGGCCTGTCTAGTCCAGCATCCTGTTCTCACTGTGGCCTCCCAAGTGGCTATGGGAAAACCACAAACAGGACCAGAGCACAAGAGCTAAACCCCATTCAGGACCAGGACCAGAGCTGAACCCCATTCAGCCTTCCTGGGGTTTCCAACAACTAGTATTCAGAAGCATTACTGCCTCTGACCTAGCTGCATTTGAAGTCCGTAATGTGTACACTGCATACTGAAGCTATGTTCCGACGGGTCCTCCTGCAACACTTGAAGCAGCATGGAGAAGAATACCATGTTCTAAGAGGGCACCATTATAGCCAGCTGCATCTGTCTGGGAAGACAAAAGAAGCTACGGTATTTGAAATCCTAGAATCACTTGTGCTGTCTGTCACTGGATTCTTCCACTGATGCTTTTGTTTTTTAAAACCTTTATAGCCCGATTACCCAAAACTTCCATGGGGTGTTAGGGAAAGGGTAGTACCTCTGGTGGGGGACATGCCATGCTCCTTCTGGGGTAGTTCGTCCACCTTTGGTCCCCACCCTGCACTCAGCTTTCACCTGATTTTAAGGCTGCCACTTAGCGGAAAGGCAGTATTATACATGGCATCAACCAACATAGTTATGTGTGTGTTGAATAAGGTGAATGCAAAAGTGGTGGGTGGAGAGGAGAAGCTAAACTCTTCCCTCACAACCCACCAGCTTTGCTCTCCGCACCACCACCACCACCACCTAAACTCTGAAGCCAGAAATAACCTAGACTAGGAAGAAAGAAGGCCATGGGATGAGGATGGCGGTAGGTATAAGTGATGGGCAAGTGGAGGGCTAAAGGCTCATCCAGACTTCCTTTTTGTGTAGTGTTTCTAGGCACAGGTCTGCATTTTGTAGCTCTGTGTCTGAGAGTTTTTCTTTTTGCCCCAGTGCTTTCCTCAAGAAAACACGCTTTTTAATGCTGGGGAAAAAAATTCCACAGCAAACCTGAATTGTTGTTTGTTCTGATTCAGCATGAAGAGCAGATTTTCCTAGGGGAAATGTGGGGGGGGGGAGAGCATGCAAACTGGGAAAGCGCATACCTCTGCCTAGAAAGCACAGGGCAAAAGATATGTGTGGATGAGCCCCCAGTTAATGTTCCCACCTGATATGTCTCCCCTGAAATACAAAGAGCCCCACTAGTTCAGGCCACAGGCCCATCTAATCCAGCATCCTGTTTTCAGTGGCCAACCAGATGCCTATAAGCCTGCAAGGACATGTCTGTTAACCCCACTCTCCTCACCTGCGAGTTCCAGCAACTAGTATTCAGAGGCCTTCATCTGCATTCCCACATTAAGCAAACATAAGGTTAGGAACCTGTAACCCAGGCATTGCTATGCACAAACCTGGCACAATTTCTAAAAAACAACCAAGCAAACAAAGACTAAGCCTGCCCCCACCCCAATGTAAAAAACAGCCTACTCAACCATTACAGGAAAAGCAAAAAACAAATGTCGTTTGGACAGGAGACTGCATGCAGAGCTTGTGCCATACCAAGTACAGTGATGCATGGGACCAACAATAAAATATGATGTTATGAAAGAAAATGTACTGGAATTACATTAGTGTGGGCACAGCTTTACAAGAACTGATGTTAGCTAGCTTGGGGCCAAGCCAGACATTCTTTGTGATGCTTGAGCCTTGACATACACAAACCAAGCCTGATAGGGTCCAATAAGGAGATGTTTCCCAGTGAAGCAGGTCAGATGAAGGTGTGTGGTTTTTTTGTTCAAAATACTAAAATGGGGACAATAGCAGAAGTTGGAATCAGTGTCCGGTATCCTGTTAAGAGTAGAGTCCAGGGCAGTATCTAAGCCATAGCCCGGATCATTCCTGAATTGTAAGAATAAAAGCTGCTCAAAACCGAGTGGCCATTTACACATCCCCCTCCCTGCCAAAAAAGAAAACACATCACCCAAAAACTAAAAAGAGGAAACAGGTTTGTATAAAATGTGTGCTGGTTTATATGTGTAGATGCAAATGCATAAGTAATTACTATAATTTAAATAGGAATGCAATATATCTAACCATAGAGAGAAAGAATATGACCAGGTGGTCTGTGGGGCTGCTCAGGCCGCTGTGCAAGGGCTCAGTGTTTATGGTCAACCTGAAGGCCCCTCCTCTCCCTTCTTATGGTTGTTTATCCTTAAAGTGGACAGTTGAGGTCTGCCCTTTGTAAAGTAAGGCATGTGAGCACTCTAGTTCAAAGAAGATGGTGCCTCAAGAGGCTCCACTCTTAAGTACATAGGGCAAGCATGTTGAAAGTCCGTTTTGGGGGCCCACTGGTTGGTTTAATCCGGTCCCTGTGGCATCCTAAAAAAGCTCAACAACAACTCCAATCCTAAAAAAAAGCTCAACAACAATGGCAATCCTAAAAAAAGCTCAACAACTTCAATCCTAAATAAATAAAGGTTAACAACCTTGGTGGGCCCTTTGGTCGGCCCTCACAGCCCTTCACTTCATCAAATCTGGCCCCCCTTTGAAAAACGTTTGGACACCACTGGCATAGGGGAAAAGTTCAGATAATGAAGGAAGAAGAGCAAGATAATGGTTTGGAGAAAGGGACCATGTGTCTGTACCAACCAATCACAGGAAGGTTTGAAACTCTTTAACCAGATGCAAGTTCTCATAGGCAGTGTGAAGGGGAGCAATGGAGGAAGGTATATTGTACAGTACAGTGGTACCTCTGGTTAAGAACTTACCGGTAATTCGTTCCAGAGGTCCTTTCTTAACCTGAAACTGTTCTTAACCTGAGGTACCACTTTAGCTAATGGGGCCTCCCGCTGCTGCTGCGCCGCCACCGCACAATTTCTGTCCTCATCCTGAAGCAAAGTTCTTAACCTGAGGTACTATTTCTGGGTTAGCGGAGTCTGTAACCTGAAGCGTCTGTAACCCGAGGTACCACTGTAGTCTCACGCTCTCCTCTGTAGATGCAGCTGGTCCAAACCCACTTATGGAAATGGGGGGGGGGGTCACTGTGGATAACCTACTAAGGCAGCTCATGCAGTGACCACAAAATCCAGCAGAACTTTAAATTTTTACATTAGGAAAAGGCTCTGAAATAAGAATAAAGGTAAAGGGACCCCTGACCATTAGGTCCAGTCGTGTCTGACTCTGGGGTTGCGGCGCTCATCTCGCGTTACTGGCTGAGGGAGCCGGCGTACAGCTTCCGGGTCATGTGGCCAGCATGACAAAGCCGCTTCTGGTGAACCAGAGCAGCGCATGGAAACGCCGTTTACCTTCCTGCCGGAGCGGTACCTACTTATCTACTTGCACTTTGACGTGCTTTCGAACTGCTAGGTTGACAGGAGCAGGGACCGAGCAACGGGACCTCACCCTGTTGCGGGGATTCGAACTGCTGACCTTCTGATCAGCAAGCCCTAGGCTCTGTGGTTTAACCCACAAATCCCATTGAAAAGCAATGTGGAATCTGTATTGAATCCTCCCTTTTGTCCATGGTGTGGGGGGAGTGAGGGGGGAGTGAGGGAGGGAATCTTATAAACTCCAGTGAAGTCCACTGCACACACACCACGTATCAAATGGTATTCCCCTCACAGACACACCTCCTCCCTCCTCCTCCTCCCTGCTCAACCTAGGTAATTGGAGACAGAGTGTTGGCCTCTGGGCTGAGTGGAGGATCCTTTGTTCCCCTTTCTGGGGCCTTGTTTTTCTGCCTCTTGTGAGGCTAATCCAGTGAGAGACAGACACATAGAGCCTTGCTCCAGAGCTTACTGGCTAAACGTATAGTCAACACTGAAAAATTACCGAACAATGAGCTGGAGTGGGCAAGCACATTAAAGCTTTTGCACTCAGGCATGCCTGGTTTAAGCTCAGGCCACTAGAAGCCAAGAATGAACAAAAACAAATGGAAACCCAACCGTAGCTTTGGCTCATTTATTGTGTATTCCCTCTGAAATTTCCTGCCCATCAGACCTCACCTGTATAATGTGATCTGTAGATCCCCCTTGGCCAAGCCCAAGATCCCCATTTTTCTGCACAGAGTGGGTCCTCATGGGTTTTCATTCACAGAATGCAGAGCAGTGGACCTGTTTTCAGTACACTGCACCCTGGTGCATATGATTTATCAGGTGCTCCGGTCCTTAAGCACAGGGAGCATCTGCAAGGATATGGCTGACACGAGATTCTTGTATTTTCAGCTTTCATTTTAAAGAAAAACAAGAAAGGGAAAACAACTAGCTAATTTATTGGAAGAAAATAAGGAAAAGTGTGCAGAGAGTATTGTACCCTAATGCCCAGTAGGAAGCAAACCTGCTCCCACCCTACAGTGTTATGGCAAATGACTGCAAAAGTAATGGGATAGCTGACAAGCATTAGAGATTCATGTGAATAATGCAATTATTATTTTTTGTATCATTTTATTAGGTTATTACTTTTTCTGGTTGTTCTCTTTCATTTCCTACCACCCCAGAATCCAGGAGTACTATTTCTCAATATACATTTTTTAGTACTGCAGGTACTGTATTCACACAGCATCTCTACCCCATTCATGGAGGAATTGCTAAATATGGGGGACCCAGGCCTAGAGATTGAGGTGTTATCCTATGTTGGAAAAGCTGGGCACAATCTAGAAAAAAATGTGTGTGTGGTTCCAAGTGCCCATGAGGGCTTTGGTTTTGTGGTTTTGAAACTGCACCACTGTGTTCTACGTGTTACTTTTCAAACTGAAGGAATTTTCAAGAGCAGTTTGTTATAAGACATGGTGAGGTCTGATATTCCAAAAAAAAAAAGGCAGAATTTGCTGAAGCATCTTAAGCTGTTCCCTGTTTTGTGGACAACACACCACATTCCAAGAGCATATACTGCTTGTGTCAGAGTTAAATGATTGTTTGAAATGCTAAACATCATATCAGCTGGCTGAAAACTCTGTATGTGAAGGGGATTTGGGGTGTGGGTATGTTCAACCTCCTCTCCGCCACTTTCAAAGCTTGCAAGATGGACCACAGACTGTCTGAGACACGTTACAGGTAGGTAGCCATGTTGGTCTGCCACAGTCAAAACAAAATAAAAAATAAAAAAATCCTTCCAGTAGCACCTTAGAGACCAACTAAGTTTGTTCTTGGTATGAGCTTTCATGTGCACACGAAAGCTCATACCAAGAAGAAACTTAGTTGGTCTCTAAGGTGCTACTGGAAGGATTTTTTTATTTTTTTATTTTGTTTTGTCTGAGACACACATGCCAAAAAAGCAAATATATTTTCTTTGGCAACAAAGTGATAAGTGAGAAGGGAAGCCATACTTGTGACAAGATCAAAACTGCTTGTTTAGAACTGGGGAAATATGGCTTGAAAGTTGGGGGACTGCATCAGAGTGATGGGTCAAGGGCTGTAAGGATTTGAGACCCAACCAATCTCACTAAAACGTCAGACTGTACGCATTCATATTGCTACAGCTGAGGCACTTCAGTCTATTAGTGAATATTAAAAACTAATAATAGTATTTAGATAATGTTTGGGATATGAAGGGAAAATACAAGCTGCAGATCTGTGTCAGACAAGGAATTCATGGGTTAGCTTATGCAAACCAGCCTGGCCAAGTAGAGAGCCACTGAAAAACAATGGGGAACTGAGCCAGTGAGGACCACTGGCAATGAAAAAAGTTGTCCTTCCCACCCTCATCCCAAGCAGTGGACAGAGACGGGAGAATTGGTAACCAAGGTGAGGCAGGGGCATGATGTCACAGGAAAAAAATGTCCTTTTTGAAATATAATGCTTTTTTGGGAAGGAACGGGGCAGAATTCCATGGGCTGCTGTGGAAGCGATAAGCAGGAAGAAAGAGGTGGTGTGTAGGATGGCTCTGAATGCAGTGGCAGGTGGCAGTAAAGGACAAGCTACTGCTGAGAATGCTATAAACTGCATTTCCTTCATGTACACTCTGATTGTACATATATGTTAACAAACCACATTTTTAAAGACACTGCAGACTCCACTGCGCCTCATTTCTCCCCAGGATCACAATACCTCAAGGACAGTCTCTCCCCAAATGAACTAACCCAGACCATGGGACCCAAGGCCCTTATTTGTGTGCCCCCTCCAAAAGAGGTCTGGAGTGTGGCAACACGAGAACAGGTCTTTTCTTCAGTGGCTCCCCATTTGTGGAATGCTGTCCCCAAGGAGGCATGCCTGGCACCTTCATTACATAGCTTTAGGCGCCAGGCAAAAACGTTTCTCTATAACCAGGTCTTTGGCTGATTAAACAATCTATGGTTTTTTTTTAATGTCTTTGTGAGAGAAGGGTCATTGGTTTGTTTTTGTTATATATTTTGTGTTCTCATTTTGGAGCTTTATGTTGTGAACCTCCCTGTGATCTTCGGATGATGGACAGTATAATCAATCAATTAATTAATAACAACCTGTTACCATGTCCATGGGGGGAGAGGGCAAAGGGCTACGAATACATGCAACTGGGTGGTTAAGAATGCATGTGGGCAGGTGAAATTAATGCAGAGCAACCTATAAAGGTATTAAATACAGGTATTATTCAAATGTGTAAATCCATTTAATTGTATTAAATTATTATAAAGTGCATTATAAAATTTAACAATATGTACTCAGTTATTCCAGTGCTTTTGCCAAAACATAAGAAGCCAGGAGCAGGTTGACTTCTTACTGATGAATCAGGTTATAGACAGACTGTACTATCTACCTTGTATAGCCACAAGCGCCAATGAAAGCTAAACATTCAGAAAAGGAGCCTAGAATGAGAAGTTAGTGAGGCATTCAGGCTTACATACTTACCTCAGACTGGCTTTTAAAGAATAGTCTCTTTTTGGTTACTTGTCATCCCCAAAGGTAACAAAGGCTGTGTTCACAGTAACCCACTTGTAGCACAAGCATAGTTTTTCTCAGTCTGGAATCATTCAGGCTCATCCTCAACATGCTGCTTTATCAATCTAAAATGATTCTAGATCCTGCCATCCAGGAGTTGGTATGGTTACTTGAAAACCCTTCCCTTGATGAAGCTATCCACACCTTTTCCTCCCTACAAATATCCCAGAAGAACGAAGAAGGAGGTGGTGATTGCAGTCTTGGTAACACCCACAATGCCATTACACAAGTGTGGATACACACACACACACACACAAGCCCCTTTGCCAGGACTGCCTACACCTATTTTCAAATAGATGCACGGCAGGGTAAAAGGTAAAGGTAAAGGGACCCCTGACCATTAGGTCCAGTCACGGATGACTCTGGGGTTGCGACGCTCATCTCGCTTTACTGGCCGAGGGAGCCAGCGTACAACTTCCAGGTCATGTGGCCAGCATGACTAAGCCGCTTCTGGCAAACCAGAGCAGCGCACGGAAATGCCGGAGCAGTACCTATTTATCTACTTGTACTTTGACGTGCTTTCGAACTGCTATGTTTGCAGGAGCAGGGACCGAGCAACGGGAGCTCACCCCGTCGCGAGGATTCGAACCGCCGACCTTATGATTGGCAAGCCATGGGCTCTGTGGTTTAGACCACAGTGCCACCCGCGTTGACTGAAATCATATGCTTAGAGCCATGCAATTGTAATTATTCCCAACTTGCCCTGGTAGGATTTAGATATAAGTAAATCTAGGATCCTGACCCCAATGCTTAAATCCCTTGTCTTTTTTTCTTGCCCCATTATTGGCAGATGAAATGAGTGCCTGTTCTGATCAAGGTTGTTGTTGTTGTTGTTTTTAAAAAACCTTTCTTTCCCCCACCCATGTCTCATACTCTGATTCTAGATACATTTGCTCAGCAGTAGGTCCTGCTTAACACAATGGAACTTATGGGGGGGGGGGAAGTGTGCAAATGACTTCTTTGTTAATCTTCTTTTCCTAAGGCTAAACATACCTCTTTCCATTCCAGCTTTCCTTGCTTTTCTTTAGTTGTTTTCTCAGTTCTTCCTAATGCCAATGTCCTTCTGGCACAGCAAACTTGGTTCCAATTCTGAGTCCTAGAAAATAAGAGAACAGGTAAATTGTCTGTCTGTTACTGATTGGACCAAAGTCTGTAGGCATAGGGTACAGCACAAGTATTTCAGTTCTACAGATTAGCATTTCTTGAAAATGTGCTGCCAGCAAAATGTGTCTCGGATACTTTTGTACCTGCATGAAAGTGGGAAGAGAAATTTCCAGAAAGGAGCTCCAAGTGTTGTGTAAAGAAAAGGAAAAAGCTCCCATCACTGGTAGACAATGATCAAGCTATTGCCATCCACGCCTTAAGAGTCTTTCAGACTAGACTGCTGCAATGAGATTTATGGAGGGTTGCTTTTGAAGTCGGTCTGGAAAATGCAGATAGCATAAAACATCAGCACCAATCTGCTGACAGGTATGGCTAAGCTAGGTAATAACCTATAACACCTGTTCTGAAAACTTTGTAATGGTTACAGGTTGTATCTGGGTCCACTTAAATATTATCATCTATCAGGAACATCGTCTCTTCTGCAGTGTCTCTTGGAACTGTGATAGTGTGATAACATGCTCCCCTGAAAAACCCACTGGTGTTCTTCCTTAGCTTCTCCAAACTTTTGGAAATTGGGTGTTTTCTTATTGTTGTTTTTGTAAGTGATTTTAGTTAGTGTTTTATTTCATTTTGTTTTATTTTTATACTTTGGATTTTTGGCCACCACCCTGAGCTCTGTTGTTCTTAAAATCTAGAATTGCTGGTAATAAACAGAAGAAAAAACCTGGGCAGCACATTCTGCCACTCTGTCTTTGGAACATGACTAAGAACTATCAGTTCGCATAATCTGCCTAAAACTCTGAAGCAGGGTGGGAAGCCAGTTCTTTTGCAATTGGGAAGGCTACAATACTTTTGGCTTTTTAACTGGTAAAATTTGGTTGTGGACTTACTGAGCCAGGTTGTCCCAAACTAGCGACACCATTTCTGGATCAATTTGTAGATATTTTATGGGACAGGCAGTGTTATTTTACATCCATTTACAAAATATTGTGAGGAAGAGTAAGAGGATTTGCGGGTAGCCAAGTTGATTCTGCATTGATTAGGCCTTAAATCTGGGTTTGAGAACTTCAGTGCTCTATACTGTGGCAAAACCAGAAAAATGGGGAAAACCTTGCCAGCTCCCAACTTAGGCTCACACAAAATTCCTATACTGATGATAAAAAAGAGTTGGACACAAATCTGGACTCATGCACTGGAATTTGCCTTTGCTTCTAGCACCATCTGCTGTCTGTTCTGATTCCCAGCCTGTACAGTATATACTTCACAGATTTTTAACTGTTTTCCTTATGTTTCAAGAGAATATTAACTGAAACATATGCATAAAAATAGTTAAAATCAATTTAACATAGATAAACTATACAAAACACCACTCAAATTTATTACCATAACTTCTAACTTATGCATTGTGTGTCATGGTAGTGGCACGCTGTTGGTACTAGGAGAAGAGAGAAGGTATGGGAGAATGGATGGAGAGAGAGGCCAGAAAAGACAAATGACCAACGGAGGTTGGAAAAGGTCAGGATGCTATGCAAGTTTACTACAGTCTCTAAGTGGTGATCCTATCACAGTTGTATGTCTAAGTGGTGACAGGATCACTCCTGAGTCCCCTTGCACAAGTAAATGCAAAAGATGTGTTGGTAAACTCTTGGGAACTTGATTACAGTGCACTGTATGTAGAATTTCCGTTCAGGTCCCCCCCCCCGAAACTCCAGTTTGTACAGGATGCACCAGTTAGGCTACTAACTGGGACTAGTTACATTGAACTTATTTTGCCAGTTTTTAAACAGCTACACTGGTTGCTGCTCTGTTTCCGGACACAATTCAGCTCTTTGCTGGTACTTGTCTAAAAAGCCCTAAGTGGCTTGAGATCCGAGTACCTAAAAGGACTACAATATAATGTCTAATTTCAGGGCTGCTGGGGTGGGGGGACACTAGAGGCACCAAGGAAGACATCTGAAGGCACATGTGCCCCAGTGGGTGTCATGTTGGACAGAAATTCAGAGACAATTGCATATACTTCAGACCAGCACATAGGGCTCCAACCATGCTATAGGATAGAAGAGATACTGGTGACTTAGAAAGAGTCGATACTGGACACATTCGTGCTGAATCCTACTTGGGCCCTGAAGGGGTTAATATATACTTCACCATCACAAGTAACATTTCCATTAGACAAAAGTCAACCAGCTACAAATCCACCTAACAGTTACCTCATCCAGCCCACATTTTACCAGCTTCTCTGTAAGAATATCATGGGGGACTTACTGAAATCAAGATACACTATGTCTACAGCATTCCCCTAATCCACCAAGCCTGTAACTCTATCGAAAAAAGAAATGAGATTTGTCTGGCATGACTTGTTTTTGAGAAACCACAGCATCCTTTTCTAAGTGCTCACAGACAGAATGTTTAATTATCTGCTATGGATGGTGGTGTCATGGGGCCTGGCAATGACAAACCAGGAACAAGACCTTGGGTCATAGTGGATAGCTTGAAGATGTTGACCCAGTATACAGCAGCTGTGGAAAAGGCAAATTCTATGCTAGGGGTCATTAGGGAAAGAATTGTAAGTAAAACTGCCATGTTATATAAATCTATATCACAACTGCATTTGAAATACTGTGTATGATTCTCATCACCTCACCTCAAACAGGGTATTGGAGGGTTGGAAAAGGTTCAGAAATGGGCAACCAAAATGATGGAGAAACTTCCCTAAGAGAAAAGGTTGTGACATTTGGGATTTTTTTCAGTTCAGAGAAAAAAGAAAGTAAGAGGTGACACGATTAAAGTTTATAGAATTATGCGTGGAAGTGTTTTGTTTTGTTTTTGCCTTCTTAACATTAAGACACTAGCAAAACTGAATGTCAGGACAGATATAATAAAGTACCGGCACTTCTTCACACAGTGCATAAACGACAGAAATTACCCCCACATGAGGACAGTGACGGCCACCAACCCGGATGGCTTTAAAAGAGGATTAGGAGGATAAAGCTATCAGTGGTTACTGGCCATAACAACTGTAATCTACCTCCAAGGTCTGAGGCAGTATCCTTCCGAATACAGGGTAGGGGAGAGTGCTCATGTGCTCAGGTCCCACTTGAAGGTTTCCCATGGGCATCTGGTTGTGAGAACAGGATGCTGGACTAGTTGGGCGACTAGCCTGACCCAGCAAGCTTCTCTTAGGTTTTTATGTGACTCCTCTCTGGCCCTGTGGAGAGCCCTAAAATGGTCGTGGTGCAGTGGGAGTCTCCCCATATCAAATCCTGAATACAGTGCATATGCAACATATTTCCTTTTCACATGTTTTTTATTTTTACTTTTTTGAGGTAGGGAGAATATAGGGCTGAATCTTAGTAGCCCAAGCGAAGTCTCTCGTTTGCCCGCAGGCACAAACACTGCACCAGAGGCCTGCATGTGCCTGAGTCCTTCTCACAGCTCCCCTTCCCCATGCTACGCATTCACCAGCTGTGGATTTGCCTCAGGTGTTTTTTTGTTTGTTTGTTTTGTTCAGTTCTTTAAAATTAGTTTTTTAAATCTACCCTCTTCTCTCTCTCTCTCTCAATCCCACCACGGATTTCCTCAATCCGTTTCCCCCCCTCACCCGCTTTATATTTTCGAGCGGGAAAAGGGTTGAAGCTCTACTACTCCAACGGCCTTTTGCTTATCACCGGGTAAACAAACCACATTCCGGGCTTCTCATTGGGCAGGCTGCGATGCGTCCAATCGCGCGCCAGGTGTTCCTCGGTCCGCTGAATGGGGTAGGCGGAAGGGGACAAAAAAGAACGGAGAGGTTGCGATTGGACGCGCGGGCTGCCCAATGCGCAAAGAAGCCGGCGCCGATCTGGGGGTTTGGAGGAGGAGGAGGCGCGCCCTATATGAACATGGGATTGGCCCACCTCTCCGGAGACGGACGTCAGCAACTGCCAGTTAACGCGAGCAGGGGGAGGGGAGGAGTGCTGGAATCACACTTAGGCTTTTGCCTCGGGCTCGCCCTCTATTGGTGGCCCTGAGCTCCATACCCTCGTGGTTAAATGTCTTGAGACCTGAGGGAGGAGGAGGCGGGCCTACGTGGGAGGAGAAAAGGGAGGGGAGGGAGGAAAGTCGGCGTCTTATTGGCCACCCGGCTGCGGGTGCTGGCCAATCGCGCGGTGGAGGGAGAACCTCGGCGGGCCCCTTCTCTGTCACCCGGCCGTCCCCTCCCCTCCCCCCTCCCTGTCAGGCTTGGTAACGGCTGCCTTGGCTGTTCTCGCCTCCGCAGCGCCGTCAGAGGCAGTCTGGGCTGAAGGGTGAAGGGAGCTACCACGCCCCCCTGTGCGGTCATGTCGGGGGCAGCGCGACGCCCCTCTTTGGCCCCTGGTTTCCCTTGAAGAGGGGGCGGGTGTGTGTGGAGTGAGAGGCGCCCTTAAACCTGTGTAGGGAAGGGGATGGAGGTGAGGGGGTGGCCGAGCGGAGGGAGAGCAAGCGACGGGGGTTGCTCTCTCTAGGGCGGGTAGGTTGAGGGGTGCGGGGCGCTGAGGGGGGAGAAGGGCCCAAGGGAGCCGCTGAGGGGGCGAGGGGTTGAGGCGCGGGGGGCGCTGTCGAAAGAGTAAGGAGGGGGCAGAGGGGTCTTGAAATGGTGGGGGGCTGCGTGTGGTGGGCTCCCACTCCCCAGAGAGTGGGAAAGCAGCTCTTCCGAGTTAGGTTTGAATAGGAAGATGGGGGGGGAGGGGTCGTCGGAAGGGGAGAGACGAGGATGAACGGGTGTCGCGGGCTGAGGAGACTGAGGAAGCTAGGCGGGAGTGCAGAGGGCGGCATTTGGGGAAGCGGACGACTGGACAAGTTCGGCGTGTCCCTGGGATACCAGAACTGGGACACCCGGTTGTGTGGAACCAACTGTTGGCCGAGTCGCGTGTTTTTTTGTTTTTACATCACACTTTTTTTCCCTCATCTGCCTGCCATTTCTCAGTTGTTCCTTGGCAGAGAAATGATTGCCTTCAGAGCAGCGGCACCTGTTTGGCTCTCAGTCGACTCAGGTCCCTAAAGGCAGAGTTTGAGAGAGTCAAAGGCACCTGTGCAGTTTCCCTCCATGGCTTTCATATATATAAATGATTGCAGATACTTTGGAGAAATGGGGAGGGGTGTGTATGTAATAGACTGGTTCTCTCAAACTCAGCATAATAAGTGTAGGCAACCCAAAGGGGGGGGGTGTTGGTATCTGTAAACCAAACAGTTTAGATGTAGGTTAATTTGTCTTTCCACTTTTTTGTCTCAGCCTAAAGTAGCATTCAGAGGCACCAGCCGCTATTTGAATAGTGCAGAGTCCAGTGGAAGACTGACGGATGTGTTCAATAACGTTATCATGACAGGTTGCAGCTCCTTCTATGATTGCTACAAATTGCAGGTTCAGTCAGTTTTTTATCATTTTGAGATTATTTTCTTTTAGAAACACATTAGAGAGTATTCATAATAAAGCATTATGTAGCATTACTAGCATTACACTATTAGCATGGTTCTACAGTATTTGATTTTACTGGCCTGATAATAAACACTGTATTTGAAATGCATTAGAGCTTCTTCTCATGTGATTTCTGTACTTGAGTAATAACAGGGTACTATAAATTAAAGTATGTTGGGGGGGGGCTCTTTATACGTTACTCTAGTTCAGTGGTTTCCAAACTCCCACCCTCCAGGGCAACTTGAAAATTCCTGAGATTCTTGGCAGGCCACAATTATTTTTATACCTGTTGTAGAAATTGCAGTACACTGTACTTGATTCTGTAGAAATTTTAATTTTACTTTTATTGCTTCTTTTAGTTCTTATAATATTGTATTTGATTCATTGTATTATAATTTAAAGTCCATCAAATTCAAATTGTAAACCAGTAAAATGTAATATAAGAAATAAAAGAAGCAATAAAAATACAATTAAAAATCAGTATGTAGTGGCTATGTCATCTTCCACCTTCAGCCACAAATTCAGACACGCTGCAGACCACCTGAATGCAGCTTGCAGACCACAGTTTGGGAACCCCTGCTCTACCCATAATGCTTATTTCCTTATCATCTGTGTCCTACGATGATATCCAGGAGGGCAGCCGTCTACCGGTATATTCAGTCTCTTGTCATATCCAGAAGAACTTGGAAGGGATAGAACTACATGAAATGCTTCCCCTTCTAATGTGTTACATTTCAACACTCACTTCTAAGTACATGATAACTCATTATAGCTGAACTTTAAGTTAAACATATTTGACTGATATCAATTAAAACAATGTAAGAGATGGCTAAGTTTTAAGAAAACCTGGGTGAAAAAGCTTATGCCCATGTTTGAATGGCAGTTAACTATTAATGTGCAAGTTCTCCAAGGAGTTCCAGAGTGGTGTGTATGGGCTTTCAAGCTGGTCTGAAAGGTAAAGAGTTCATTCCCCCCCCCCCCCAAACACTGCTTGGGCATCTAGTAGAAGTATCCAATATTTTCAGTGAATAGTGGACTTTTGTTTAAATTATCTTCACACCCCCTATTGCTGTATTAGTGTGGTGCCATGTCCTCTAGTTTGATGAGCTTATGTGCTGATTAGGTTTGGAGGGAGTGTTTGACTGAATACCTTTTTCTGGGACAACAGTGTGGCAGGGCTATTGCTTTCTTGCTCTGTTAACTAGATGGTCATTTTAGTTTGAGCTAATTTGAGCTAGTAGGGTACCTCTTACTTTCTTGTAGAGCAACAACTATATAAACTGTCTAGTAAGCTACCTATTATATGGAGTGCTAGACAAATACAAATTGTGATATAGAGATGAAGGTTCATACTTTTCCATACCATGGATGGCTAGCAGTGTACAAACACAAAAGGGCTTTCTCTGGCAGTACCCTATCTCTCAAACCCTTCTGAGGAAGACCGGGCATACTTTTTGCAAGGCTATGTTCAGGAAGAATTGGATTTTTATTTCTTGAGGTCATTGGAAGGGGATAGGTATATATAGGCACTGTGGTTTTTATAACTAATCCTTAATGAAAATTGTCTCAATGGATTTTATGTTGTTAGCTGCCTTCAGTACTCTTCAGGAAGAATAGATGGGGAATAAATTTAATTAATAAATAGCCTCATCTTTCAGTGAGAGAGTAGTATACAATATCTTAACTCCCTTCTGACTGCATCTGCAAATAAAATAATATATCCTTTAAAAATACAATTTCTGAATAGCTATCTGCCATTTGCTTCTTAGCTAACCATCCAAGTTTTGATAGATAATTTATAGGCATCCTAACTTTTAATGGGATTTAAAAGAAAGGTTTAGCAAATTCAGTTTAACACTTGCATGTTAAAAGGCACTACTAATCAGATTGGTGTAACTTTGAATTGTCCATAATGAATTTGTGCAATGATAGCTGCTTCACACATTTTCATATTCTCACTTAGCCATGAATTGTCTAGCTTGGGTGGGCAGAAGGTAAATTACTATCTTCCGAAAGATCTTGGAGTAATATACTCCAAGTATAGTAGTTTGGCAAGCATATCCGATTCTCAATTGTTTAACAAATAAAGAAACCTTGTGTAAGGGAAACAAGGGATTTTTAATGGAAAAGTAATGAAAACCTGTGGGACGCGGGTGGCGCTGTGGTCTGAACCACTGAGCCTTGAGCTTGCCGATCTAAAGGTCGGCGGTTCAAATTCCCACGCCAGGGTGAGCTCTCATTGCTCTGTCCCAGCTCTGGCCAACCTAGCAGTTCGAAAGCACCTCAAAGTGCAAGTAGATAGGTAATTAGGTACCGCTCTGGCGGGAAGGTAAATGGCATTTCCGTGCACTGCTCTGGTTTCGCCAGAAGCGGCTTAGTCATGCTGGCCACATGACCTGAAAAAACTGTCTGTGGACAAACGTCGGCTCCCTCGGCCAGTAAAGTGAGATGAGCGCTGCAACCCCAGACTAGTTCGTGTCTGGACTTAACTGTCAGGGGTCCTTTACCTTTAATGTAAACTTAGTTCTGACAGAAAAAAAAGAAAAAAAAAGAATTAAAAGCCTGAAGTAAAACCTGCTTTAAGTCTTATACAAGTCTTGTCTCTTTAGCTCCTTAGCAGTTGGTGTAGGTTGTTAGACTTGATGCTAGAATATAGAACTAGAAAATATTTCAAATTCGTTTTTCAAAACATTAAAAAGAATTGTAAAATATTTTGTTCATTAAAAGTACTGTATAAATGATAATATATGTGAATGAACAGCCATGGAAACTGAACAAGCAATCATTTCACCAATTAAAATTCAATGCATAAGGCATAACTCAGTTTTCATTTTCTGTTACTTTGATCAGGTATCACAGTGCACTTATAAGCTTATATTTCCCATGGAGACAGAATGTGTTGTATACCACATGGGCTTAGGCCTGTAGCATTACACACATTACTCTATTCCTGGATGTTTTCCCCTGGACATCACACTTTCGTGCATCCAGTATACAAAACTGGATTAGGATTACTTCATTGGGCTCATATGATGAACACATCACATTGACATAGTTTATTCATTTACACAAGTAAAACTGTATCTGTATCTGAAGAAAACTGTATCTGAAGAAGTGTGCATGCACACGAAAGCTCATACCAAGAACAAATTTAGTTGGTCTCTAAGATGCCACTGGAAGGAATTTTTTATTTTTTATTTTGTTTTGACAAGTAAAACTGATTGCACTTAATAGAATTTAGCCCAAGTATAAATTATCTTCCACTATGCAAAATCCTGCTGAATTGTGTTAGGTTTCAACAACAAATTCCCTTTAACTGCCAGAAGTAATAACTTGCGGCACTCCTACCTCAGAGATTAATTTGGAAACAAATTTTATTTACTGTTGTTTACTGGTTTTCTTAGAAACTAGAAAACAGAAGTATGTAAAATTTTGCAACATTATCTCTGGAACTGTGGGGGGAAATACTCTCAAGGGTTTTAAAGCAAAATGTAGCTGTATTTGTGGTTGCTATTACATACCTTTGCTGTAGGCTATTTCAGATCAGGAAAAGTCCCTGCCCCCCACCAGTCAAAGTGGCTGAGTAATCTCTCTTTAGTGTGTTGTGATGTGGCTGATGTGGCTCCTTTGGAGTAGTCATGGGGATGACTAGTACTGTCTGGAACCAATTAGCTGAACTTGATGGCCTTTGGTCCTTTCCAACCAATTTATTCTCAATTTAGGAAATTAATTATGAAATTAATGCAGTAAAATAAATAATATTTTAATATTAATTTTCTCTTCTTGAATTTAAAATACAGAGTGAAGAGAATGTAGACTTACGGCAGACTTACAGTACTTCAATTTCTACAGCTTCTGAATGTTCAAACCACGCTGATTCTTCACTTTTCTATGTCCCATGGTCTACATATGCAGATGATATTAAACAACCCCCTAGTTCTCAGATTAGTGTAAAGAACAGGTACATAATTTAACTGTTATATGACTAGGAAGAGAGAATTGTATGGTAAAAAGTTTGCTTATTTTCATTGCATAATTGCAAATTTCCACAGGACTGAAGGGTACAAGTTGACAATACATGTCCAAAAAAAATGATGTGTTTTTTGGAGAGAATTTGTGAATGGTGGGTTTTTATTTTTCATGTTCAGGGCCGCCCAGAGTGGCTGGGGAAGCTCAGCCAGATGGGTGGGGTACAAATAATAAATTATTATTATTATTATTATTTAGTCTAATAGAGGATGGATTTGTGGCTGTAGCTGTTTCAAGAGCTCCTGCAGTTGCAAGAACTGTAAGAACTACATCTTCCATAGTTCACTGCACCCCATCACACTTGGTATAATCTACTGCACCACATCAGTGAGGGGGCAACAGAAGAGGGTAGGGAGCGAGTGAGGAAAGAGAAAATTTATTTGTGCTTCTGTTGTTTTTCCACTCATGGGGGAAGGAAGAATGTGGGAAGGAAGGGTAATATTCAGAGTGCGTAGCAGGGATGGCTTTGGGGCGTTGATTTGAGTGGGAGAGGAAGTTTGGAGTATGTAAAATAGGTGTTAGGACCCTTTGGCCCTTTAGATATTGCTGAACTACAACCCACCTTTCCTTTTGAGGTTGGTTTTCCAGTGTCCTGAAATATTATTCTGCGCCTGGCTTGGGAGAAATTTGCCAGCACCACTAGAAGTGAGTTAGTGTACAGCATATGTCAAAGGACAGAGGTGTGATTTACATCTTGAGATCCTGGTATAGCCCACTGAATCTATGGATCCCTTATTTGGAAACTTTTCCAGTGTTTCATTCTTCCATGGAAATTTTCTATTTCATATATTTATTAGCAACAATGAATGGGTGCCAAATGCAAATACAGCATTGTGCAAATACGGTATTAGGCAAAGTTGGTATTTCACATTTTTAGCTTTGTTTATTAAAGTAAAATAAACATGGCAAGTAAGATCACTCTCTAGGGCATAAGAAAATTGATACAAATTACCTGAGTTCAAAATCTTCTGTTAAACCACATCACTGTTTATCAGTTGATTTACTTACAACATAGTAACATCATTTTTCTTCCTGCTGTCTAAAATCTTACAAGCGATTGTTTAGATGGGCTGCCACAACTTGGAGTGGGGAAGCTGGGGAGGCTTCTACTTTTAGCTCACCATGCTCTTTTTGGCAAGCCATGCCTATCTGCTTCATACATAACATCATGAGGCAGGTAAGGGCAGGGCTTCAAAGGAACAATTGGGAGCTTAAAATGAGTTGCCAATTGTTCCTTTGCTATAGCAAGACGTGTTTTTACTGCGCATTAGCTGATGCGTGGCAGAAGCAGCCTTGCTGCAGGAGGGGTAAGCAGTTCTAAACTGCTGAAAGAAACAGGTGTGTGGCACCTCCAGTTTAGCAGCAGTTTCAATTGAAACCATTTCTCCATCCCTGCACTACTACTTCGACTTCTGACAACCAGAGGTTGAAGAAGCAGTGTGGGACTGTTTGAAAGTTCCTTTGCAAGCAGCCCCACTCTGCTGTTTGAACCTCCTGTTTGATAGGTTCATGTAGCAGCATGGAGCTATTTACAGACTTTCAAACAGTCCTGTACTGTGCTTTGAAGCAGGGGCGTCGCTAGGGGGGGGCGCTGGGGGCGGTACGCCCCCGGGCGACAGGGGCCACAAGCGGCGGGTGGGGGCGACAAGCGGCGGGTGGGGGCGACAAGCGGCGCCCCTCCCGCCACTCCCCAGGCAACGCCGGTCACCCCGGGAGCAGCAGCGCTGCACGGATGGGGTGCTCCCTCGGCCGTGCGCTGTTGCTCCCGGGGCGACCGGAGCGAGCGGCGGCGCATGGGGGTGACAAGCAGCAGCCCCTCCCGCCATTCCCAAGCGCTGCCGCTCCCTCCGTCACCCCAGGAGCAACAGCGCACGGCCGAGGGAGCACCCCGTCCGTGCAGCGCTGCTGCTCCCGGGGTGACCGGCAGCGTGGGGAGTGGCAGGAGGGGCCGGCGCTTGTCAGCCCCACGCGCTGCCGCTGGCTCCGTCCCCCCGGGAGCAGCAGTGCACGGTGTGTGCGGTGCTGCTGCTCTTGGGGCAACGGAGCGAACGGCGGCACGTGGGGGGGACAAGAGGCAGCCCCTCCCACCATTCCCACGCGCTGCCGCTCCATCCGTCACCCTGGGAGCAGCAGCGCACGGCCCGACGACGGAGTGCGCCTGCGCGCGCAGGCGCACTCTGTCATCGGATCGCCGCTTCCACAGCCTCCTTTTGAGCCGGAGAGCTTAAAAGCGAGCTCTTCGGCTTAAAAGAGGGCTGCAGAAGCGGCGCCGGCACCCCCGGAAACGCCCTGGGGGCGGAGCGTCATGACGTCACAATGTGATGTCACGACGCCCCGCCCCCGGGGCGTTTCCTTTGCCGCCCCGGGTACCGCGGAGCCTTACTCCGCCACTGCTTTGAAGTCAAAGCTCACTGTCACCTGATATCATGATGATGGGTGAGTAACAGGTGGCTGGACCTGCTCACCTGTCAGATTTGGCCCAGCAGAGGTAGGGAAATAAGGATCTGACCCACCAACCAGAAAAAGTTTCCCACACCTGTCCTTGGGGTTTGCTTGCAGCAGGGATGAACACATTGTATGTGGTTCAAGTCTGCATGCAATCAAACATGCACAGTCTGCATGTGAGATGGACAAGTTAAATTATTGAATCATTTGTATATTCCGCTCATCAGCAGGTGGAACATGCTGTCATTCATACTAGTCTGCGGGAATTCTGAACCGTAGGGTCATATAATATGTCTTGGTGTACAATGTACTATAAATAATCTGAGCAAAAAAATAACTTGCTGGGCTTCAAGTCAACATGATAGTTGTGAAGTGGGTCTTTGACAGCTTGGGAAGCAAGCACAGGTTAAAGTGATTTTGGTTCTTTCCCCCCTATTATAGATAGTGAAATCTCTCAGTGGTCTACATTCAGCCTTTACCTTCCATGCTAGCTCCCAAACAATCTGTTAATGTGTGAGATCTTTGTGGAACACTGGCAGCTCTAAAAGCTGCAGTTCCAGCATATTGTTGTTGATTTTTTTTGGTGGCAAATGTTATAGCTAGAAATAATAGAAATGTAAATATGAATATAGGCAGACATTCTTAGCAAATACTTAACCTACTTTTCTCACCCCGCTTAGGATTCAAACAGAAAGAAATGACTATGGCAGTGAAACAGACTTATATGGACTTGTGTCTAACATCTTGGAAGAACAAGATAAATCTCAGCCATATTTTGCTGACGGGTTGGTAGTATATTCAACCTAGGATAGTAATTTCCTACACATCTACTCACTTTTTCCAACTGCTCTTGTTCCACTGAGAATATTCTGCATCTGCCATCAGTGGAAGCTTGTAATTTCTGCTGCCATTATCAAGAAGGCAGTAATGCATATTAACCTGAATCTTACATTTTTTACTAATGTATTTGTGTTTTTGGCAAGTACTTTAAACATCTTATTACACCTCATTCATATATAAAGATGTGCATTAAATAAGTAGTGTGCCAACTACATGCAGACCTCAAGGATCGGTTTTGAACACTTCCCCCCCCCCCCAAGAAGTTTAGTGTGATCTAGCTTGATACATGTCTCTGGTTTTCACAGTATTCATTTGAAATTATAGCAATAGCTCTGACAACACACTGGCCATGGGACATAGCAAAAGTAAAAACTAAGATTAGTATAATAGGATAAAATCTATGTAAGGAATTGTGCAACTGTTTATGTTTCATTCTTGTAGGGCGTGCGCCTCCAACTTAAAATCAGTATGGCCTGTGAGCACAACCCGATTTACAGACCACCCTGACCTGCTGTCGGAAACAAAGAGGCCAATAGATGGAGCCATCCCTCAACAGACTTTTTATGGTGGAGAAACTTTGCCCGTGTCTGACAAACAGTATATGCATGCTGGTCCTGTAGCATTGCAACAGAAAGTGGATGACCTTTACCATGGGCTCACTAACATCGACATTGATGAGCAATGGCTGTACCCTTCCAGGAATGATCATGTCAGCTGTTACAATATTCAGAACAATGAGAATGCAAAGACACCACAGTTTCAAGACTATTCATATGTGAAAACATGTTTTGCCCCACAAACCAGTCTTTTAGAAGCAATAAAAGAATCAGGAGCAGATACTTATGCTTATGGAAGGGATAAGGTAGGTCCTAAAGGACATGATGCACAGGTGCACCAAAAGAGAGCTGAGATGCTTCTTTCACAATTTAGTAGATATGGTGAAAGTGCAGATTATTGTAGATACCTGGATTATTCTCATCCAAATAAAACAAAGCATAATAAAAATGCAAATTATAGTGTTCAAGAGAGTAAAAAATTACCAAGTGGAACACCTGAGTTACCAGCTTTAGATACTGATAATTATAGTAAACTTTTTCAAAATAAACCAGCTGTCCAGAAGAAAATGGAAGATGTCTCTTCAGAACAGCAGAATTTTACATTTCAAAAGACTACCGGACTCATGTCAGAAAAGCAGTTTGTAAATGAAAATTCATTTACCCCTGACTTTGGTTTAAAATCAGATTTTGCCCTCAAATCTCACACAGCTGTTTCGGGGAGTGGTGATTTTGCAAATGCTACAGAAAATTCAGAATATTTCAAATCACTGAATATCTTATCAACAAACCCAGTAACTTCTTCATCTGGCACTAATCTAAGGCCAACATGGATCAACATACAGACTAAAAACAGTTCCTCCATCCCTATTCGGAATCAAAGCACCTTGATAAAGTTGAATAATCATTTAACAGCTGGTTCAAAAGGTTCCAATCATTCTTATGATTTTTCTCAGTTGCCATCAAGCAATGCAACTTTAAACAATAATTTGTTGCTCCAGAAATATTGCCAAGAAAACCCCACAGTATTTTCCGGTTTTGATTTCAATGATAGCAACACTGGAGACAGAGTTCAGTCTGCCAGTCATACAGAAGGGCTGGGTAAGGTAACAGAAGAAAGTCTTTTTGAGTCCATTATTGACAAAAAAATCAAACCAAATGGTTTTTGTGATAACTATACGCAGCAATATGGGATCATTGAAAATGTGAACAAGCACAATTTTCAAGTTAAATCACAGAATGGACATTATGATGCTGAGGACGGACAAAAACATCTAGATGGACTGTCACAGAATACTTACCAAGATTTACTGGAGTCTCAAGGTCACTTCAGTAGCCACAGGCAAGGCAGTGGAGACAATATTGTCAGTAACCGTGTGAACCGCACTCAGGCTTCTTGCTTTTCAAACAATTTCATGATGGGTGACTTGAGGCACAGTCCAAGTGTTCCACAGCTTAATTCAAACAGATTTCCTTTGAAATCTACCCATCCTTTTGGGCATTCTGTCATCCCCCTGATGGATTCCTATGATTTGTTCTCCTATGATGATTTAAGCCACTTGTACCCTTATTTTAATGATATGATGTACGGAGACAATTCTTTCACAGGCTTCATGCCAACATTTGGATTTCAAAGACCAATGAAAACTCGGAGTGGGTCAGCCAGTGAACTTCATATTAGGTTGGAAGAATGTTATGAACAATGGAGAGCTTTGGAGAAAGAACGGAAAAAGGTAAGAAGAAACTTATGCATATCAGAAGGGAGTACAAAACGGAGTAGATACAGTAGTGAACAGAATCTTTGAAACTACTTAATATACTTATTAAGTAGTTTCATATATTCTGTTCACTACTATATCTAAGAAACGGAAGGATTAGGCTAAGCTTATAGGAACAGCTTGATTATCAATGCCTAAGACTAGGGACAAGGAACAGGTTTAGGCTGCTCAGTCCTCAGTCCTAATCAATTGGAAATTGCTGGCATTTAGTTTCTAGCCTCTAAAGCCCAATGGGAAAAAAATACTTCTGACAGTTTTCCTAACATTCCACAATTCTATTCTAGCAGCCCTCCTTTGGGCACAGATTCCTGCATTTTTGCAACATAGTAGCATTCTAGAATGTCACTTGAGCTTGTTGGAGCTAAATCCTTTACTTACCTGTATGATGCAACTTTGATTGCCAGTCAGGGGCGTAGCGAGCCACTTGGCTGCCGGGGGCAGCAAGCCAAGCGGCACCCCCAGGTGGCGGGGCGTCGCTCCGTGCACATGACGCATGCGCACGGAGCGACGCCTCCGCCCGGGCCAGTGAGGAGGGGCGTCATGCTTGTGTCACCCCTCCTCGCTGGCCCGCCCCTCTCCATGTCCTGGCAGCCAGCGGCGAAAGAAGCGTCTTTTGCCGCTGGCTGCCGGGGCATGAAGAGGAGAGGGGTGGGCCAGGGAGCCCAGCCAGCGGCGAAAAAAGCCGCTGAAAGGGGGAAAGCCCCCTTTCAGTGGCTTTCCCCCCCGCTGGCTGGAGGCGCCAATCGCAGCGGGGTGGGGCCCCGCCCCGAGTGTCACCCCCCGGGTGCTACCCGGGGAGGCCCGCCCCCCGTCCCCCCTTGCTGCGCCCCTGTTGCCAGTTAAAAGGCTTAAAGTATTGGCCCAAATATAAGCCACACCCTTAAAATTCTGCAGGCACTCATAGCCATTCTGTTTTACTGTATGTCTGTTTCAGCAGCGATATTGTAAAAGTCCATTTTTGTAAGGTCGCAAATTTAACCACACTTTAACTTTTCAGTCAGAATTTGGCGGAAAAGTGAGGCTTATATTCAGCCCAACACGGTATATACATAATGCATATTCTAAATGGCTGCAATACATTTTTATTTCTAACACCATTCCAGTATAAGTAGTATTTGGAAGTTAAAATAATGGACATTAAAATTTGCCCGTTTTACTTTTTGAAGGCTCTGAATGTAATTTATGGTCTGTTAGTAGGGAAACCTTCACACTGACCATTGTAGATCTAAATTGTACCCTTTCTACAGAACGCTGCATAATTCTTATTCTCTGCAGGCAGCATGGCAACGATTAGTGCAATGCAGTTACTTATTTTGCAATACTGTACTTTGGGTAACATTATGTTTTGTTTTCAGTTTGCTACCTCAGCTGCAGGTGTTTTGCTTCTTGAGATCTTGAATTATTCTAGTCCAGCTCAACACCCTTTGTCAAATTAGAAATAGGATGCTTAGTTTTGTAAATATGTGCTATAGGTTACTACTCTATTTTTTATTTTCAGGAGTTTGGGTTTGGCTTCACAATTGAGATGCCGCTAATAGCTGTGTTTCAAGCAGATATCCTGATCATTTGTATCCCAAAAGAAGAATAAATCAAGTTTCCTATAATATACCCAGTACTCCCCATAATTTACTGTCTTTAACATGATAGATTAATTGTATCTTTTCCAGACTGAATCTGCTCTTGCCAAGAATTACCCTGGGAAGAAAGTGTCTAGTACTAACAACACTCCAATTCCAAGATTGACATCAAATCCATCCAGAGTTGATCGCTTAATTGTGGATCAGTTACGAGAACAAGCCAGAGTGAGTTATTTAATGTCAGAATACCAAATTTTGACTAGTTTGGACCCTTCATGCCCAAGACTTTATCAGCCTCTTCTGCTCCCCAAACTAGCATATATATGCCTCTAATTCTGCCTCTCCTGAACATTGGAATTGTGATGTTCGGTGTTCCAAACACTAAACATATATGGTTGTTGGAGGGTATCCTCATATGGGTTGTTCCTCCTAATTGTTCAGTTGGGAGGATAATGCAAAATAGCTTTGTGTACTCCATTCTGTGTGAGGCAGAGCCACTCCTAATTCCAGTCCTATCTGTCTACAATTTACAGAGCCTTGGCAGAGACAACAGATTAAAAAAAGGAGACATTTTGTCTGCTTCTTGGCTTCAGACCCTTACTAGACTGGTCTTCACAGCATAGGAAACTCCAGCAGTACCTTGATCCTCGAGCCCTTTTGTGAAGCAGAAGGGTTAGAAAGGCAACACTCCAAAGTTGGAATACTTCATCCATTCCTGAAAATTGGAACTAATCACACACAAAAGTGAAATGAAAACACAGGGCCAAACTACATGTGTGCAATGGAAGCTCAGTAGCTTCTTCTTTGCTTTGCTCTAAAAGCTGCTTGAGAAATGGCAAGGAGGAGGCACTTAAACCTTTCTCCATCTCAGATTACCTCTCTAAGTGAAATATGACAACCTTAATGGGGCTGAAGTTCCAGGCAAGTTGGGAGAAGTGATGTAGTAGATCAGAGAGCATCAGAGATGTCCTGTTTCAGTCTCTTGTAAAGCAAGGATTGGATTAGTCCCCAGTGCACATGAACTCACATCTCACAGCAGGTTGCACACAAGAATACCTGCCCATTCAACTGTAGAAAAGGTGTTTGGTTGTAGGGAGTGGAAAAAGGGAGTTGGAAAAAAGGGAGAAAAGTTCAAAAAGTTGGGGAAATGATTATGTAGTTTGGTTCATAGTCTTCTGACCTACTTTGGATTACTAGATTAGCAACACAGCGCTTATCTTCTAAAAAGTCATTTCATAGGGAAATCTGGTCATTTTTTCACCATGCATTTCTTTTGAAGTCCTGATCCAAAATGAGTTATCAAAACTTTTCCTTTGCTTTCCTGGCCTACCTCCTGGCACTGTCCTTTCTGAAGCTGTCAGTGTAGTTCTTAATCTGTTTTCTGTATGTTCCCACAGCCAACCTGGTAAACCTCCTATAGCCTAGTCTCCTTCCCTTGCCCCCAATCAAATCCACATGTTGCTTTGTTGAGTTAAACCAGATATATTTCTTTGCCTTAGAACTGCATGGCTTTGCTGGCATGAAAATGTGGTTCTCTCATGTAAAAAAACCCAATAATTTAACAAAATTCATTCATTGGGAGCTGGGATTTTTTCCTTCCTTGGTTAATTTAGTTTTGATTGATATATGCATACAGGTGACTCAAAAGTTCAACAAAGGGCAAGGATGTAACAATTCAGAAGTGTACCTTGAATTTATGCTATTTGAATTTTAGTGCTTGCTGTACTTTGGGGAAGAACTTGGTTGTGCCTTGCTGGATTCAAGAGGATAATTAGCAGTGAAGGCTGATACATTAGAGCACACCTATCAGTTTTGATTTCTCCAAGCCCATCTGCCTTCTCATTTATGACCAGTTCCAGAGGGTGGATGTGGCCGTCTGCTTCCCCCTTAGCCTCAGTTTTGCCTTTGTGGAACTCAGCAGAGAGGAGGATGGGAACAGAATTAGTTTGTGCCACCTCCATTTGGTGTTGGTACCCCTTTTAAAGCAGAGGTGGTATGGCCATCTGTCAGGGGTGCTTGGTTGCAATTCCTGCTGCATTGCAGGGGGTTGGACTAGATGACCTTTGGTAACACCTTCCAACTCTACATTTCTATGATTCCCACCCTACAAGTCCCAGTGACCATCTACCATCACTGGTGATAAAGTGTGTAGCTTAAGAAACATGGTTTTATATTTATGCATTGTGGCTTGATAAACTAACAATTAAAAAAAATCAGTAAAGCAATGCATTATAATTTCCTGGAACTAACCTTTAACTAAACCATTGGTGTACAGCTGAATTAAACTTCAGTATTACATTATGGCTTTGGTTCTAAATACCCCTTAGAATTGTCTAAGACTACAGTATGTTGTTACAAGTGAATTAGCACTCAGCCTTTTCACTGCCAGGATAGCATTACTTAGGAACCCTATATAGATCCCACAGGTTTATGCTAATATTATTTTGAAATCAGTAGGGTTCAAAACTTTAGCTTCTCATTTGGAGCTTTAGAAGATGACCTTGAAACTCTTAAATTAAAAAAAAACCCATCTTGCTATATGACTTGGGGATCTGCTCTTTGAGAAACACAAGACCAAAAGTTAGTTACATGGTTCTGATTTAAATGAGATGTTTGTAGCTGTGGATTTATAGACAGACATCAACAGACCTTATAAGAACTGCTTTATTGGAAGGAAGAGAACTATGAAATAATTTAAATTGCTGTCCTTTAATATTTGCAGGTTGTGACTCTGCTGGGAAAAATGGAACGCCTGAGAAGTTCTCCTCTTCATGCTAACATCTCTACTGCTCTTGACAAGCACCTGGAAGCAATTCACATTGTGCAGTCTCGTAGAAAGGATGAAATTGTCAATGCTTCACATCGGCAAAGACAAGGAGCTCCCAGATGTCAAGATGATAGAGGTGCACTTTTCTTTTAATATTTGTTCTCCTAGCTTCTCTACCTTGAGCCGTTTTAGGGCTTTTGCCCCAAATAAGAGGGGAACGTTTAATATTTGTTTGAAATTTACACACCTAGCAAAGAGTAAGCACATTGTGTACTAAATAACAATTTCCAAAGTAGTATTAGATTCAGGATTTCACCAAGGCTGGTTTGGAGTAAATGATTTGAGCACTACAATCCAAGAATTGCTGTGCAAGCAAATACTTTTGACTATGGTGTATTGACTGCTAAATCAGCTTACTGCCATATTCTGTCAGTCTCCCCTGACACTTTTGGGTTTTCATTACAGTGCTAAGCATTGGTACAAAGTTCAGAGTTGAGATGCCAGATTACATGATGCAATGAATCCAGAATGTCTTCTGGAATTAAGGAGTGGTATTCCATCATGTACGTTGGTTCTACTTTTGTGCTGTTGTTTTTTACCCATTATCTGAAACAGTGGTAATTGCAACACTCTGAATGATGTTAGTGGAATGCAGAAAAAACAGCAACACCCCACCACTCTTTCTTAAGGAGAATTAGGAGACCCACACTCCTTTAAAAAGCGAGAACTTGTACTCAGATGTCTTCTGCACTCACTACTTACAAGGGACTTCATAGAGAATTTAGTCTCTAGGCCCTGCCAGCAGTAGGATTTCCCAGCCTTTCATCATCCCTAAGAGATGTTTATCCTTTATAAGACAACTATCAGTTATTGTTTACATGACTTGTAGGGAAAGCTGCTTCATTCACATTATGCTTGTGACTGATTAGCTCAGAAATCTTAATCTCCTTGAATATCGCTTGCAAATGGATTATTGAAATAATGGGAGGTATGCAAAAACACAAATGTGAGTTTAGCTGTTCCTTTTTGCTTCACTGAGTTTTTGAAGAAGTTCTCTGTGGATTGTGTTCTTTGGGGGGAGAATGTGTATTTGGCATTCATAATTTGCATACCTTGCATTTCTACCACTGTTCAAACTGACAGGAATTATTCTTGTACAACAGCCAGAAAAAGCAGCAAAAAATTAATGCAGTTTTCTGTGCTGAAGTACACAATTTTGAACACTTCAAAAGAGTAGCAACATCAAATATTGTTCCCCCCCCCCATTTTAGATGTTTTTGCTCTTGCGCTGGCCATTAAAGAGATGTGCATAGCAACACGCAAAGCTCGCACTACGCTGTGGTGTGCTCTTCAGATGACCTTGCCAAAAACAACCCCTACAACTGGAACAGCGGAGGTGGAAAAAGCCTTACATGAGATAGTCCTACCTGAAGATAAGACCTATGAACAGATGAATAGTGGCAACCCTGCGATCCAGAGGGGAGAAACAAAAAAACATTGAGAGAAAAATAAAGATAATAGATATGGATGTATTATAGCACTGTACTAAATATTGTAAATGAACTTTTAAAGCTTTCCTTCCAAATTAAAAGTAAAGAGATAAGTGAACTGAAGTTTGCTTATCCTAAACCCAGCAGCTACCTGCTGAGTAGCTGTTAATGCAAGCCAAGAAGCCTTTGATGTTATCGGAATCAATATATTGACTGGGCAGATCTAACGTTATGTTAAATAAATCAGAAAGTTTTAAACTGCCAAAGTAGAACTTAAATCCATTCTACAGTGCAGGCATATGCAATGATCATTTTGCCTGTGTGATACAGTTCTTTTAGATTTTGTTAGTAATTCTGTTTTCAAATAATGAATTTGAATTACTGTCACATGTTACTGTGTGCAGTCTAGTAACAGATAAGTTTTGATTGTGATAGAAAAAGAATTGTTCTCTTTAGACAATGAGTACCTGGAAACAGGAAGGAAACAAAGCTAAACAAACCCAGTATGAATGTTAAATGAAAATATTTAAAAATACTTATTTATGAATTTGAAATCTTAAGAATCTAAAAGAAATTGACCAGATTTTCTTAAATTAGTGATATTATATAAAGCCATTATATAACCATGCATGTTAGGGAACATTAAAAAAAACTTACAAAATCATTTGTACCTATTTTAAATAATATCAATATTATCTGTTAAAAGTATTTAAATGTGATCAAAATTACATTTATATAATTGAGCCTTTAGCAGTTGCACTGCAGCTGAAATAATGAATATTTTAACACCCTTGGTTTACTACTTTTAAAGAGGGTATCAAGAAGTTCTGAAGTGCACTTTCTTTGACGTTAACTCTTTAGCCAGTTTGGTTTGAGATTGTTTGGTGTATATTTTGTTTTCTTAGTTTGCTTCTGCATACTTTAGCACTGTTGAATGCTTGGTTTTTTTTCTTAATATCTGATCTTTTTATTGTATGTGAGTAATTTATTCAATTAGCATGTTATTATGTGGCTCAGGAGATCTTGGGTTTTAACAATCTAGCATGAAGATAAATACATAATGTCTGGATAAAATTTACTTATCTACCCTTGGTTAGGTACACAGATATTTTAAACATCTGTGTTCTTCCAACTTTTAGAAATCCCGGTATGCTAAAAAGTGTAATCAAACTACAAATTGCCTTTAGATGATGTAAGGGACTGATTGAGATTGCAGGAGAAGCTGTAGGGGACCATTTTGATCATTGATATGACTTTCCATGCTGCCCACATAAACTTCATAAGGCAGCAGACTCATACCACCATACCATAGTAGCCACAAAGATGGGTTGAGTTTTGACATTGATACGTTACATGTTATGAAAATAAATATTGTACTATCTTTACTCTCGCCTAATAAACTGGCTTTTTGTTGAAAAGAATGCTACAATTTTTATGTTTGTATGCCTATCTTTGGAAGTAATTCAGGCTCTTGCTATCAAGAGTTTTATGTCAAGCCTGAGGCCTTCATAGCAGATAATGTTTTATCACCCTTTGTTTTATCACTATTTCCAAGACTGACCAGAACGCCTTCCCTTTTAAACAACTTGACAAAAGTCCAATCTGAGCAACTTTTAGAAACCATGCAAGCCATTTCTTGTGAAGATGTAGGTGCTGAGGTTAAACAGGCATTCTGGAAGACTGGCGCTGCAATTGTCGATCTGTACCTAAATTATAGACAGCTGCATACTAGAACACAAGGCAATACTTTCCACTTCATTTTTTGAAGTAAAATTTATAAGCTTCCAGAAGTCTGAAAGTCACATTAGAAAGAACTTCAAATCCATAAGGCAGAATGCCCTCTGTAAGTATCACCCATGAGATGTCTGGGCAGGCTTTTATGGGCTACACCTACATTTGAATGCCATCTATTAGTTGTCATTCAGATATTAAGTGCCTTCTCTACTGTATAAATGACCCACCTTTAGTTAAAAAGGGATACTAATTTGATATAAGAATGTGGAACACCCTAGAATCCACCTGAGATGAGATCCATTTTTCCTTCCAACTCCATGTTCACCAAACTTAATCCATCTACTGAAAGCTGTTTCCTTCCCTGGGTAATAAACAGCTTTCTAGAAATGAAATCATCCTTGATAGCTCAAACACACACCAAAGATGGAGGGAGGTCCAAGATGGTCATGTTCTCAGAGGGCTCAATAGGTGCCTCATGAATAGGACATAATGTCCTTGGTGCCCCATACCTCAAGGGCAGCCTCTCCTTGTGTGAACTGATCCAGATACTCTGATCATCATGTGAGGCCCTTCTTTGTGTGCCTCCTCCATAGGAGGTCTAGAGGGCGGCAACTAGAGAGTGGGCCTTTTCTGTGGTGGTTCCATTTGTAAATTCTCTCCCCAGGAAGGCTCGCCTGCTGCCTTCATTACATATCTTTAGGTGCCAGGTGAAAACATTCATTTTCTCCTAAGCCTTTGGCTAATAAAACAATATGTTCTTTTAAATTGGGGGGGTTTATTGGTTTATTTTTGTTCTTGGTTTTATTATGAATTTTCTCATTTTGTATTTTTATGTTGTGAACCGCCCTGTGATCTTTGGATGAAGGGCAGTATAAAAATTTAATTAATTAATACTAAGACAGAATGTGACCTTGGCAAACCAAGATTAGGAGTTACAGGTAGGTGGCCGTGTTGGTCTGCCATAGTCAAAACAAAATAAAATAAAAAACTCCTTCCAGTAGTACCTTAAGAGACCAACTAAGTTTGTTCTTGGTATGAGCTTTCGTGTGCATGCACACTACAGCTCATACCAAGAACAAACTTAGTTGGTCTCTAACGTGCTACTGGAAGGAATTTTTTATTTTATTTTGTCAAGATTAGGAGGTTCCTTTATTCCTAGACAATTTGCTCCATTTCCCTGGTCCCACTTGTCTCTCAACAAAGTAGGTCGCGTCCCGTCCCGTCCGAACAGCCAAGTTCTCTCTTTTTCGTTCCCACCCAGGGCTACATTTTGCCAGGGTTTAGCTCAGGAACCTGTTTTCGCAAGTCTGATGGCAGAAGTTCCTCCTTTTCCTTCACTGAAAATCCCAGGTCCCTTCCTAGATCCTGCAAAAAAAAAAAAAAACACCTCCCCCCCCCCAGCAGTTTCAGAATTCTTCCACAGAGTTCTCAAAGAAAAAAAGACTGGCCTGATAAGAACTTAAATCTGAATGAGGCAGATTCTTCCTCTTTATGATGGAAATGGAAGCAGCACCACTAAGATCCTCCATTTTAAACTTAGTCATATATCCTTGACCCAGACTCATTCTCCTGCTTGTTCTGCCATTGGCATCCGGACTAGGACTGGGCAATATCTTGATATATTGTCCAAAACTATTTTGAAGTCCATATCATGATAACAGTTTCATTGTTTTTAGCCTGGCAATATATTGCGAATCGTGGTGTGTGCACATGCTATGCAAAAATCACCATGTGGGAGAAAAACTGAAGCCAGCCAATGCCTCTCTGTAGCTCCATCCTTATTTCAGACATTGTGATATTTCGCAATGTTGAAAACCAAATATTGCCCAGCCCTAATCTGGATACTCTGGCCCTTTGTATCTTCTGAGAGTAAGGTAAAGGTAAAGGACCCCTGGACGGTTAAGTCCAGTCAAAGGTGACTATGGGGTGTGGCGCTCATCTCACTTTCAGGCCGAGGGAGCCGGCGTTTGTCCGCAGACAGCTTTCCGGGTCATGTGGCCAGCCAGACTAAACTGCTTCTGGCGCAACGAAACACCTGTGATTGGATCCACACAGTTCTCCCTTTCACTGGGAATTTTAACCCTGGCAAACTATCCTTTCTCACAGACTCTGGGCTGTGAGCATTTTGTTACAAACAGCTTTGGTCCCTATATCCCTCCATTCCAGCTCAGCTAGTCAAGAGGCTTCACTGCTACAAATGCAGTACATGACAAAGAGCTAAGAATTCAAACGTCGCACGCTAATAAAATTCACAGAACTTTACTTAGATGGCAATAATACAACCTTGTTGAAGTTTACAGAGATTTACTAGCCCAGCCCCAAATGAGAAAAAGAAACAAAAATTAGATAACACTTGGCTGCAGAAGATTACGGGTGCTGCACTAGGCTCTTAATTCAACTTCATAAAGGGTGTTGCCTCTCCCTGGCTTACATATGTAGGAAACTGGGTTTCATTCACAGTTCCACCAACCAAAAGCAACCTTTGGCTAGAGAGAATATATAAAGGGGTTTCCAAATATTTCCCTCAACCATAGTTTCCCCATATGTAGTTAATAAAAATAGAAAGTGACAAGGGGAGAGGGAAGGCAGTCACCACACAGTTCTTTGGTTACAGATGTTGGCCACGACCACTGAGCCCAACAAATTGGACAACAAAATATGTGTGTGTGTAGTTTTTTTTCCAGTGCTTCAGAGGACTCCCTTCACCCCTCCCCACAGTCCTTGCCTAGGACAGATTTGCAGCTTTGAAAGCCAACACACACCAAAGTGTTTGAAAGGATTCCTTCCTCTGAGCACTCTGGGTCTGTGTGCATGCTGTGCAATATAACAGACAGAGGGGAGGGAGGAGAGAAAAGAGAAAAGTCCGTCTGTTGTTCCACGCTACCGCTTCCTCTCGCCTTTCTGTGTTCTCTTCTTCTCTTTCTCCTTACGTTCTTGCTTAGCCAACTTGTCCTTCTCCCGCTGGAGTTTGTCTTGCTCCTTCTTCCGATGTGACTCATCCCGCAGATGCTCTCTTTCCAGCTTCCGGGCATTCATAACGGCTTCCAGGTTTGTGTTTCTGAACAGAGCTGACAGGGAGTTGAGGAGAACAAGGAACTCGACACACAGAGTGAATTCTGAGTTGATTACAACAGCATCATTCTTCCGACAACTGGCACATCAAGACAACTGACCAGACCCGGTTAATGGAAAGATTTAGAGCAGGGGTCAGCAAACTTTTTCCACAGGACACCTGTCCCATAGACATTGTGGGCGGCTGGAATATATTTGGGGGGGGGGAAATCCCCCACCAACTCTCTTCTCCCTTCTCCACAGCACCGGATGAACTCCCGTGGCTGCTTACCTGTGCCTTGCGAGCAGCAGGGGCTGGCGGCGGCAGGGGGACAATGAGCGTCGTAAAAGGTCTGGCTCCAGAGAGGGGCTGCTTAAACTGGCACTCAGCCAACCGCGGCTCAACAAAGCCCAGCCCCCTTCCTCCTCTAGGCAGGGCAGGGAGAAGCCAGGAGGAAGGAGGCGCCGCCGTCGTGTGTGTGTGTGAGGGGAATGGTCAGAATCCCCACGCTGATCCATGCGGTGATTCCTGGACCATCCGTGGGCTGGATCCAGAAGGCAATTGGGCTGAATCCGGCCCCCAGGCCTTAGTTTACCAACCAATGATTTAGAGCCTGGGATCCCTGCATTCAACTCCCACATTTTCCTGACCTATACCCTTGATTGGCATTGACTTTATCTCAACCAACCTCACTTGTATTGAAAGGTAATACAATGAAAACTATATAAGGTAAAGGGACCCCTGACCATTAGGTCCAGTCACGGACGACTCTGGGGTTGCAGCACTCATCTCGCTTTATTGGCAGAGGGAGCCGGCGTACAGCTTCTGGGTCATGTGGCCAGCATGACTAAGCCACTTCTGGCGAACCAGAGCAGTGCACGGAAACGCCGTTTACCTTCCTGCCGGAGCGGTACCTATTTATCTACTTGCACTTTGACTACATAGCAGCTTGCAAATTAGGAAGTGCTATATAAATTATAAATTGAGAGCCAGTGTGGTGTAGTGGTTAGGAGTGGTAGACTCGTAATCTGGGGAACCGGGTTCGTGTCTCCGCTCTTCCACATGCAGCTGCTGGATGACGTTGGGCTAGTCACACTTCTCTGAAGTCTCTCAGCCCCACTCACCTCACAGAGTGTTTGTTGTGGGGGAGGAGGAGTTTGGATTTGATATCCCGCTTTTCACTACCCAAAGGAGTCTCAAAGCGGCTAACATTCTCCTTTCCCTTCCTCCCCCACAACAAACACTCTGTGAGGTGAGTGGGGCTGAGAGACTTCAGAGAAGTGTGACTAGCCCAAGGTCACCCAGCAGCTGCATGTGGAGGAGCGGAGACACAAACCCGGTTCCAGATTACGAGTCTACCACTCTTAACCACTACACCACACTGGCTCTCACTGGAAGGGAAAGGAGAATGTTAGCCGCTTTGAGACTCCTTCGGGTAGTGAAAAGCGGGATATCAAATCCAAACTCCTCTTCTTCTTCTTCTTCTTCTTCTTCTACCTGTAATATTTGTTGTATGAGCTACAGTAACCCAACCAATTTAGCTTACAAGAAATACATGAAACCAAGCTGGACCAGTATCCGACTATTGGCAGATTTTTTCCTGTAACAGCAGATATAAAACAACTCCGTAATTCACTATCTACAGCTTGCAAACCAGTAAGATTATTTCATCCTTGCCTTTTCAATATTTCCTTCCAGAGATTCTGTACTATATAAAATTGCTACCCCCAGACACAGTATCCCCTGCCAATTACTACCTCACTTTTGTTCTCAAATAAGTCAACATTCCCCATTTCACATTACTAATAATATTGTGGCCTTAGAATACCCTATTTGTAAGGATACATTTTTCGGAACTGACCGTCACTGCTGCTGCCCCAGGATCTTCTGCGCCATCTGCTTCAGTGCACCGAGTTAAGGGCATTTGGTCACTAATTAGGATTTGGGTGATAAGGAATGCTGTGGTGGGAGGGATGTTCTAGTGATGACACAACAGGACCACAACCCCCCCAAAAAGGACTGTGAAGCCGTACAGGATACTGAAATAGGATTCCCCATTGCCAGAATATTCTGAAGACATTTGCTTGTAGATTATCCATCCTATCAATGAGTATGGCAAGATGGAGATATCAAACCTCTGCTTCTTCCCAGAAGCTGACACATCAGATTCCTAGCCGTCGCAGCACATAGGCAACAATAAACCTGCCTTCATGATTGTGTCTCGTCTGTTTTGAAAGCCATCTGTACTTGCACTCATCCCAGCATCTCAAAGCAATTTTTTTCTGTTAGTTTGCCTGACCAGTCCGCACCAGTTGGATATGTGACAATCACAGGCTGCCAATGTAATGGTAGCATACTTCAAAGAAATAAAAACCTATTTTCCATCTGATGGACTGCCGTTGTTGAAATCTGTTTTGATTTAAGGGACAGTTTCAGATCTCTTATTACCCCTCATTAATCCATAATACACACACTGACCCACAGTGAATGTTCTTACACTCCAAGGCAGAGAACTTTACTATAAATATGCATGTACAGTGGAACCTTTGTTCTTGAACTTAATCCATTTCGGAAGTCTGTTCGACTCCTGAAATGTTTGAAAACCAAGGTGCGGCTTCCGATTGGCACAAGCAACCCGGAAACAATAGCCGACAGCCGCATTGGACGTTCGGATCCTGAAAACCAGAACACTTATTTCCAGGTTTTTGGCGTTTGGGAGCAGATTTGTTCGTCAACTAAGCCCTTCGAGAACCAAGGTTCCTACTGTATACTGTAAATGAAGTTCATTGGACAGAGCAGGCTATAAATACTTCAAGGGCCTCTCTCCATAGGAACCGGGACCCCAAGATCATCTTTTGAGGCCCTTCTTCGTGCACCTCCTTCACGAGGTCCAGAGGATGGCAACAAAAGAATGGGCCATTTCTGCAGTCACTCCGTGTCTGTGGAATGCTCTCCCTAGGGAGGTTCCGCTGGCACCTTCATTAAACACCTTTAGGCGCCAGGCAAAACATTCCTCTTCATACAGACATTTGGCTGACAGACAACCAATGCTCTTTTAAAATGTGTTGGGGAGGGGGAGGTTTATTGGGTTGGGGTTGTGTGTGTGTGTGTGTGTGTATGTATTCTGTGTTTTTACATTGTGATTTTATGTTGTGACCTCCCTGAGACCTGCAGGCATAGGGAAGTATACAAAATAAATAAAATATTATTATATATTATATTTATAATAATAATAATAAATTGGCCAAACTGCGAGAGGCAGTGAAGGATAGGTGTGCCTGGCGTGCTCTGGTCCATGGGGTCACGAAGAGTCGGACACGACTGAACGACTGAACAACAACAATAATAATAATAATAATGATGATGATGATGATGATGATGGAGGGGGAAGGAACCCACGGACTACAGCCCCTGAGTTACTGGATCAGCCAGCCACAAAGTAGATTCAACATGATTTGGGAACTTGCAGCACAAAGGATATTCCTCTTCATCTGTCACCTCAGCATACTGTGCCAGGAGGGCAGCCTTCTGTAGTGTTTCTTCCTTGGCGACCTCTTTGGGCTTCACCACGATTTGTGCCTGCTTTTCAATTATGTTTGCAATAGCTTGGATCTCATCTGGCAAGGAAAGGGGACAAAGCAAGGGTAAAGAAAGAGAAGTCCATGACCACCCTTTAATCTTTAATAATAATAATATTTATGCCCTCCCCTATCTGGCTGGGTTTCCCCAGCCACTCTGGGCGGCTCCCAACAGAATATTAAAAACATGATAAAACATCAAACATTAAGAACTTCCCTAAACAGGGTTGCCTTCAGATGTCTTGTAAAAGTCAGATAATTGTTTATTTCCTTGACAGCTGATGGGAGGGCGCTCCACAGGGCGGATGCCACTATCGAGAAGGCCCTCTGCCTGGTTCCCTGTAACCTCACTTGTCACAGCCCTCGGAGCTGGATCTCAGGGTCTGGGCAGAACGATGGGGATGGAGCCACTCCTTCAGGTATACTGGGCCGAGGCCGTTTAGGGTTTTAAAAGTCAGCACCAACACTTTGAATTGTGCTCGGAAATGTACATAGGCGAACTGAGTCCTATTTGAATCTCACCCTTGGGGGCTTATGTTCTGTAGTTACAGCATAGCCAAGATACTGGAAAGGAACAGCTTGTGGCCAGTTTTCATGTGCTATTTTGAGCACAAGGCGAGTAACGTTTGGAATCAACATCAAAACAGTTCGGTATTTTAAGCAGACCCCTAAAATAACTTCTTGCCAAACTCATCCCAAATTGCTTGCCCAAATGCGTTTTTTAAATCTTGCATCACTTCCAGAAGATATTCAAGCTCTGATGACGCATGGAGGGCAGCACAAAATGCTGCTTTGAGCTGAACATAGAAATCATGAAAGATGGAGGTCAGACCCAAGTCATTTTAAGAACACTGGGCACATTCCTACTACTCTTAAAAGATTTTGATTTTTAAAAATATGTAACCATCATTACATCCATATGTATTTATACCCAAGTGTTGTACATACAAGCATTCATAATATATAACAAAGATTAGAGTTTAAATTTGTCATTTTACACATGTGAAATCAATACCATCTTTATATTTCCTTAGCTTGTAGATGAAAAGAGGAGCCCATTGATCAGGCAGCACATTACACTATTTTACCTAATTAAGCAAACATATCACAGGACTGTATATTGCGTAAGTTCCTAGCATTCTCCTGTTATCTGTGTAATAATTCTCCAGTAATGTTAAATATTTTCCCACCACAAGTGGCTCAAGTCTCCTGTTGCTGCTTTGCAGTACCAGCATCTGCTTTCTGTAACATACATCTTTTGTATTTTCGAAGGCAAAAACCAATGTTCTGTTATAGCCAGACCTATGGAAAAATATCAAACTTTCATCAAACAGATAACCCTATTAACCTCTCGATAACTAATAAACCTTTCTGCCATTTATTCACAGAAGGCCGAAAAATCCTTATTAAATCTATTGTTTATAATCTTGTAGGTCTCATGTACTATTGGCTTTGTTGTACTGCTATAGTTTTTAATTTATGCTTTAATATTTTATATATACACTGTTTTTACTGCAAGCTGCCCAGACAACAGTGTTATGGAGTGGTATATGAGTGCCGCCAATAAATAAATTATGTGTGTGTGTGAGAATATATATTCTCTATAGGAAATGCACGCAATATGCAATAGGGGGTAATTTTTTCCTTTAATCTGTAATTGCTCTTCAGATTTATTTAATTTTACTTATTTGTTTTATTTATCCTGCCCTTCCGTGCAAAGGAGCCCAGGCAGACAAACAATAAAGCATTTTTAAAAATTATTATAAACAATTCCAATAAAGGTGCAGACTGAGAAAGATCTTAATTTAAAAGGCTTGTTGGATAGAGGAAGGGCTTCAGTAGGCGCCGAAAAGCCAACAGATACGGTGCTTGTTTAATATCCAAGGGGAGGAAATTCCAAAGGGCAGATGCCACAACACTAAAGGCCCAATTCCTACATTGTGCGGAACAAGACCTCCTGACAAGACAGTGTGTGCAAGAGATCCTCATCTGCAGAGTGAAAACAGTTTTTCTAAAAAGCTTCTGTTATTGTTCTAGGGAACAGATGCCTGACAGATCAAGGGGGGGGGGGGGGAAATAGGAAATAACAAATAGGGTAAGGGCAGGAATGGGAGAAAAGACTTTTAAAGTTTTGGTCAAATAAGTTGAAAGCCATGCAGAAAACATCCAGCAACCACTCCAGTGATGCCAAAAGGAATGTGAAATACCTTCTTTCTTTTCATCACTCCCGTCATTTTGGGCCTTTGACCACCTTTCAACAATTTCTCTGCAAACTTCTTGTAGTACATCTTCATCCTGATTAAAAGAAAAGATGCTGGTCAGTGGAAGAGAAAGGCTTGTCCATCGCAAAGGCACAATAAGGGCCAACTTGGGAGGCTTGGAATGCCAAACCTGGACCTGCCCCCTGGCCAATTTTTTTCTCAAAGCCGTCATAGCCCTACCAGAATTTAACAAAGGTGTAGCAAAAAGTTTAGCTTAGTTGTTTTTGTTTTTATTATGTATTTTGCGGGTTTTTTAATATTGTAATTTTATGTTGTGAACTGCCCTGAGATCTGCGGGTATAGGGTGGTATACAAATTTAATAAATAAATAAATAAGAGAGATTGATACACTTCAAAGCTACTTTGCTCTTTTTTTTTTTACTTTGTACATCACATGTCTGTAACATGTTCATATTTGTATGGTATGCTATGCCTGAGTGCAGGTACTCTATAAACAGGATGCCCCCCACCCCAGAACCATGCCAGTTGGAGCCAATGCTATTAAGGAACTTGATCATTTTTGGTGAAGAGACTAATTCACAGAGTGAAACACTCTTCAGGTGCACTGACTTTTGACTAGTGTGGCAATACAAAAGATGAGATCTTTGATCTCTCTCTCTGAAGCATGATGAGAGTTACAACTCATGGAGAGAATTATCTGAGAAAAGAAAATGGCTGGCATTCACAGTCTACCAACCTGGTCCTATGAGATGCATTGTGTGAGGGCGAGCAGGGACTTCCCCCTTTTTTTCATTAGCCGTGCCTATCTGTTGCACATGTCCTGAGTAGGTGGCTAGATCTTGGTGCGATTTAGAACCCTGAAGTGGGGAACCTCCCAATTACGCAAGGAGCCTCAATGAGGACAGGTCCTCCATGTTTCAGAACCTCACCCTTCAACTCACAGGGGACCGAGGAAACACAACAAGAGAGAGGACAGGACTCACCACCACGGTCCCATGAATAAATAGAACACCTGGGGAGGGCTATTATCTCGTTGGAACCCTTACGACAACCCTGCAAGGTAGATCGGCACTGTCCCCACATTGCAGATATGGGTGGAGGGGGAGCTGGTTGGGGAAGGCTTAAAAAGGATACCAACCAAGTTCATGACAAGAAGCTAGATCAGGACCAGCAACAGTGTGCTGAAATTTCTGCATTGCAGGAGGGTTGGACTAGATGACCCTCGGGACCCCTTCAAACTGTACAATGATTCTATGAGCCTTTTTAGCCAGTACGCCACACAAGACTCATTGCATGGGGCTACCTTTGAAGGTGACCCGGAAACTACTATTAATCCAGAATGTGGCAGCTAGACTGCTGACTGGGAGTGGCTACCAAGACCATTTTACACCTGTCCTGTATGTTTCCGAGCACAATTAAGTGTTGGTGATGACCTTTAAAGCCCTAAACGGCCTCGGCCCAGTATACCCGAAGGATCCTCTCCACCTCCACCATTCAGCCCAGACACTGAGGTCCAGCGCCAAGGGCCTTCTGGCGGTTCCCACTGCGAGAAATGAAGCTACAGGGAACCAGGCAGAGGCCCTTCTCAGTAGTGGCACCCACCCTGTGGAACGTCCTCCCATCACATGTCAAGGAGATAAACAACTATCTGACTTTTAGAAGACATCTGAAGGCAACCCTGTTTAGGGAAGTTTTTAATTCTTGATGTTTTATCGTGTTTTTTATATTTTGTTGGGAGCCACCAGGAGTGGCTGGAGATGCCCGGTCAGATGAGCGGGGTATAAATAAATTTATTATTATCATCATCATCATATATACCGAGACAACTTTCGGCGCCTGGGGCAAGACGTGCCACCGACACAGATCGGGTCCAGCACCCTGGTGGGGTGGGAGGTGCATGTCACCCAAAACAGTTGTTTCCCTGGCATGCTAGACACGCGAAGGCAGAAAGCCAGATGGGGGGCTAGGCTGGTGCACTTTTCTAAGCACCTTTCCACCACCCCTCACAACTGGGCGCCCGAGGCAGCTGCCCTCATGGCAGGGCCGGGCCTGTGGGGAGAAATCGAACCCACCCCTCGCTATCCAGATCAGCTCCCTCCGTCAGAAGTGACTCACGGGAGAACCTGGCTTCCAGACAGGCAGGGGCGAAATAAGCTCCAAAACAGAAAGGTGGCACCCGCGACTGTCCGGGTCGCCTTGGCCCCCTTTCCCCCTCGGTTCCTCCCCCCCCCCCACTTTGATGCAATGCGGTGCGGTGGGTGTCACGCTCACCTGCTCCCCCGCCGCCAGCGCCCCCGCCAGCCCTTCCAGCCGCTCAGCGTCGCACTCGGCCTCGCGTAGCACGCCCCGTATGTACCCGCCGTACACGTCCCCGTCGAGACCCAGTGCCGCCAGGCGCCCCTCCAGCCACGGCTCGAACGCGCAGGGCGCCGCCATCTTGGCTCGCCACCAACCCTGGGGAGGAGGAGGAGGAGGAGGCGGCGGCGGCGCGCCTGCGCGGTGGCGGCGGAAGCTGCGCATGGGCAGTACGGGCCAGCTCCCGCTTAGCCGCCTCCAGAGGTTGCAGAAAGGGCTGAGGCGACGCTCGCGGGACAAAAACAACGGCAAAAAAATCAGCCCGTGTCGCTTTTTGACTACCCAGAAACTGAGGGCGGTGAGAGAAAAAGAAGCGCGTTGCTGCTGGGAATTCACGAGGATATGTCATGGGGTTCCTGCAGACGTGCTCGGAGAACCCGAGAGTTGCCCAAGTTGCTGCCATTCTGCGTGTCAGCGCAATACTCAAGTGCACACAGACCCAAGAAAGCGCGCGCAGGGTTGGGATTTAGCGAGACCCGCCTTGCAAACCGCCTCAGATTTAAGGACTCGGTGAAATAATTTGGAGTGATCCTGCTTCTTTCAGAGCGATCCTTACTCGACGGCGCGCTCTCTCCCCTTCCTTGGAGGTTTTGAAGTAAGAGGTTTTTTAGATGGCCATCTAGCTGAGATTCCTGCACATGCAAGGGGTTGGAGTAGATGACCTTCGGGATACCAACTCTACAATTCTTTGCAGAGGGTTTTGCCATTTGGAGCCGCAGAGAAAGTCTGCTCCAGCGGCCAGCCCTTTGTCCTGACAGCCCTGGAATTCCTCATTTTTTCCAAGATAAACATTACCCTGGAAAGACTTAATTTTCCAGACATAATGCACCTCGCACCGTCCCAGTCGCTCACCTGTTAACAAGCTTCAGTTGGTCAATTTCCTCCTTAAATCGGGGCATCCAGAACATGGGCGTAGCCAGGAGGGGCAGCTGCCCCCCTAAATCAAATAAATAAATAAAAATACTTAACTGACTAATTGTGTTGCAGATAACTCAGTTCTGCCCACCCAAAAAATATATCCTTGCCCTGAACTAGTCAGTGTAGATGGTTTCCTCACAGTTTCCACTGTGGAAGGATGTGTGGATGCAGGATTGGCCTCCACAGTCACTTACGGGCTCACTGGTAGACCGTGTTCATGGAAGACAATCTTACTTGGTTACAGGTGATTGCCAAAGAAGAAGAATGGAACTCATATCATGTATACGCTGTACCTTTAGAGCACATTTGAAGGACATTATTTCCCCAAATAATTATAGACGCTATAGTTAGTTACAGGTTGCTAGGAATTGTAACTGGTGGGTAAACAACAATGCCCAGGATTCTTGGAGGGAAACGATGTGTTTTGAATGTACATTAAAGGTATAGTGTTTTCACAAGCATAGACTGCATTAGCTTCTGGATTCTTTTCACATGATCAGCCCCCACCACTCATTTTTAAAAAATGGGACCAGCATTTACTCACCACCAGTCTCCTGGCATCTGACCCATTCTCCAATAATTCTGAAAGATCACCATCAGTAGCTCTGAAATACAGTGAAGTATATCAATACAGTAAAACATCAAGCCAGCAGAGAAGGCAGTTTAAAACTGGTCTCAATAGTCAGGAAACACCTAAGGAGAAAACTAGTTTTTATGAGGGGAACATAAAACATACTGTCAAGGAGGAACAAGTTCTTTAAAATCCCCCATCCAAATTCAAATGGCAGGTCAAATTCAAATAGCTGTTTAATTTTTCTTATATTTATTTTAAAATACTAAAAACATGAAACAGCTACAGTGCAAGATTCAAGTAGCAGGTCAAATGTATGGTGTGAAACCAATCGGTCTTTATAGCAACTGTAGGAGTCTGGCAACCAACCAGCCATCTGCCTCTGTTAGTCAATCGATTCCTGATGCATACCCCTGTTTGTGGCCACCGTATTTCAGATGTGTTTGTTCCACAAAACAGGTCCCATCAGAAGCCCCTTTAACACCCTAGATGTGCTGTGAAATGAAAAGGTTCGAAGTCATTTTTAATATATATATATACTTGGAAAGATAGTGCTACACAGAATCAATGCTAACCCCCCCCCCCACTTAAAAAATGATTGCTTTGGGGTTTCCACTATTCATTGCAGCTGTAGGCTGGAAGGAAAAAACCCTGCTTGCTCTCCTAAATGAACCTGTCATTAATTGACAAACAAAATGCCTAGTAAGCTGTCTTCAATCCTTGTCACGTTGACACCTTTCCATTCATTCTGAATAATTCAGACATTCAGGAGGGTAAGAAAGAAACTGGCCTGCCCAGAGTGAGGCTGAATGCAATGTCTGTACTCAGATTACTATTTAGAAAGCAAACACTCCATATCATTTGGAGTAGATTAGTTACCCTAAAGCGCCTTAACCTCTGAGTTCTGCATCTTGCTCTTTTGGGTAGCTCGATCGATAGAAAACCATTGCCTGCAGCTTTTCCCACCATGGGATTGCAATGATGATGGGGAAAGCCACCCACACAGCTGTGACAGTTACAGAATCCTGACTCCCCTACCTCCAACCCCAGTGACCTACATCAGGGTTGCCAACCAGCCAAACAAAATTAGCTAGGCATACTCTTCTGTCCATGATTAATAACTGCTGCACAACATACTCCTCTTAAATGGGACCCTGTGGGTCATCTAATCCAACCCTCTTCTGGTGCATCGTCTTTAAACTTCAAGCATGGGCGTATCCAGGATTTATTTTTTTTGGCGGGGGGTAAGAACCTCAGTTAAGTTATATATATATATAACTTATATATGCGCTGTGGTCTAAACCACAGAGCCTAGGGCTGGCCGATCGGAAGGTCAGTAGTTCGAATCCCCACGATGGGGTGAGCTTCCGTTGTTCGGTCCCAGCTCCTGCCCACCTAGCATTTCGAAAGCATGTCAAGTGCAAGTAGATAAATAGGTACCGCTCTGGCGGGAAGGTAAACAGCGTTTCCATGTGCTGCTCTGGTTTGCCAGAAGTGGCTTAGTCATGCTGGCCACATGACCCAGAAGTTGTCTGTGGACAAACGCCGGTTCCCTCGGCCTATAGAGCGAGATGAGTGTGCATCCTGTTGTAAACAAAATCTGCCCTTATTCCCTTATGGGGTACACAAGAGCCCTTATAGAGTCCTTAAGTGGGTTCCCTGTCAGTAGGAGAAAATAACAGAGGCCAACCAGAGACTATTGAGAAGCAAAGCAGCTAGTAAGCCTGATCATTATTAAAGCTGTTGCAACAGGGTGCTCCCTTCACATGCAGGAGGGAAAAGGAGGACCCAGAACAAAGGTGTGCCTGCCCTTATATAGACATTTTAAATTGCCCCCCTGGAGTCCTAAGCCACCCCCAGAAACATCAAAGAAGGGGTGTAGCCCAAGACCACCCCCAGATACATCATACCTACATCACAGAAAAGGTGGTCTACAACAGAAATTTGAATGTTTTCCCTGTCTGCCATGTTATCTGATGATGCCTTATCTGATTGTCTTTCCTGGTAGTCTGGCCATTCCTTTGAGATGGTAATTACTTAATTCCTGAGACAATGGGAAGGTTTTTTCCACCTCCTCCCTCTTTGCAGAGAAACACTTGTCAGTCAAAATGGTTTCAGGACTGTCTTCCTGTGCTGCTTCAGACATGTGGTTTATATATTTATGTACGTGTTTGCTTGGTACATTTATGAACATTCAATATACATATCAGACCTTAAAATTCTTATAACACAATCCCAGAGTCGTCCCTGACTGGATCTAATGGTCAGGTGTACCTTTACACACACACACACCTTTACACACACACACACATACATATGGGGGCAGCTGCCCCCCTGCCCTCCCTTGACTACACCTATGGCTTCAAGTGGACAGCCCTTTCAAAAGAGGACTGGTTCATGTAAAACAGGATACATCAGCACTCCACCCTTGTGCCATGTGAGCCCATGGTTTTTTATCAGAGCCTGAGCAGTTGACTTTCAGCCCCATAACCAATAAATCCAATGAGTTCCCAGTTACTGGGTGGGAGAGCATAGCTGCAGCATAGGTTATGTAGCCTGTTTTATGAAGTAACCATGAATAACAAGGAAATCAGAGGCAGAGAGGTGGTGTTGAGTGAACTTCCCTCTCGCCTTTAATTTGAAACCGCACTCCGCCGCTTGCTCCCTTTCCCAATGCATAACGCGATCCGAATTGCATCTAGAGGTGTTTCCTAAGTAAGCTTCCCCCTCTCAAGCCCCTCCCTCTCCCCTCAGTTTTGCCCTTCCCGGCCTCCGTAGCTCACACACTCTTTAACAACTGTAGCTATTGGCAGGAAATTTAAACTTGGTTCATTGGCAGTTTCGGGAAAACAAGGTCTTAAATTCATGGGCGGAATAAAGTTTTACATGTAAGTAAAACGTTCGGTTTTTAAGGAATGCTGGCTGAGGATCCCACTGATGGGATCTGCTTAAAGCCTTTTACTCAATTGCAGTGTGTTTTTTTTGGTCTCGTGAACGTGTTTGTTCACACATTCTTGGTAAATAGCCTTCGCTACGTTAATGGGTCCCGCTATGATTTTGCCTGGTGTTCCCCATTGAATGCAAGGGTTATGTTTCCCCAGTTACTGTGTGCGCTCCCCATTTCTTTTCTTGAATGGACAACGTAGCTGCAAGGGCGGGTGCGGTGGGGGGTGTCTGAAACATGCAGGTCATTGTGAAAACAAAGCAGTTTTTCTCATGTGAATTTGGAGAAAAAGAAAGCTGTGAGTTGGCTGAGGCATGCTTGGGGTGCAGTTTCTCTAAGGGCCTTTTACAGGGTTAGTGCATTTGGCTGCCTTAATATGATGAGAAGGTTTTCTGGTCTGCAATATAGCAGAACTTTTATCTGTGCTCTTGGGAACTCTGTTTTAAATATTCCTGGAGCTTCAGCAAATGTCCTCAGAAAGCGGCATCTTCAAGGCTGATAACTTTATTTTCCTTTTATTTTAGCCTTCTGAAGTGATTTTTTTTTAATTTATGCTGAGGATTCTGCTGGCCCAGCCCATCCCAGCTTTCTCTGCTAAAATGGCTGACTGGACACTTCGGCACTGGCAAAATCTTGGTGAGTGAATGCACCCATGGGGTTATATTCAGCTATCTTTCTAACTTACTCAGAGTAGACCCACTGAAATGAATGGCCATGACAAACTTGGCTCCCTTAACTTTGGTGAGTCTGCTTTTAATAAAAGCTGAACACAACACACAATCTCCAGATGAGGCAGAGTCCCCTAGCCAGCATAGATAACTGGATTTATTTTTATTTAAAATGCTTCTGTGCTGCCTTTAAAAGCAAAAGCTCTCTCAAAGTGGCATCCATAAAAGCAGCCTAATGCAATCACAAATAAAAAAGATTGACAAGCCAATACATAATAAAACAGACAGATGAAATTAAAGTCCAATATAATCAAAATCAACAGCAGCAAGAAAACATAGCAGTTTCTTTTAATTCCAAAAATCTTCAAGGAAAACTTGGCAAGAATAGTTGAGTTCTCAGATCTTTCCAAGAGCCCAGTTGATAAAGAGTTACAGAGCCTTGGGGCTACTCTGGAAAATGTTCTCCCCTTTCTATATGCCAATTTAATTGCACTTGGTGACAAGCAGGACTTCCACCTGTTGGTTTATAAAAAATACTTACATGCAACAATTTATTTAAAAATTTAAGTATGACATATAACAAATATATATACATTACAATAAAAACCAAAACCACAGATCACCAACTGACTGTAACAAAAATGATTATTTTTGAATTGTCTACAAAAACCTGGCAGCATAGAAGTTTTTTTAAAAAATGTAAAGATTAATACAGAACACACCTGCTGAATCTCTGTTGGGACAGTATTCCACACGATTGGGCTAACACTGAGGACTTGGTTTTGTGTTGATATCAGATGTTGCGCTCAAAGTGCTCTTGGGCCTTCAAATAACTTGGATCCAAACCTTTTTAAGGCTTTAAAAGAGAAAGGAAGGATAAGGAGTTCCTTTCACATTTCATTTTTAATTCATTACCTGCTTTTCTGCACTGCTGTATTGAAAGTAATTTACAACCCATGGAAGTGATGAAATAATGTACAATCATACCTCGGGTTACGGCTGCTTCAGGTTGCGCGTTTTTGGGTTGTGCACTGTGCCGAACCTGGAAGTACCGGAACAGGTTACTTCTCGGTTTCGGCGCATGCGCAGAAACGCTAAATCATGCTCTGCACATGCGCAGAAGCACTAAATTGTGACCCGCGCGTGCGCAGACGCAGCGGGTTGCGAATGTGCCTCCCACACGGATCACGTTCGCAACCCGAGCGTCCACTGTACAACATAAATTGCATTCTGTAACAATTCAGTCCAATGTAAATAAGTCCTCATGAGTAGTGTTTTAAATCAGGTAACGTAAAATTCAATAGATGGTGAAATAATATCTACTAACAGAATATTGGCAAGTTATGGTTTTGATGCAGAGGAAGGGTGCTTTAGTCTCAATGAAATTGGTAGGCACAACTGAAGTCCCATTGGTTTCAAAGGGACTAATACTGCAATCCTGTGCATGTTTACTCAGAAGTAAATCTTACTGTGTTCAGTTGGGCTTATAACCGGATAAGTAGTGTTATAGCATTATAGCTTAAAGGATGGCTTAAGGCTGCAATTTGTACATTGTAGTATACACACTTATGAGCAGAAATATGTATGATTGCCCTGTAATTTTCTCTGGCTTCAACCCAATAATGATACCAAGTCTCTCAGAATGATTACAATAAACCTTTAGTTATAAACAGCAAAGATGCAATATATAGAACACTATCGACTCACAAATGTTTAACATAGGGGCAAGGTCACATCAATTTACAAAATTATATTTATTTATTAATTATTGCATTTATACCCTACCCTTTTTCCAAAGGGTTCAAGGTAGTATACACTGTTCTCTCCCCTTTTTATCCTCAGAACAATCCTGTGAGGTAGGTTAGACTAAGAGACAGCAACTAGCTCAAGGTCACCAAGTGAGCTTCATGGCTGAGTGGAGATTTGAACCCAGGTCTCCTGGGGTAACCACCGTGGTGCCTTCCAGATGTTGTTGACTACAACTCCCAGCAGCCCCAGCCAGCATTGCTAATGGTCAGGGGTGATGGGTATCATAGTGTGCAACAACTGGAGGGCACCATGTTGACTATCCCTGTTGTAACCACTACACCACACTAGCTCTTGGTGTGGCAAACAGATATAGCTGGCAGAGGAAAACAGAGAAGAAAGCAATTGAGTAAAAAAGAAGAAAACTGTGATTGGACAACATCCCTCATTACTTTGCAGCCAGTCTAGATGGCCACGCCCGGAAGAGCCAGTTGAAAGCGACAAGGAAACAAGAGGAGGCTGCACATTCAGCCAGAAGCCGTCCTTTGGTTGGGAAATCTTTCTACCTGGACCTCCCCAGGGGCAAGAATCTGGAGTTTCTGGCAGAGAGTGTGAAGCGACTGGGTGGGGTGAGTACAGTGGGGTTGTTTCTCTTACTGGTCTCTGTTAGGAAAGCCAGTGTTACAGTTCAGTCAGGCATAATTGTAACTAGAACCAATTTAACAGTGAGGACTCCATCTAGAATGCCTCTGAGCATATGCAGAGTGAGTGTCCCTCATCCATGAGTGGACAGAGTTTGCCCATTGCACCAGGAAGTGCAATGTCTCCAGGGAAGCAGGTGTCGCTTCCACATAGGCATGAGTTCCAACATTTTTCTTTGTACCAGTTCAGCACTGTAGCACAGTTAGATCAGAAATGGGTAGGTGGGGCAGTATTCAGTGTATTTCAGTCATCAGTTTAAACGTGCTAGCTTACTATTGGCTAAGTCAAGAGATGTGGATGGTCTTTTCAAAGTTCAGTACTATTGGCCACCCTCTTGCAACTTAACCACAGGGGAAACTGGGACATACCGAGTTTTTCCTTGCATTCTGTTGTCTTTTCCTTAAGGCGCTGCAGTTTTGGAATCAGAACAGGAAAGACAGTTCCACAAAATTGTCAACTGTTCCAAATTACCAGTCAGATTATTTTTTTAAAATGAACTGGAAGCATTGGTTGGTTGCACTGATTATAGCTTGCTGAGGGAATCCACTTGGCATTGTGTGGATATTGCATGATGTGTGTGAACAGACGGGCTCAGACAATTTCGCTTGCGTACACATGATGTACCTTTAAAGCACGTTTGAAGCACCTTATTTCCCTCAAATAATTCTGGGTGCTGTAGTTCACCCTGCAGAGTGTTACAGTTACAGCAACCCTTAACAAACTATAGTGCCCAGAATTCTTTGCAGGGGGAAACATGCTTTAAAGGTATAATGTGTACATAGCCTTCATACTGCTGGTCTTCCATCAACCTCCTCAATTTAGGATTGCTTGTTAGCAGGATTGGCAGCACACACGCACCATAGGCTTCCCCCAGAGAATCCTGGGAATTGTAGTTACTCCTCATGGAGCTACAGATTTCACCACCCTTCACAATCCACCATTTCACGGATTCTTTTGGGGAAAGTGCTTTGAATGTATGGTGTGTGTGTGTGCAGCTGTCGTGATTCTTTCCAAGCAAGAAATGTCCACCATTAATCAGTCAAGTGCCCCATTCCCTGGTGATCAGCTCTGAAACTGTCTTCCTGTTTGTTTCTGGCTCCAGGTTGTTGAATGTTTTCTGAGCAAAGAAGTGACTTGTGTTGTCTCCAGTAGCCAAGAGGCCAGGCGGGAGAGGTGGATGGAAAAGCAAAGTAGTTCTGCGTTGAAGGATGCTCAAGCTGGATCCCGGCCTTCTGCAGAGCTCAAAAGGGGTCCCTTGCACAAGTCAATAGACACTGTAAGAGATGCGGCGGGGGGTGGGGGACTAGGACTAGGAGTTTTATGTATTTTTTCATAATGGAACTCCCCCCACCCCACCACCAGTGCTCTCCTCAAATCTGGAGAGCTGGGGGGAAACCCAGAACAAGTTTGTTTGTTATTGTATCTATATCTCACCTTTTCTCCAAGGAACTCAGGGTTAGCATACACACTTCTTCCCCTTTTCCCATGTTATCTTCACAACAACCCTGTGAAGTAGGTTAGGCTGAGTGTGACTGGCCCATGGTCACCCAGTGAGCTTCGTGGCTGAGTGGGGATAAGAACCCTGATCTTCAATGTCCAAGTCCAACACTCTAGCCATTACAGTCATACCTTGGATCCTGAACACCCTGGAACTCGGACATTTTGGCTCCCGAACACCGCAAACCTGGAAGTGATTGTTCCGGTTTGCGAATGTTCTTTTGGAATCCGAACTTCCTGCAGCCAAGCAGAAGCCGCGATTTGGTTTTCAAATGTTTTGGAAGTTGAACAGACTTCCGGAACGGATTGCATTCGACTTCCAAGGTACTACTGTACACCACAGTGGTGCACAGGAAGAGAGGAAGGGGAAGTCCCATTTCCTGGACAAAAGTCCTTGTGCTGATGGGACAAGTGCATTGAATACTGCCCTAAAATTAACTTCCTTTTTGTGGCATGCTAGCAGCCCCTGCGCTCAGTATGAGAATTACTAGGCTACTCAAATATCAACTTTGCCAATGCAATCTTTTTTTTTGTTTGCTCTGAATTCTTAAAGAAAACCTCTGGGCTTTGAAGCGTGTTTTTAACTGACATTTTTAAAAGATGGATTGGTTCATTAAAAAAAAGACTTCACTTGTTCCATGTTTCCCAGTACCTTTTTCTTTTCTTTTTTTAATGCTGGAGACCAAGAATGAAGTGAAGGGAAGGGGTTCTCTGGCTCTGGTTCTGTTTGAGGCAGGACACTGGCCCATCTTTGGACCCAATCAGATGTGATGTTAATAGCATGAATGAAACAAGCGGCATCTTTTTGTAAACAACCACAGAAAGGCCTGCAGTGACCCAGAAGTAGAGTTAAGCCTTTACCCTTCTGCCATGGTACCAGCAAAAATCCCCCCTACTTTTATTTACATCAGGGTGGAAGCCCATGTTTGTCACCCATCACTGTCGCCAATGGGGAGGGGTTTTTTCCAGACCTGAGGTTGTTTAGGCTATATAGCAAAAACAGCAAAGTGCATGCTAGTTCCAATTTACACAATTGTCATGTCTAGCTCAGCCTTTTCATCTCTCTCCACTGCCCCAAAACAGTTTTACTTAGCAGTGCAGAGGTTCCTGCCCTCCCACAAGTTTATTGCTAAAAAGGAGAAAAATGTGCACAAGCTTCTTTAATCCTAATAAGCTGCAGAGGTTTTATCAGACAGATAAACATTTTCTTCCAATGTTTGGGCCAGCTAGGAAGAATGGCTGCAGCTGATTAAAAAAAAAAGGAATCTTTTTTTTTGGGGGGGGGGGTTGTCTTCCATTACCTTGGATGCAAAACACCCTTCTGGTGGGACAGGGTTTCAAGCATCAGGCTGCCATGTCCCATTTTACCATAAAAAAAATCTCACTTCAATCAAACCAGGTTTTCGAGCGCTTCCTGTCTTTTCTAAGAAGGGGAGATCTGGATGAGCATTCCATTTGCTGACTTTGATATGAGTTTTGTTTTTGTTTTTTCATCCCTGGCCATAGCTTCTCCTGCTCCCTGCATGTATGTATGTATGTATGTATGTATGTATGTATGTATCTGTCCAACTGTCCCTTCCCACTTCTGATTTTAAGAAGTCCAGATGTGATGCCCCAAAACCCATTAAACTGAACTAAGAGCGCACAAATAAGCCTAATGCTAATAAGGCTGGGTGCTTATGAAGAAGTGATGAATAGAAACCGTTAAAGCCCATTGCCAAGACCAGTGAAATCTGATTTCTCCATTTGTTTTAACTTGCTCTTTCCTTTGCCCCAATTCTTTCCCCTCCCCTTTCTTACTCACACCCTCCCCAACTCTTTATGCAGAACCTGACCAGTCGTGGGAAGAAGCTGTTGCATAAAGCCATCAGGGGTCAGGTGAGCAACCCTACCAATCAGCATGTTCATCCTTGGGGTGGGGTGATGGGTCACAGTTGTGGATGAAACAACAGAGTTGAAATGCAAGCAATAGGTAACCTAGCTCAAGCCCCTGCTTAACGCTTAAACTGAACAATAATTTGGTGAGCTGAAGCTCAGCCCAGCCAAGACTGAGATGCTGGTAGTTAGTGGGTGGTTCCTCTGACCAGATGAGTGGAGTTCAGCCTGTTCTAAATGAGGCTGCACCACCCCGGAAGAATCAAGTTTGTGGCATTGAGGATTCTCTAGGGTCCTCTTCTGTTGCTTTATTCATTTATTTATAAGCATTTTAAAATCTCTTGCATAAAACAGTATCATAAAAAATAGAAATTGTGTCTTATGAGTCATAGAGAACCTGGGCAAAAATAGGTCTTTTGAAGCAACTGATGGATGATGTAGAGAGGGAAGGATATTCCAAAGGATGGGGGCAGCAGCGGCTAATGCCCAGTTTTAGGTGATACTCTGCAAGGTGCAGGGCCTCAAGTAAAATTTCCCCAGATGATCCAAACGATCTTAACAGGTCTATACAGGGGCAGATAGTCTTTCAGGTAACCTGGTCCCAAGATCATCGGGGCTTTTATGTGACCTTGACCATGGCTCGGTCGCTAATCGCCACTGCTGTAGCTCCCTCCTTACAGGTAAAATATGTGTGAGTCCAGGTACTCTAGTTAGCACCCTCTCCGCAACATTCTGTACCAGTGGCAGCATCTAGTCCAGTCTCAATGCATGCCTCACTATAGTCCACTTGTGAGGTTACCAATGCATGAAGCACAGTGGCCAAGCTATCCTTGTCCAGGTAAGGATGTAGAAGAAGAGAAGAAGAGTTTGGATTTGATATCCCGCTTTACCACTACCCGAAGGAGTCTCAAAGCGGCTAACATTCTCCTTTCCCTTCCTCCCCCACAACAATCACTCTGTGAGGTGAGTGGGGCTGAAAGACTTCAAAGAAGTGTGACTAGCCCAAGGTCACCCAGCAGCTGCATGTGGAGGAGCGGAGACGCGAACCCGGTTCACCAGATTCCACCGCTCTTAACCACTACACCGCACTGGCTGTAACTGGCATACCAACCTAAGTTGGTAATAGTGCTCCTCACCAGGAAGACTGCTTAGCCTTCCAGTGACAAAAAATGGTTCTGGAAGCACCCCCAAAGCACGTACCTGTTCCTCCAGAGGGAGTGCAATCCTATCCAGAACTGGTAATCTGTTGTGCCTGGGAATCACTTCCTCGCAAAGTCGCCTCCTTACCAGAATTCAGTCTTAGTTTGTTGGCCCTCATCCAGCTCTCCATTACATCCGGGCACCGGTTCAGAACAGTCACTGCATCTCCTGATTCAGATGTAAAAAAATCTCCAATCTATGTACAATAGAAAAACAATATCCATTAGAACAAAAATACAGTAATGTTCTTTAGGGTGCAGTCCCATGAGTGTAATTCCCCCAGATCTAAGTGATCTTATAGTACTGCACAGGGGCAGGCATTCTTTCAGGACACCATGGCCAATGGTATCAAAAGCCCCTGAGAGATCAAGCAGAAGCAACAGGGTTGTACTCCCTCTGTCTCAAAACTGAGCTTTAACCCCGACTGAGACGGGTTAATGCAACAGACACAGGTGGCCTCAGTGGCACAGAGTGTCTTTCCCCAGCTTTGGTTGGTGGTCCAGCTGTACCCATATCTGGGCAGGGATGGCCTGGCTGTGGTGATCTATTCCGACGCAGTATCTTGATTGGATTACTGCGGTGGACATAGGACTAGCTGGTGTCGATGCAGCCACCAGATTACCCAATGGACTAACACCAGTATTGGCACAACTGCACTTCCTATCTAGGTTTTGGGGACCAATTCAAGGTGCTGCTTTTAACCTATAAAGATTTATACAGCCCAGAACCACAATACCTGATTGACTGCTTCTCCTGGCAAGATTATACCAGGACCTTATGAGTGTCATCTGAGGCCGTTTTCCTTGTGCGTCTTCTGAGAGAGGCTTGGAGGATGACAATAAAGAGAGGGCCTTTTTCTGTTTTCCCCCACCCATCACCTGTGAAATGCTCTCAAATGAGGCCCACTTGGCACCAACACTGACATCTTTTGGGTGCCAGGTTCAGGCTTTAATTTTCATCCTGGCTTTCAATGAAATTTCACAGATGAGTCAAGGCTAGTGTTGGGTTGGGTTGCTAATAATACCCCCTCCCCCTTGGAAGCAGATGTTTTCTCTCTATCATATATTTATTAGAGTGTTTAGGTTTTAATTGTGGTTGTTTTTAACAATTTTGTACGTTTTCAAATGTGATGGTAAATTGCCTTGTGTCAGGTGACAGACAAAACAAATAGATACATTAATAATCTAGGTCTCCCCCATGCAATCCAGAGAGCAGACATACTATAGAAATATGCCCACCGAGCAGGTAAGTTTCATGTGCTGCAGGGGAGACAGAAAGCTCTCAGGGTTATCGTCAAAGATAATCTAGGTGGTATGAGCTTGTGTGCCAGACAAACACCAGTCACTATTAGTGATAGTCTCTTGCTCCATGGGCCTTTGAGTCGGTGAGTTACCTTGGTCCTACATCTGTTTCGTGAAAAGTATTCTCTCTGCCCCACCTGATTTGTTATAGGCGCTCTGATTAGTAATTGCAATATACATTCTCTGCTTTTCTTTCTTTCTTTCTTTCTTTCTTTCTTTCTTTCTTTCTTTCTTTCTTTCTTTCTTTCTTTCTTTCAGGATAGCACCTGTGGCAACAGCATCCTTGCCACTTCGCGTTCATGGGGAGTACAGATTATACACATAGATGGTATCCTTTTTCTAATCTGGAGTGGGGTGTCCATGCAGATGGCTATGCAGATAGATCATGTCTTGCAAAAGAAGCATTTAGCCTGACAGTGAAGGAAGAACTCACCCAAATATTTTACCAGCATGGGCGCACATCTTGCTTTACTGGCCGAGGGAGCCGATGTTTGTCCGCAGACAGTTTTTCCGGATCATGTGGCCAGCATGACTAAGCCGCTTCTGGCTAAGCCAGAAAAGCCACAGAAACCTTCCTGCCAGAGAGTCGGTCATGACTAAATGACTAAACAACAACATGGTTGGAATACACAATTTGTGCACTTCATTCTTCCAAGCAACTTGAAAGTTTCTCCAACCCCGAGGTCCTGTTAAATCTTAATATAAAATTTTCTGTCCTGCTATAGGGGCTTAGGGTGGGTTGTCTGATGCTGCCTTTGTACCAGTCTGGGAAGCTAGTTGGGCTAAAGAAGGTGCTTGTCTGAAGGTACCAAGTGAGCTTTGTAACTGAGCAGGGATACAAACCTGGATCTCACGGCTCAGTACTTGGCATCATCCTGAATAATAGGTGAATAAGAGAACATGGGGCAGATTCTGGAGTGCATGGAGAGTGTAAAATGATGAGAGGCAGAGCTAGGGATATATGTGTATTTTAGTCTGTGTCCATTTTGCATGCATTCAGGCATAAATCCTTTCGATTCTGTTTTTGCATGAATCAGCAAACCTTTTTTTTATCTTCATGAAAACTTGCATTTAAATTTATATTGATATATCTAAACCTATTTTATCCTAAAATATGGGTTGCATTGCCAAAGGATTTGAATTCTGCTTTTAACTTACCTTGAGGTGTAGGGTAGTGTTTTTAGCTCTGGCGGAAAGTGTGCTCAGCACACAGAAGATTCCAGGTTCGATCTCTGGTTTAAAGGATCAGGGATCTGGTGATGGGCAAGTTCTCTGTGTTGGACCCCGCAAAGCTACTTGGCAGCCAGAGTAAACTACAGTACTTAGCTAGGTGGGCCAATATAAGACATTTTCCTGTGCTACATATAGGCTCTATTTAGATGCAGACCAATATGCTCCAGTTATTAAAGCAACTAGTTAAGAGTGCATGCTTGCTCAGAAAATGATGGATTTCAAAATGGGAAACTTGATGTAAATCAATGATTTAAATTGGTCTTTTTCCCAGAGTGATTTAAATCGCCTTGATTTCAATCGATAACACCGCATTATAGAGGCAAACCTCTTTTCTGCATGAAATAGCGCAATGCTTTTCTGTTGCCGGAAGGTGGCAGGCCAGAGCAATGGATGGAAGAGCTTTTCATTGGTATGGGGTGGTTGCCGGGGAGATTTTCCCTCGCTGTCTTCTGCATGGGTCTTGATTAGGATTGCTGACTGTCTTACTAGCTCTGACTCCCGTGGCTTAGCAGATTGATCAACAGACATTCTTCTCCACTGAAATGCCTCATTTGCTGAGTTGTATTTTTGTGAGTGAGTCTGCTGCTAAATGCACAGGGGTGGGCCTCTTTTCTGTCAGTTGGCAACCATAGCCTTAATTGGACCAAAAGACTGATGTAGTTCCTGCCTCTTCCTTACCAGGGAGGCTGGAACAACATAAGCAAATGCTACCAGTTAATTTCTGTGATTTGCTATACAAAAAGCTTTGCTTCTGTACAATGTGTGCATAAAATAAAATAAAAAAGATGTACATGTTCTGGCTTGCTCATTCAGTTTCAGAATTGTTAAGTATATTTAGCAGGTGTCCTGCAGGATAAACCTGTTGAGATGTTGCAGAGTTCTTTGTGGCATCAGTACCGCTTTAGCAGCGAGCATCTGAAAAAGCTGGGCTGAAAAGAAGGCTTGTTCCTCAATCTGAGTGCTTGTTGGTTCATGCAAACGTTAGACAAACATTACCTTAATTGTGGGGGCCCATCTCTCCTTTATGCCTCATTCTAATCCCTCTGTCAGTTAGTTTCTGACACAGCTTACTTAAATTGTTGGCTGATCAACCCTGTTCCTGTGCTTGATCTGCAGTAGGTAAAAGTTTTAAGTTAGCTTTTTCCACAGTGTGAAGATAAGTGTGATCACTTGCTAATGTCTGCTGATCAGGCTGCTGTTCAGGGCACAGCTGCAGCAGCTGCTTGAAAAGTTGGTGACCTAACAAGTGCTCAAAGTTGGTTTGATAACTGGGTGTCGCCTCTTTTCCCCTCCCTTTCTCTTCTCCCCCATCCAAGTGCTGAAAGTGTGAGGTTGTGTCCACACTCTCATTTATTCCACATGCAGTGCAAGCCCACCACTGGCTTGAGAAGCGGTGTACACAGGATTTTAGCCATAATCAATGGCTACCTGTTGTTTCTTTTGAAATACAGTATGTTGATGCGTTCTTTCCTAACCCAGATATGATACGAATTGAGAAACGCCTTCCTGGGTTTTAAGCCAGCATTGTATACACTGCCTGAGTTAGGTTGTGCTCCTGTTCCCCTACTCTTATCTTTTTCTAGGGGGTAGAATATAATGTTGGCTCCTTAATGGCCCTTCCTCCTCAGAAATGCTGTCCTACATACGACTGTTGTCTAAGAAGCACTCTTCCACGGCAAAGGTTGGTAATGTCAAGAGGCACATTTTCATGCAGTTTTTATGATTTCAGGATCAAAACAGGCCAGGGAAATGCCACACTTAAGATGTGGTAAATCCTGCACTACAGCAGGAGGGGCAGGATACATCATGGCCTTTCTTTCTGTGGCTGATTGACACCATTTCTCTGGAAGGTTAGGTGCCCGCACAATTGAAATGATTGTGGCCCTATTGGCTTCCCACAAATGTACTCGGTTTTTGTCCCACCCCAGAGTAGGAGAGATTTAGCTAGAAGATTTTTGACGCTGTTTTCCAGGCGTTTGCCAATTCTTAGGACATAATTTCATATTATGCAAACAGGTTCTCAAAAGCACAATGTAACAGTGGGGTAGAAGACTGAGAATTTGAACTTGGGTTTGGGGAGACTACAGAGGCCCGCCTCTTCCATGGGCTTGTGGCTTCTAGTTCTAGAGCACACCAGCATAACCCACTTTCATATGCTCCAGTGTTACATAAACTGTCACGTGAACAAGCTTGTTCCCTGACCAGTGGCACTGGGAGAATGGGTGGGACATCATCTGCTACATGCACTGGTGGTCAGTGTCGTTGGGACCAGCTGCCAGAAACCTTGAAGTGCATATATTTGTTTTTTTGCCTGTCTGCCAGCCTTTTTAGTGCTTTCTGCACATTCATTGTCCTGACATCTCTTACTGTGTATTTCCCTTGGGTTAGGTGAAGATGGTTGCTTCTGGGTTCCAGCCTTCGGAAGGTAAGCATGGAGGTTTCAGTGCATGGGGGCCCCTGTGTTGTCACCTGCCACCTCCCATCGCCTTGCATAAACTCCAAAATCATATTGCGGTTTGGTGATGTACACTCTGTGCTTAAATAAGAGGGAGATAGAAAGCCAGAGAGGTTTGCTACAAGAAAACATATATAAATCACTTCATGCAAAATAAAGAGACTTGAGTCAGTTCCAATTCTGAACACTTAAAAAAACACAACTCTGCATCTGAGGGAGAAAATCTGGCTGCAGACAAGAAATAGGAAGAAAAGTTGCAGATCTGTGGGTAGGAGACAGCATTATCTAGATCAGTTAAAGTCCCATCCCTTCATCTTGCTTTTCCAAACAAGTGTTGCATGTTTCCAAGCCTAGCGATAATAAGAGCTAGGAACTTACATTGGGTTGTGCTAAAAAAAAGTTTTCAACCTTTTTGAGTCCACGGCTCCCTTGACCAACAAATTATTTATGTGGCACCCTTGTGGGTCTCAGGGGCCCAGTTATGTCACCTCTTGCCTGCAGAGTTTGGCAGCCTCTCACTTTTTATCAAACACCCTTCCTTGTGGAGTGTTTCCTCAGCCTCCTCTCCTCTCCCCTCTCCTTGGGAGTCCTCCAGGCAGTTGCTGCTGCCGCCCCTGGTCTCTGAGCTGCCCCCTCCTGCCCCAAAGAGAGGTGCCTTCTCACACTGCCCCACAGGGACATGGGACTTGTCTGTCCATTCCCAACAGCAAGGACTGGCTGGCTGGGCTACCTCGCCCGCTTGCTTGCTTACTCTGAGGCCGCTTCAGCTTCTGGCAACCGGCACCCCCTGACCAGCCCCAGAGGCACCATTTGCCTGCAGAGCTTGTAGCCAGGTCTGCTGCAACAAACAACTGTGCAAGCCTTTGGGAGGCAGAGATGCAAGACGGCATCAGAGAAGGGAGGGAAAGAAAGAGGGAGGCCAGTGTTGCCCGCAGCACCCCTGACCATCATTCAAGGCACCCCAGGGTGCCACGGAACACTGGTTGAAAACCACTGTACTAACTTATTTATTTTTCTTGTGTACATTTTAGCACATGCTTTTTATGCCATGGTGATGATGATTATGTTGTTGTTATCTATCCACCCTTCACTCTTAAGGTCCCAGGATGGGTTAAAACAACTTCCAATTACAAGCATAAAATGAGTCTTAAAAATATACAGCTCACTGAACATTATTTGCTCTCTGTGTTGCCCCCCCCCTTTCCAGGGAAATCTCCAGTGTTCCCTTGGTATTTAAAATTGCTGATGGGCTTTCTTTGTGCTGGCGACAAGGTCCAGCCACATCTCCTGTTCCCTGGAGATGTGCTATTGTGGCTGCCAGTTCTGGACTGTCTCCCACTTGCTAACAATGCATCGTTGGCATGGTGCTGGCATGGTGCCTGCCCATGAGGCAGGCTGTTGTTTTAATATAATAATCGCCTTGTTGCACAGTGTTTAAGTAACAGTCACCTGCAACAGCTTGCTCAGCTGTTTCCCCCCAGAGCTGGCTGCTTAACTGCAATCCCTCCCCCCACCTCCTGACTTCCTCAAATCTGTAACGATGCGTAGCTTTTTAAAGAGAGGTGTCCGGGCTGCCTAGCTTCCTGTGACCTTTCCACTAATCCAAAGTCTGGGATGGTGGTGGCTGTATCTATCTTTCCTTTGATATTTTAATAATGAGAGCTGCCAACAGTTGCTTTTCTTCTTCTCGTGTTTCTTTCCTAGTAGTAAGGCTGAAAGCTCCATTCCTGAAAATTGAAGATGAGAGCAGGTAAGAGTCATGGAGTACGGGACTCTCCCCTGCCTATTAATTTCTCAAAGACTGGAAGCTTGATGTCACCTGGCTCTGTCAAAGCAGTCCATGGGGGAGGTCTGGATCTGGCTCACTACCCAGATCCAGTTCCCCTGCCCTGGCCTCTGATGTAGAAACTCTTCTTACTTTCCCACATAATGCAGGGTATGGGTAAGGGTTTCTCTGGTAAACCAATTGAGAGGTCTGGGGGAATGAAGTGGGCAATGTCGTCTCCCATCTTGGCCTGATTCCCAACTATCCCCCCGTGAAGGTCCTGTAGGTGGATCTCTGTACATGCTGCCTTCCCAAGGGCCCTTCTTTCCCAAGTACTTACCGAGAGTTTTTTCGCTCTGTCTAGGCAACTCAGGCCATTCTTTCAACAATTCAAGAATTTCCCCCAACTGTATTTCCAGCCGCTGAGAAGACATAGCCCATTTCAACCCCCAGGAACCTCTTCCAGCTCAAAGTAAGTGTTGGTGGGGTGGGATGGGGTGGGTAAGGTAGCTAATGGCATGGGAGGAAAACTTACAACGCTCTGCCAATAAATATACAGGACAAATCAAATCTGCCTATGTGGTAGAAAAACCAGGTAGATAAACCGGAATCCTGCCCATAGCACCAGGAATTTTTGCCGCAGGTGTAAAAAGGGAAGACACAAAAATATTGATGGGCAGGCCTGAAGTTCAGAAACCAAAGGTAGTCCTGGATGGGAGCCCCAAGTGCTGAAGAGACTATAAAAGTTTTAAATTGTGTCGACAAATCTGAAGGTGGGTGACACAAAGTAGGATACTGGGTTTGTGCAGCAGGGGAATAGAGTGTCCTGAATACGTTTGTTTTGCCCCCTCTGCAGAGCACCTGAAAGCAAACGGTCACCCAATGAACTCTTCCCTCCTTCGGCCTGCTGTATCATGCCCAAACCACAGAAAGGCTACTGTGAATGTTGTGAAGAAGTCTTCGCAGAGTTGCAGACGGTAAGAAAGTCTCTTGCCCCAAACCTGGGCTTCCTCTGAAAGAAGCCCACTTATCCCAGTATCTGCCCATTCCTGGGACAGCAACCTACATTCTGAACTGCATGTACTAAAGCTAAACTAGTCCTTGCAGCTTTGGCCTTGGAGAATGTAACCTCTGCTCCATTGTAGTACTAGGTCTAACCTAGGCAGGGTACTAAAGCCTTTTCCTATACCAATCTATATCATGTTCAGCCTAGTGCTGTGCTGAAAATGTTCCCTGCTCTTTTTGTAAACCTATTTGAAGGCCATGACAGCATGTGGGGGATTTATGCAATTTTTTCGAAGAGGCATGAGGAGAATATTAAATTTTCAGTGGTGAAGAGCTTTACCAGAAGAATGACTTTACCAAAAAATATCATCGAAACAGCTGGTGGCCACATCTGCCCTGCAATGGCTCCTCTGAGTGGCATTGCATCACAGCATAGTGTTGTTCCAGGTGAATTGTATATGGAGGTGGGTGGAAATAGAATTCCATTTTTATAAAGGAAATAGAAAGCCTTTGTTGCTGCTGCCGTTTTTCAGGTAAAGCTCTTTGCCACTCCAAAAATTTCACAATTTCCCCCCCATCCCCTGAATATGTATTCCCTTTACACACACGCGACCACTTTGAAGATCTGCAAAAAGTTCCCATTGGAATTTCAGACCCAGCTCTCATTCAGCCAACTGTCTGGCTTTGGAGACATCAGCACCATTAGTCATGTACTAACAGGCGCATCTTTGCAACATAAGGGATAAATCTGCTTGTGTTTTTAAAGAAGCTGAGCTTTTCAAGAAGATACGTTCTGTGACAGCATCACATTCTGTGCTCTTACAGAATCCCAGCATATGCACAGCTCTGGGTACTAATGTCTCCCACGCCTGGTAGTGCAGATGTCACTGAAGAATAAATGCATTCAATGCTGAATAGACTGGGAGGAGGGACAAGTCCTCATGACACCGTTTATCCCTACTGAGAATTAAAAGTCTGGTAACTTCCTTGGAGACCAGTGGTTTTCTGTTGCACAGAATGCAAACCCCCAAACTGGTCCAGTTTCTTAAATATTGGCACAAACATATTCAGTTGGGCACTGATTTAGTATTATTTCCTCTCCTCTGGCAGTTCTAGTCTCCTCCTCCATCTCCCCACCAAAGCAGCTTTTCTTTGGTGGGTAACCTCCTGAGGTCCTTCCCAGTTCCTAAACAAGGCAATTCCTCATTTATTTATTTTGTCTGGATGCTTAAATAAAGAGGTTTGCTGGCACAGAATCTTTCATTTCCTTCCCATCTTCAGACCTCTCCCATTGCCTCTGATGCAGCCATTTTGCCTTTTGCAGCACCTTCAAAGTAAACGGCATAAAGAATTTGCGCTGGATCCGTCCCACTACACTCTCGTGGACAGCATCCTCTCTCAGCTGACAAATGACTTTGTGGTTTCTTCCTCCTCTCCACCACTGAGGTGAAAGTTTAACTCAAGGGCTTTGGGGGGGGGTGAAGAGTTATAAGTATCCAGCTCTTTTTGAAGGACTGAGGAATCACTGCATAAATCTGATGAATATTGTGGCTATATTCAGGGATTCTGATCTGCTGCAAACTGACTTGGCAGGAAGTTCAGGATGGACAAAAGGAAGCACTTCTAAATGCAGCATAATCCTGGATTGCCAGTAGTACATGTAAAAGGGATTTACAGGTCTTACTAGACCCCAAGCTTAACATGAATCAACAGTGTGATGCAGCAGCCAAAAGAACTAATCAATAGGAGTAATTTTGTTGTTGTTTAGTCATTTAGTCAGGTCCGACTCTTCGTGACCTCATGGACCAGAGCATGCCAGGCACTCCTGTCTACCACTGCTTCCTGCAGTTTGGTCAGACTCATGTTGGTAGCTTCAAGAACACTGTCCAACCATCTCATCCTCTGTCGTCCCCTTCTCCTTGTGCCCTCAATCTTTCCCAACATCAGGGTCTTTTCCAGGGAGTCTTCTCTTATCATGAGGTGGCCTCATGAGTATTGGAGCCTCAGCTTCAGGATCTGTCCTTCCAGTGAACACTCAGGGCTGATTTCCTTAAGAATAGATAGGTTTGATCTTCTTGCAGTCCATGGGACTCAAAGTAATAGTCCTGCTCTATTCTGCCTTGGTCAGACCGCACCTGGAGCCTTCTGCGGGACAGTTAAAGAAATTGGGTATGTTAAGCCTGGTAAAGAGGAGACAGAAAGGAGGTATAATAGCCATCTTCAAATATCTCAAGGGCTGTCACATGGTGGATGGAGCAAGCTTGCTTTCTCCTGCTCCGGATGATAGGACCTGAACAAATGGATTCGTGTTATAAGAAAGGAGATTCTGACTAAACATCAGGAAGAACTTTCTGACAGTAAGAGCTGTTCAACAATGGAACAGACTCCCTGGAAGGTAGAGGGCTCTTAAGCAGTGTTGGATGGCCATTTGTCATGGATGTTTTAATTGAGATTCCTGTATTGCAGGGGGTTGGACTAAATGACACTTGGGGTCCCTTCCAGTTCTTTAATTCTCTTATTCCCTTCATTGCTTGTGGCAAAAGTTTGTCTAGGTGGCTGAAAAATATAGAAGAATATCTGTCTTGTGGTCATGCTTGTGACTGAAGAACAAAACCCAGGGTGGGGCCATTTTATTTTGTTTAGTCTAGATAAAGCAGTCCAATGACATTGTTCTTTGTGTAATAAAATTAAAACTTCCAGTAGAAGAACTGGACAGAAGCAGATAATTGGTTTGGGAACACTAAAATAATGGTTTTATTTTTTTTAAGGTACGAAAAATATATCCACCTGGGGCCCAAATGTGCTATATTTATATCATTTGCTATATTTATATTCTCTTCCTCTTAGGGTGCCTCCCAGTGCCTGTAGTGGTGACTATTCTGAATTTCATTTGGAGGACTATTGCATGTTTGCTGAAGGACAGACTGTCAACCCAGAGGCTTCAGCTCTCTTGCTCGAGGACCAAGACTTTCTCCATCTTGCAGAGCTACCCATAGAGATGCTCCTCACCCCAGTGCCATTTGGCTCCCTGGGGTCGGCATCTGAGCATCACAGACTGGTTGCCAGCACTCGCTCAGAGGCTGCAGCCTCCGCTGAGGCCGACCACGGTGCCGTCCCCCAAGAGAGGGGGCTCTTAGTTCAGCCTGCTGTGCTGTCTCGGAAACGCAAGCTCTCGGGCAGCCTGCATGGGCAGGCAAGAAAGAAGCGAGCCTTATCCAAGCAGACCTCAAACGACAGGTTGCTGCCAGATGAGAAATTGCTCCCTGGGAACCAGCAGGCTGGCACGGCAGGATGCCCTCCGAATCGGTGCGACAGCCAGATGGCTTCCAGGCCCCTCGGCTTCTCTGCGGTACCATTCAGCAACCTTGGCCCCTCACACTTAACTCGGGACAGTCTGTCTTCTGAGCCTCTTGCTATAGACACCGGTTGCCTCCAAGACGCAGTGCAGCAGCTGGGCCAGCACAAGGTGGCTGCTCTTTCTTCCTGTCAAGGGAAGGACGCGTGCACTTCTTGGGACTTTCCCAGCCCTAGTATTGAATCAAGAAGCATGTCTGGCTTCCCCATGGGCAAGCACATAGACCCCACGCTGCTGGGCGCTGTGGACCAGCACTGCTTGTCTTTCTTGGATATATCTGAATTAGCTTGGTGTGTTACCACAGCAACTGTGCCTAGGCCCTAGCCATGGCCTCTCTGCCCCTTTCTGCCCACTGACTAGTCTTTCTCCTGAGGCGAAGAGCCCTTCTTCCATGTGAGAATGGGATAGACTGCTTCTGTGTGAGCCGGCAAGGGCCTCCCATCGCCCCTTCAAGAGCTTGACGGATGCTGCACTGCTAGGGACCTGCGTCAGCCTGTGAAGCAGCAACTATGAATCCCACCTCTGTTCTGCACTCTGATAAGAAAGCAGCCGATCTCAGGCTGCAAGGAGGACTAGGGTTACAGGAACAGCCCTATGGAGATGGAGGGGGCTCAACTGCAGTTGGGGCTTGTGTGGAAAACTGGATAAGCTAGGCCTCACTTCCAGAGGCCTGCTTCCTCTGCTCTGCATCCTCCTCCATCTTTGTTTCCTATGCCCTCTCTTTGCTCTCCCTCACTCCTCTTGCAGGTGGGCTACCACCGAGTCTTCCTTTCTCCTCCAGTAGCCTACGGAGTCAGGATTCATAACTGCATCCTTACAAGTGCTCTTTGATTTGAGTGCTTCTTTATGTGGCTTTTTTCTGCTCTGCACCCCCTTCTCTTTGAACCGAAATAAACAACGGCAAACATTTGACTGCACTTGTTCCGTGTCATTTTCCTTTAAGGTCCTGGTTACCAAAATTCACTCATTCCCCTATATCCAGCTTTCGAATTCATGGAGAGCATAGCTCTATTGGTAGAGCATAAGACTCTTCGATCTCAGTGTCGTGGGTTTAAGCCCCACATTGGGCAAAAGATCGCTGCATGGCAAGGGGTCAACTCTCCAATACCATCAATCTCTGACTTCTCTATATGAATATCTTGCACCCTTGAATTCCACATTGCTGTTAAATTGTGATTCTACTCTCGCAATATTAATATATAGGAATTAAGATCTCACGCTTTGAGACCCCACAAAATGGTGACTTCCCAGGATCCCTTGCAAAAAACCTGTCTTTCACTCCACTGAGTCAAGGTTTCCCTCAAAGTGTCTGCCGTCGCCACCTATTGACTCAAAAGAGATTAGTTTGCCTCTCCCTTTATATTATTACTTGAATACAGTGCATCTACATCAGATATGTGGGTTGAGCTATATTTGCTTTGGGATCCCCTCAGATTGGAGCACAGACCATTAAACATAGATGCATGATGAAGAAAAGAAACATTCTAAGCCAGTCATCTTTATATACAGAGTTCTTAAAAGTTCTCGTTTCCTGGCCTCACATAACCATATCTTAAATGTCACAATAGCTATCCTAACTTCTAAATACATACTTTAATGTTTCCCTTGTCTCATTTCTCTTTGCCCCTCCCCCCACCTCTCTGTCCCTCAGAATCGCAAACTCATTTCCCAACTGCCACACTCCTCCAGTCACTCTGTTCACACCCCTGTTGTCAATCATTTTTCCACTAACATTTCTGTCACAAAACCATCTTGCAGCTCAAAACCGATCAACTCCCCAACCCCATGTAACATCTGGCAACTTTAGTGGTGGGCATACTGATATCTGAATGTCAAAAATGCTATAACGGTGCCCAGCTTTTGTAGAGGTCTCCCTCAAATTGTGTTTGCCTCAGAATTGAATGCTTTGCTTTCCCCCCTCCATATCTTTTTTGTTGTTGTTTAGTTGTTTAGTCATGTCCAACTCTTCTGTAATTGGAGATAACTGTTATGCTATGTATGCAGGTTGAACAGAGTAAAGCCTCGTGGGTGGAAATTATTATTTCACCCTGCTCACAGATTTTAACCAAAAACACACACGTTTAAATCATTATAGGAGAAATGTATCCTTTCAGCAGGAGTGTCACGGCAGAACATACAACATGAGCGTAAAGCTGAGGCAACATTTGACCCAAATGTGCTTACTGTAGTGGATCCACCGGAGATCCAGCAAACGCTTGTATTCTGTGATGCACAACAAGCTAATCCCTAATTTAGAAATGAAATTAGATTTCGTGGGAATGCAGAGCTCAACAATAAATTTCAGGTGGTGTTTTGCAGGCTTGCTGTATGCAATTTCAAGTTTTCCACATTGGATCTTCCCTTAAAGTTAATCCACAGGGTTTATTTGACACCGGCACGGTCTAAGCCTTGGGGATCCAAACAGATGATGAGAGCTGGTGGTATAAAATCGGAGTGAAGTCATTTACTTTGTTTTCACAGCGCCTTGTTGTTGCCTCTTTTTGGAAAGAGGTTGCATTTTAGTTTTGGATAGGACTTCAGAGATTACTGATAGTTGGCCTACATATCAGATAAATGGGGACCATGTGAGCGGGTGGTTTAGCAAAGCTGTGCTGACAGCCTAAAATAATAATCTTGAGGTGCTGGAAATCTAGGATGACACCAAAGATGGAAGGGTTGGATGCATGATCTGCTGCTGCTGGCTGCTCATGAAAGGGTTCTCTGAGAGATGGGGGCCTCAAACAGATTTGGGATGGATTCATAGAATTGTATGCAGATTAGCACTAAGGAGAGGGATGGCACAAAACCAGTATTTCTGATATACAAATTTGACTTCACCCCCAAAGGTGCACTCCTCTATTGTCTCCCGAGGCAGATGGATGCCAACCAATGATTAATAAGAATATTTTAAATTTTCCATTCCAATTTTTGTTTCTTTGGGGAAGTGGGTTATGGGTTATGTTTGGGCCAATGGGGAGGCTTGGGTGGGTGTTGGGGGAGTAAGTTTGGATGTATTGCACGGTATATGAAAAGTTATCTACAAACAGTTAATAAACACAGTCATGTGGTTTCTCACATGTCCTATTGCTGTGTACTTGCAGCAAAAATGGAAGTCTTATAAAGGCCATTCTTAGAACCGTTGCACTTGAAATGCCCTGCACTTTTTAGAAATGGGCCTGCTGCAACTTCTAACGTACCTAAACAAACCAGTCACATGTGGTGACTTGTAGAATACAGTGGTACCTCAGGTTACATACTCCGCTAACCCAGAAATAACGCTTCAGGTTAAGAACTTTGCTTCAGGATAAGAACAGAAATTGTGCTTTGGTGGCGCAGCGGCAGCGGGAGGTCCCATTAGCTAAAGTGGTGCTCCAGGTTAAGAACAGTTTCAGGTTAAGAACGGACTTCCAGAACGAATTAAGTTCTTAACCCGAGGTACCATTGTAGTAGAGTTGGAAGGGATCCCAAGGATCATCTAGTCCAACCCCCTGCAATGCAGCTGTTCCATGTAAGGGGAACAAACCGTGGTGCTAATAGCCAGAGAGACTAGTAAACTGGCAAAAGGTGATTTAGGAGTTAGCAGGTTTGGACTCTGGCTGGAAAGATATGATAAGCCATGAGTTTCACTGGGCAAGCCACTATCTGAGCCTAGACTACCTGATGGCGCACGATAAAGTGAGGTGTTTTACACACATGTTTACCACCCTGAGCTCAGGTGCTGTACCTGCTGACATTTATTCTTCTCTGGAAAATGTTTCAGAGCTGCAGCCTGTGTTCCCACTCCATTACATAATTAAGGATGGACTATCCCTTAATTAATGGAACATGTTGGCCCCCATAATGCCCAGAATACAGATTACACCAAATGTTCCATCCTACAGTTATACATTTGTGTCTCTGAGCCCGTGCAAATTACCTTTCCTTCTTTACCACAGAGTACCAACGGACTGTCCCTACCCTGTTTGGATTGCACAGGGCAGGGTACGCCTAATAATCGGTAAATCTCACCACTTAAGAAATTTAAGCACTACCATAGGGTAGGTTGGAGAAGGGACTTCGTATTGTGCATTCAATTTGGCAACATTTGATTTGTGCAATTAATTGAGAGGCTGCCTTATCCCTTATACACTCAGTGGATTGCTGTGGGAGAGTTTCTCCTGCAAGTTCCAAAGATCTCAGGAGCTCGCTCTGCAATAACTCAGAGCAGGGCTTTCAATGTGGCTGCCCCATTCTGTGGAACAGCATTCCCTGGGAGATACAACAGGTCCCCACTATCTGCACTTTCTGGAACCACCTGAATAAATCCCCCCCCCCCGACAGACACTCCAAGCTGGATAAATGGGTCTTAACCACGAGTGTCTACTTTGCATCATTTTCATTTTAAATGTATTTGCTGTTTTTGTGTTGTTAACTGTTTTAATTTTTTTTTAGTGTACATAGCCTTGTGATGGTTGCTTAGAAAGGCAATTAATAAATTGATGATAATAATGATTTCAGTTCACTGCCAGACTTCCTGAACCTATTCAGGTGAATGTAGAATTCGATCAGAAGGTAGAACCTAAAGCCATTTAATTTGTCCCCTAATTCCATCCCCATGTTTCAGGACAGGATCTTCTGCCTGCAATGCATATCTAATCAGCCCACACAACTCTAACCATGGCATATGACAAAGAGGTGCTGTTGAAAAGCTACCTGGCAGGAGACCTAGCTCTTCAAGCAGGTGAATGGAGGTATATGCTTCAGGAGAACATAACGCACACTAGGCTTGCTCACCAATTTGGCTTGGCCCTGTAGTCTGTAAGTACATGAGGACTATGCAAGACCACACCTGATTTGACTGACCTGGCATCAGCTACCAAACACTTCCCCATTTCTTCTAAATAGGTCATCCTTGCTCCTTAATCCCAGATACGTTGAATGAAGGGGGTGAATTTTGGTAAAAACTACAGGTTCCTGGTAATGATGTTTAGGGAAGCTTTTAATGTTTGATGGATTATTGTATTTTAATATTTTGTTGGAAGCCACCCAGAATGGCTGGGGAAGCCCAGCCAGATGGGCGGGGTATAAACAAATTATTATTATTATTATTATTATTATTATTATTTATTTATTTATTAGCACTCTGCATATACTCAGAGGCATTCTTTCTCTCTTCCATGTTCCAGTGCTGAATCTCTCAAATTCATCCCAAGACCTGAATCAACCTGAGCTCCTGGCCTAATCTTCCTGAAAGAATAAATAATTCCATGATTTTGGAGCATGTTTATTCCGTCTTGATTTCCACCAGAGTAAACGGGTCTGATTTGCCTGTGTGCATGGGCAGAGAAGGTTAGTGTGTGCACACCCTGCTTCCCCCACCCCCTGCTCTTTGCTGGTTCCTGCTGCCTGTCCTTACAGAAAGAGAGTAGGGGGGTGGAGAGAGCGACAAGAGACAGCTCTTCCATGCTAAAAAGGCAGGAGGGAGGGATCTTTGCAGCTCACGTGTCCTTTCTCTCCTTTGCCTCCCCCCTCCCCAACTCTCCCCATCTCTCTCCCTCACATCATGTTAGACTCTTGTATCCATCACTGCAGAGCCAGGATGGAGAAATTTCCGTATCCTTCCTGCCTGTTCCTGGCTCTTCACTGGTTTTGATTTTGCCTCTGCAAAACATTCTCGTCTCTCCTTTCTCTCTCTTTCCTCTCCGCTCCTCTTCCGACCACCTTCCTCCCCTCAGGAACAATTCCGAGGAGAAAAAGAAGGAAGAGAGGCAAGGACCAGGGAGCATCCCAGACTTTCAATGCAAAGCAAAAGAAAAAGAAGAAAGGGCACTGAGACCTGTCTTCCTTGCATGCTGTACCAACTGGTGCCAGCCCTGATTCCGATTATGAAGGCATTATGAGCTGCCCGCTACAGAACTGGGTGTTGTTGACAGCCTTCCTCTTTCTGCTGCTTTGTCATTCAGGTGAGGGGAGCCTCTCTTATCTTTGCCCCCCCCCCCACAACTTTCCCCAGTCCCTTCCTGAATTGCATTGGGGCAGAGGGCATCATATGGGGCGGGGAACCTGGGTACCAGCAGGTTGGAGCTAACAAAGGAGTGGGAGTTACAATGCATGCATCTTTCTGAGCTAACTGGGAGCAGCATCATGTTGCACCACCGCTGCTCCCCTCTCCCAAATAATACATGGTTGCTCCTCATCGCCTTTTTGAATGGGGCACTTGGAAGGGGAGGCAGGTGGGTTGCAATTTGTTGCTTGTAAACATTCCCCGAGTTTGCTGGGCACCCCTTCCCCATAGTCACATTTCTTCACCCACCTCGCTAGTGCTGTGACTGCAGTCTTTTCTGCTGCATAGACACATTTTTCTGCAGTTCCTTCCAGCCCTAAGGTGGAGATGGTTGAGCAACAGCTGGGGTGGACAGCGAAAATATATTGTCAGTTCTGCCTGGGAATGGCAGGGATGGAAGAGAGAGCTGAGGGAAAGGGGGGCCCCTGATATACACAGCTTGGGCTCACATTTTAGAGGGGATTTGTGGGTTTGGATCAGGCTCTGATCACGAATGTATTGCCGAGTGTTGTTGGACAAAAAGGGTGGGACTCTAACCCCCAAACTGCTTGGGAACAAGCCCAGGGTCAGCCCTAGGTGTCTATTTATGCCAGGGCTGCCAAAGCATGTGAAGAGTGCATTTCCATCAGCACTGAACAACCAGAACAGCCCTGCACAGATCCAGGATTTGGGGACAGGGCATGCCATTCAAGGCATGCAGATTCTAAAAATGCTTGAGCCCCAGCACTCTTTCATTTTTAGAAACCAATAAAACACCGATCCAGAGATGCCCTTACAGGGAGTATACCCAGAACAATACTATGCCAGCCTATCTAAGGGCCTGGCTATGTAGAGGATGCAAATGCTGAGATGGTTGGAGGAGCTCCATCTAAGCCTTTGTTCCTTTGGTATGTAGGCCTCTCTGCAACATGTTGAATTCATTTTGTATCCTCCATGGCTTGATCTGATGAGAATTTAGCCCCCAAACCTGTCCTGGGACAAACCTGAAGTCTGGAAAAGAATGCATCTACGCATGATTTAGAATACGTTTCCTTCCCCACCAAGTGACCTCAACCAACCACCATTCCCCCCTGCATCTCTGAGTTTATAAGTGCTTTCAGATTAGAAAGGGTGACCTGCAGGCTGGCTGCAGCCCCTCTGCCCACTTTAGCTACTCCTCTCAGAAAGAAAGCCCCAGCTCATCAAGTCCTCCCTCCTTTCCTTTCCTTTATCGCACCGTGTGGTGACTGGTTTGCATTTCTTTCTTTCTTTCTTTCTTTCCCTTTCCCTGGAGTAGGTTTTGTAAAAGCGGATACGCAACCTGGCGATTTGCGGAGGCGGGTCCCGAATGCCAGCTGGCGCAAAAGATGGGGGGTTTCGGAAATCACCCACCCCACCAGGCTAGTGGGACAGAGTTCTGGGGGAGAGGTCCAAAACCATCAGCTGGACACCAGAGTGAGAAAAGAGCCTGGCAGCAGTGGAGGAGCAGGAGGTGGCGGAAAAGGAGAAAGCCCTGTAAGTGAACCCTGTCTCCCCATTTCTCTTTCTCTCTCTTTTTTTAAAGGAAGACATTGTCCTAAGGCTGTTCTTAACATTATAGCAGGGATGGGTGTGGGTGGGGAGAGCAGGCTCCAAGCTGTTCTGTGAAGCCAGATGGTATGCATGCACAATGGTTGGGTGGCAAGAGCTGCTTCCAACTTTTTAATAAGATACTGTTATGAAGTGTCAGTGACAGAGCAGAGCCGCCTGGCCTCTTGAGCAGTTTGAGCATTTGTCCAGGAAGTTTGCGAGTAGCCACACATGCATCTCAGTTGGCATTCCCCATTGCCCTGAGAAGCACTTGCCCATCTGGCTGCAAGGAAGGTGAGAATGGAGTGTGCTGCTCCTTTCCTTGAAACCAGAAAATGCACACAGGCAAACAACTGTGACATCCTTTGTGCCCTTGCCCCTACCTGCATAGAATAGGATACATATCTAATTCTTCTCAGCTAGCAGCAGCTCTCCAGGATTTCCAACTCTCTGGTGCGATGTAGGGGGGGGGTCAGGCTACCCCCCTGGCCTAGATGGAGGGTCAAAATTGGGGCAGATGGTTAGCAGCGCTTTAGCTACCGAGGGTCCCAAGGAAATGAGGGTTCAGATATGTGGTGATCACATGGAAACGACAGAATGGGTATTCAAGGGAGGCAATAAATATTGCAGCCCCAGCAGCCACCCTCCTTTGAACAGGAAACACTAGCATTTATGGTTGATCTTGATCTTTCCACCTGGTCCCTTGAATTTTGTTTTGGCTAGTTTTACTGTTGCCAAGGATTCCTAAAACAATATTTTTTGGGAATTGTAGGTAAGCTTTGGAAACCAAGAACTACATCAAAGCAGAATGCTTTACAAGTTCTCAACTCCTCTACAGGATAAATAGGAAAAAGCTGTGAACGACTGAAACTGTTAGATTAAAGCAGAGCTTCGTGCTCTTTTTAAAACTATTGACTAATATTACATTGGCTAAATCTGCGTTGCCAGATATCTTGGTTCTAAGGTTGTGTGATAGCTGGGTTCCAATGTTGTGCAAGCTCATTTTAAGAGCATAATCAAATAAAATTGTGATCAGAAATTGTAAACAGAGTAGGACAATATTCGGATATAGATATACCATTCAGGTCTTAAAACATGGCAACATGAAATGCTGCAACTGCAAATGTCCTGACTTAGAGTAGAATTAGAAATCTCTGCCCTGGTTTCTTTGTCACAGAAAAAAAAGGGAAGGATGAGGAGTCAGAGAAAATTGGTAGGGCCGGGGAGAACAAGTATGCAGTAGCCTTCAGGGCCCCCAAGCTCACATCTCACTTTTAACTCTAACCTCCCAAATGGGACCACTTTAGATTTTTCATGTCTTGTGTGTTACTTATTCCACTGTCTCACTGTCTAGATCTGCCTCTTCACACACATCAAAGGCACATCTAGGGGAGCATGATCAGTTTGTTTCCACCAGCAACGACTTCCACAGGAAGATCTTGGCATCACACAGGGCGCCACTGAGATTTGAGGTGCCAAGGTCTGCCACTGTGCACGCACAAATACACACACCTTCCCTGTTGGCCTTATAACTTTCTGTGAACATCTTTTCTTTTTCCTCTCGTTGGAAGATGTGTGTGGCCCTGCTGGTTTTGGATTTTGGGTGTGTGTGGAGTTTAGGCAAAATTGTGACCTTTGTGTTGGTCGCAGTCCCCCAGTTGAAGATCAAGGATGCAGAGGGGTTGGGGTTGGGGAGGCCCAGGGAAAGGCCAGAGTCAATTCTCAGTGAAGCACTGCTGCTCCTCAATAACAGGAAACCTGATTTGGTATGGATCCCATTGTAAGCCATTGGAAAGTTTAGATGTATTAGATATGGTGTGGTGAACCCGTGGCCCTCCAGATAGGACTACAACTCCTATTGTTCCTTCCCACTGGCCTTGCTAGCTGAGGCTGATGGGAGTTGAAGTCCAACAACATCTGGAGTGCCAGAGGTTCCCTGTCCTTCGCCTAGATAACCTTCCCATGTACTCTAGCCTAACAATTCCATATTTCAGTGCAAATTTCATTGTCCCCTGGATATGAAGCTCTTCACTGTTTGCTTTCCTTCTAGCACTCATGATTTTTTTTTGTGCCTGCTGTTCTTTCTTTCTTTCTTTCTTTCTTTCTTTCTTTCTTTCCTTTTGCATGGAGGACTGGGTAGCAGTTGTGATAGCAAATATAACCTTGCAAACCTTGTTGCAAATCACTTTGAAATTACTGGTGGAAGATTATGGAAGAAGTTTGCAAATAAATAAAGCTGTGATCTTAACCCCTCTTACCTGGAAGGAAGCCCGATTGAATTCAGCAGGAGTTTTTAGAGTAGACATGGTTAGGATTGCAATGTACGTCTCCAAATTCAGAAGCAAAACCTCTCTTAATGCTCTTTGCAGGCAGGCAAACAGCAGAGGAAAGTTGCTGCCTCCATGCCCTGCTTATGAGGTTTCCTTGATGCATCTAGTTGTCCACCATTGGAAAATGATGGCTGGATCCGATCTAACATGTTGTTATAATCCTGAGCTACACACAATACAGAATTCATTGCCACAATACCTATTGATGACAACTAATTTAGGCTGCTTCCAGATGACCTATTTATTGAACATTCATCCTGATTTGTTTGCAGGGAGATTAGGTGGTGTTGGCCATTTAATGAGCATTCTTTCTTGTTTTGTTTGTGGGGAGGTTAGAAGACATTGTGCAAAAACTCCCATGTTCAGAAGCTAGCTGGGGGGTGGGCAGCATGATGGGGGCTGGCATCATTCCCTACTGAGAGCTTCATCACTGAAATCTTGCTGACCCAACTTGGTTTATCAAAGCAATTCTTACATTCTTAAGGAAGACAGAAGCTGTTGGTTTGAAATCACAGGACTTGGTGCACACACACACACACACACACACACACACACACACCCCACCATGGTTTTTAAGGGGAGCTGTTATGCAAGCAGTACTTTGCTTTGCACCAAATCCTCCCACGAAACACACTTGAGAAATACTAGCTTGTCTTTCTTGCAAAGAAAAGAGACATGTTAATGGATTTATTTTTAGTATAGGTTGTTAGATATATCAATATTCCAACTAGAACCTAAGGAGGGGGGGATAGTACATGTGACTGTTCTGTGTCTCAAAAACATTTCCCATACTGGTTATCCTCCTGCCCTGCCTCACATAAAACATTTGCAAACCATTCTTTCCCTTCTACCTTTGGGTCTCCTGATCTTTTTTTCACATCTCTTTCAGTGGAAACGGTTCAAAAAATCTCTTTTTCTCTCGACGTATGGGGTTGCCAAGCCACTTGACTACAGAATGAGTCCTGGAGTTTGTTTGGGTTTCTCTCTCTCTCTCTGAAATGTGTTTGGCTCAGCCTTCCGCGAACAGTGCAAAGATGCAAGGGAATTAAGAGGAGAGAGCAGTGGAGACTTATAGACAGCCAAACAGAACTGAATGGCTCCTGACTCCTTTTAACAAAAGGGATTCCTGCCCCCACCAGTAGCCCTACTAGGAAATGACAGCTGGCAGCCTTGGATCTCAACGGCCCTCTCCTCCAGTTGGGCAGAGGCTGGAGATTCAGAGGACAGAACATCTGTGGAACTTTTTGGCAGGATTCAGAACCTTGGCTCCCTTCCCTGTGCAAAATGGCCTTTTTGCAAAATCTAGTTGTTGTCCAGAGATCTAGGCTTTTGGTGGGAGAGTCATTTTGCCATACGCCAACAAATGCAAGTTAGCCCCTTGGTTTCCATGCCTCTGATAGCTGAGGTCCATTTTTGGAAATTAAAATTGGAATTACCTTTTACTCTTTCACTCCGAAAGGTCAAGCACTATGCAAAAGGCATAGCCCTTAGAGGAGTCCTACCTTCTTTGTTTCTTTGTGTGTCACTGTTCTGGGGATGCTTCCTGATTGAAAGGAGGCCAGCTCAGATCAGTGACTCATGCAGAGACCCAACAGGCAGCATCCTTCAAAGGCAGGTGATCTCTGCAACAGATCAAAATGATCAGGTCATTCAATTCCTCTGGATCCTAGAGCTATGGCAGAATCACCCAACCCAAAGAAGGCTTATTGAAGAAGGCTAGGCCTGGTCAATAAATGAGACAGAGATGCAGAACTCTGTAAGTAGGTGTTTGGGAGTCACACAAACATTTTATTAATACTTCGTTGGGACTTACATTTCTTCATGGCACACAGTTTATGGCTTAAGGCTAAACTAGATTGAGATGTGAAAGATCCAGGATTAGATCTCCCAACATTTCTACCTCCGTTTTTTCCTTAAAAGAAGTTTAAACTTCAGGGCCCCTGAAGCAGAGTTTGGGGATCTTCATGAAGAAGGGGAAATATCTGTCCCAGCCTGAGCATTGTTCAAAAAAGGTGATATTAATACAGAAATTTTTAAAAAATGGCATCTAATGCCATCTAGTTGGTATCTTGGGGTACAAAACCTGATGGGCCACATCCATGCCATATATTTAAAGCATGCGGCTTTACTCAAAGAATCCTGGGAAGTGCAGTTTTTTAGGAGTGCTGGGAAGTGAAATTTGTGGTAAACTACAGTTCCCAGGGTTCTGTGGGGGGAATCCACATGCATTAAATGTGCTTTATATGTATGGTGTGAATGTGACCTTGGGAAGAGACTGTCTCTACCTATGAGGAAACATTAGCAAGGCACTGTTGAGCATGGGGGTGTTGTTAGTATATAGGCACTGTAAAAGACTTGAGTGAGGCACAGGCTCGTGCTACGGATTTGGATGAAATTTGCATGTATGTCTCCTTCCCTGCTCCATCCAATTACGGAGTGTGCCTCTGGGCAAATTAAGATGGTGGATAACTCAAATCTTATGATAAAACAACGGCTTCTTAAAAGGATCAAGTTGGGTATGGAGTTATGAGCCAAGGAGATAAGTAACTATACAGTAACTATGCAACCCTTAGAAGACATCTGAAGGCAGCCCTGTATTGGGAAGTTTCTTAATGTTTAATGTTTTATTATGTCTTTATATATGTTGGAAGCTGCCCAGAGTGGCTGAGGCAACCCATTCAGATGGACAGGGAATAATAGTAGTAGTACTGTAGTAGTTATTATTATTATTATTATTATTATTATTATTATTACGTCCCTGTTTTCATTGGAGTAATGTTGGAAGGTATGCTAACGTCTCCCACACACTTGTAAATGTTTCCAATCCGCTCTTCTCCCACCCTCACCTTCAAACCCTCTTTAACAGATTCCATTAAACTCTCTGCTGTAGGTGTATGCAAGTGTTAAACTAGATTAAATGGGAGGCATGTAGAAGATCTCATCCATAATGAATAAGATAATCACTCAGCCACGATGGAAGCCAAGGTAGAATTGCTTCTGGTGGTGGATTGCTGGCTGGGGCAGGGTGGGTGGGGGCAGCCCAATGTGCTGAGCAAGTGTGATGCACAGCTGACTGCAGCGGGTGGGCGGTTAAAAGCGCAGGTTGTCCTTTGTGATTTTCAGTCCCTCCCCACCCGCCTCCAGGTGGTAGCTAACTCCAGAACAAAATCTTTGCATTGCCTAGATAAGTGAGTAGGAAGATTGATCAGGATGGGCATGGCAGGATTCTGTTAAAATTCCTCACCGTGCATGGTACCCTTTTTGTGTCCCAAACACCTTGACAATCTTTATCCTTTTCCTTGCGACAGCTACCCTATGGAGATGATTTTTTGGGGGGAGGGGTGTGGGGCCTGCACAGGCCTCCATCCCACAGAATGTGAAATGATAATGAAGTGGAAATGCTTCTGGGCATGTACTGAGATTGCTTCCATACTAGCTAATTAGTCTGGAATTGCCATGCTTCGTTCACTCACTGTTTACAAAGAATGCATTTGACGTCGTTGCAAAACAACTGCATCCCAATGTTCATAGGAACCAACTCCTAGGGGCTGAAGTCCCTTTCCCCCCAATAAAATATTTGAGGCGGCCGAGCTTCCCAAAAGTTGATGGCCATTGTCATTCAAATGGTGTGCATGTGCTACATCTTGTGATTGGTTGTGCAGGGCAAGGGTTACCTGCCCCCAACATATTTTATTCAAGTTGGCACCCCTGCCAATGTTGCTTCTCATCTTTTTCATAGCTGATTTTTGAAGTTGTTTGCAGTGAACCAGCAGCCTGTTCAGGAGTGAGAAAGCACTACTGAGGTTTTTCAAGAGACGTTGTGTCTTTAATTAAAAGCTTCCACCTCACATATTCCTGTTCAGCATCGCCGGGGGAATTAGTGATGAACTATGACTTCAGTCGTCAGCTTCTGTTCCCTGTTTTGTGGGGAGGGATAATTACTGGTTTCTTTAAATTTTTGCAATGAAAGAAATGAACAGGAGACCAGTAATTAAAGACCCTCTCCTGTGAAAACAGAAGCCGTAATTAATCAGCAACACTGCACCGAACAGGAAGATAGAAAACAGACTGAATTTGCAAAGAGGAAATCACTAATTAATGTTGCAGGGGACCTTTGCTGAGCAGGAAAGGGATTTTGGCTATGGGAAAAAGACATTGCTGGGCAACATAGTGTTATATCAGTTGCTTTGTGGAATCCACATTTTAGTTATGTTCTGTTGATTATTTCTGTTGATTGAGGAAAAGCCTCAGCTTTGCTAAAGGGCTGTAATGTAGAAGAACTTAAGTGTCTAGAAACCAGCAGCTATGCAATTTAAATTATTGAGCAAGGCTTCTAAATCAATTTAAGTCTGCAATGTCCATCTGAATTCTGATCAGGCAGTATTTTTTAATTCCAGTCATGTACAATTACTTTCCAAGATTTACTTGGTTTTTTTTTCCCCAAAAGTCAGTTTACCAATTAATTGCATTTAATAATTTATTATAGTTATTGTTTTGTGCGGGCTTTTAAATGTTGTTGGTGATGTTTTTGCTTTGTGAGCTACCCAGCGAACTCTTGTTATGGGGTGGCTATATAAATGTAATAAATAAATATCTCCTAGCTTCAAATCTGCAGCTCCCAAGGGCCAAACTAACAGTAAGAGGGAAGCCAGATTTTTACTTGGAGAAGAGAGCTTTATAAGAGGTGTACACAATAAAAGTATTGATTGATAGAGCATAAATAAAACCCACAAAACTGTTAAAAACGAATAAAACACAGATGGGATCTGTAAAACAGAAAGCAAAATAATGAATGTCTAATTGCATTTGGTATTTATGTGTCTGCCATATACATGTAGAAAATGTATATGGGGAAACTAATGTTTTACCCCAAAAGAGACTCACAGGTGAAGGGAGCTACGCTCTCTCCCTTCTCTTCCCCTGCCTGCTTTTGCTGCTCTCTGTCAATTTGGGCACCTTTTGCTCAGCGCCTGTGCCAAAACTGGATTTGGCCGAGGATAATACTTCCTGAACTGACAGCAGGCAGCAAGGTCAGGTCAGGAAGCGTTCAGCTCATGGCTCATTTGAAGCAATAGTTAGACCCCACCTTTTTTTGTTTTAAGTGAATATAGTAGACATGGAGCACTTCCAGACTGTCACTATTTTCAGGTGGGATTTGATCACATACTGTGATCCATGTGATATGACAGACACATACCGTGTTTCTCCTAAAATAAGACACCGTCTTATAATTTTTTTCGCTCAACAAAACACAGTATGGCTTATTTTCAGGGGATGTCTTATTTTAACCGTGTCACATCGGTACGCTGCATAGCCACGCCTCTCCAGGCTGTTTTAATGGGAGGTACCACGTCACTATGGCTTATTTTCGGGGTATGGCTTATTTTTGGGGAACGGCTTATATTTCGCAAATGCATAGAAATCCTGCTATGGCTTATTTTATGGCTATGTCTTATTTTAGGAGAAACAGGGTATCAGTGTCTCTCTGATATGTAACTGGAGGAAGTTACGAAAAGTCAGTGGCGCCATACTGAGGACTCATTTCTGCCATTGTGTAGAATGGACCTCCGGATCCCTTCTGTGCATTGAAAGTATACATGACTAAAGTCTCCAATGCATATAGGGACTGTGCAGTCTAGTGAAAATACCTAAGTCACAGGTGGACCTGCCATAACAATCTTGCTTCAGTTTCTTTCTTTCTTTATTTCCCAACACTTATATACTGCTTGATTGTAATAAAAAAACCCCAAGGCAGTTTCCTTTATGAACAAAGTGAAAGTCACGGTCCTGGTACAAGTGATTCCCAATCACTTACGTCTCTCCCATTGTGTTCATTGTCCATTTATTCTTAATCGCTGCTTGCTTCCTTTTTTTTTTAATCAGTTTGCATTCGGCAAGCGGAGTTGCCCTCTTATTCCATGTCTGCTTAATTTACGCAGGGAAAGCATCGCACTTGGGGAAAAGCCTTTCGAAAGTCCACGTATGCAAGAGGATAGCTGCTTGAAGATATTTGCATTCAGGGTTGTTATCCTAAATGACAACAGCTCCTGGCTGACAAGGGATTCCATGGCATTTCAATCAGCTAGCCCAATTCTTACTGCTTTTTCTTGGCCGGTCCACTAGCCACTGCTTGCTTGTAGGGAACTCTGTATGCTACCTTACTCACCACACCAGATATACAAGTCCTTCTGGGTTGCCATATGTCATCTTTTCCCATGACGTGCCCTCTTTGTGGATATGTAAAATGAGAGTTCTAGCAATCCATAGTTAGAAGCAGAAGTCGGCAAATGTGTCCTCTTTTTTGCCCTTCAAAATATGGCAGTCCTGTTTGTTTGCACACAGCTGATTATCCTGGCATGGGGAAAAGATGAGTCGAAACTATTTGGCCTTGCTACGTTCCTTCACCTCTCTTCTACCCCATTTTAGCGCCCCCCCCCCCAATCTATATAGAAATAAGGTTTGGAGCACATTTATTACAAGATGCTAAACTGGATGCACAAGTCAGTCCACAGCAAGAGTTAAAACACATTCCTTCTATTGGAGTGTTCAGTGAAAGTGTCATACCCTTCAGTCATCTTTTTGATTGCAGCTAAATATGTTGATCCCTTGATGTCTCTCCCTGGAAATCTTATTTTTCAGTCCTTGAAATGCTCTTGTAATTTCACCCTGCGTTTTCCTTCCTTTTCTCTCCCCCCTCCTCCCACCTTAAAGAAAGGAGAGAGCACACAACAGAGAAACCAGAACTTGCCCTAATGTTTGAGTCACCTTCACATCCAACCTTAGTCACTCCCTCCTCCTCCCTCTCCCTTCCTTTCCTCCATCGCACAGCCAAAAATTGCATTATCCCAATTTGCTGCAGCAGCATTTGAGCAGGGGTTACTTTGAGCCAGGGCTCAACCCCAGAAGCTTTTAACCTGCTACATCCAGTCATTCTGAGAACTTTTTTTTGACTCAACTGTTCAGTACTCACCCTTCCTCCCAATAGCACATAGCTCTGCCCAGTATATGAAGTTATTTTCCCATCTCAATGGATCTTACAAGTCCATCACTTTTTTCACTTGATGCGATTTGGTCCAGGAAAACATGCAGTAAATTATGTTGGCAGTACATTCTGGACTGAGGGGAAGGAGGACTTTGCAAAATACAGCATTGACTTATGGAATTCAGTGCCACAAGATGTGTTGAGAACCACCCACTTAGAAAGCTTTAAGAGAGATCAGACACATTTATAGAGGACAGGTCTGCCAGCAGTTTATTATCCGTAATAGACAAATGGAACCTGCATCTTCAAAGGTGATATATTTCTGAATACCAGATACTTGGGCAGATAAGTATCTGAATACCAGATACTTGGGCAGGTTTGGTAAGTGGGAGTTTTTCCAGATAGCCATCTAGAATAGGAAAACCGCTATGTGCATAGTTAATTTCCTTTGAAAGAGGAGCTTGTAGCAGCTTAAGCCAGGCCAATATAGAAACCCATTATCAGAGATGGATGGAGGGAGTATGCTTAATCAAAAGATGAGGGAATTGCACTCTGCACATGCCTAGGGGTGTGCATTCATAGAATCATGAAGCTGAAAGGGACCATAAGGATAATCTGGTCCAATGTTTCCCAAACTTGGATCTCCAGCTGTTTTTGGAATACAGTTCCCATCATCCCTGACCACTGGTCTTGCTAGCTAGGGATGACGGGAGTTGTACTCCAAAAATATCTGGAAACCTAAGTTTGGGAAACACTAGTCCAACCCCCTGCAATGCAGGAATATGCATCTGTCCCATATGGGGATCAAACCTGCGACTTGGTGTTATCAATACCACACTCTAACCAACTGAGCTATCCAGGCTATTGTATTATTATTATTTCATTGGAACATAAGAAGCTGCCTTCTACTCAGTCAGCCCATTGGTCCATCTAGCTCAGCATCACCATCGTTAACTGGCAGTAGATTTTAGGCAGGAGTCTTAGCCCTTTCTGGAGAAATTGGGTTCAGGATGGGACGACTAAAAGCTGTGGCCTTAGAGAAGACATGGAGAAAGGATATGGAAAAAATATATTGAGTGACCAAAATTGGGGTCTTAACAGACATGCTAAGACATAAAAGGGAGAAGTTGACTAGTTTTGGACCTTCAGCAAGACTTCATGGGTATGAACCTGGGACCTTCTGCATGAAAAGCATGTGTTCTACCACTGAGCTACAACTCTTCCCCCATAAGTCCCAAGTCCAAATCCAGGTGAAAACAGTTTTTGAAGCCAAAACCTGTCTTGTAAAGACGTTCAGTACAGTGTAGTAGGTAACTTGAAAATACTGTATGCCTACCTCCTGCTTGTCTTGAAAGTGCCCCCATCCTCAACTATTGGCTGAGTTGCTCTGATGCCATGGAATGTTCACGAGCATCTTAATTTTCTTGGAGGAAAGTGTAATAATAGAATATTGGAAGTGCACTGGAGTGGGCCCAGAATTCCAGCGTTGGCTATGGGTGCCCATTATTTTAAGGTGAGCGGTTTTACAAAGGAGGGGAGGGTGAATTATCTCATCCTAAGCCCTGCTGGTCTCTTCCTGGGACTGAGGGTGGAAGAACACTAAACTGAGGTTTTTTGTTTGTTTTAAACACTTCTACTATTGGAAGTGGGAAAGGGCAGGTTTAGATATACTGTACTCAAAAGCATGCCTAAATTTTCTTCCAGTTTGGATGTGGATCAACCCCTTTTTGGCCCAAGGAAGAAATGAATGTGATCAAGCGCAGTTACACATACTTGGTTTTAAAGGAATATTGCAGAACAACCCCTGTCAGTACTGGTTAGCCCAGCCTTTGCCCAGCCTTTTGCCCCCTGGATGCTGCTGGACTCCAGCTCGCATCAGCTCCAGCCAGCACAGCCAGTGGTTGAGGATGATGGGAGCTGTAATCCGGCAGCTTCTGGAGGACAGCTGCTTGGGGAAGGCTGGTATAACTGATACACTTAAAATAAATGCCAGGCAAGAACGTGAGAATGTGTCACTCTGACCTCACATGGTCTCTCTTTGTTTCCATCAGATTATACACCTGGCCCAGGTGAGTTTCCTTGTCCATGCCTTTGGCTCAGCCTTCACCTTGGACCTTGAGTTGAACCAGTAAGTATTCTCTGCATCTTTCCTTCATATTCAGATGTGGGTGTTCCCTTGTATGTATGAGGGTGTGTGTGGCTGATGACTGGGAGCAGCCTCCAGGACCATATAACACCGGTCCTGAGAGACCTGCATTGGCTCCCAGTAAGTTTCTGAGCACACTTCAAAGTGTTGGTGCTGACCTTTATAGCCCCAAATGGCTTCGGCCCTGTATACCTGAAGGAGCGTCTCCACCCCTTATCGGTCAGCACGGACACTGAGGTCCAGCTCTGAGGGCCTTCTGGCGGTTCCCTCATTGCAAGAAGTGAGGTGACAGGGAATCAGGCAGAGGGGCCTTCTCAGTTGTGGCACTCACCCTATGGAACACCCTTCCATCAAGGAGATAAGTAACTATACAACTTTCAGAAGACATCTGAAGGCAGCCCTGTATAGGGAAGTTTTAATGTACTGTTTTATTATGTTTTGGTCAGATGGGTGTGAAATAATAATAATAATAATAATAATAATAATAATAATAATAATAATAATGGCTAGTCAGTTCTGTGGCCATAAATATTTGTTCCAGGCAGATGGTGAGAGGGCTTAAAACCAAAGTCAATTGCTGGAATGTACAACTTCAGAATAAGGTAAGGGAAAAGGAAAGGTCCTCCACAGGTTTATTTAAAAGCCCTGATCAAAACAGGTTTTTCATTAAAAAATAAAAAATGAAGTGCAGGACCCTACAGATATTATTAACTGTTCTGCATCCTTGCCACACACCACACTTGTGATCTGTAGACTACGGTAGATTTTGAGAACCCATGAAAAATTCACTGCTAGAAGGAACTTACTTCATTCATGTAACGAAATTTGTATACCACTTGATGGCAATAAAACCTCTGACCTCTTAAGATATAGTGGCCTTTAGATCAGAGATGGCTTTTTAAAAGGATAAGACAGATTCACAATGGACAAGTCCATCAATTAGCCACACAGCAAAATTGTACTGTGCTTCTATGTCCACAGATGGTCTAGCAGCAGATGCAAGGGCAGTCTGCAAAAAAATTAGTTCTGTTCACCATGCCCTGCTTGTGCGCTTCCAGAGGTGTCCACCACCATATGTGAAAACAGAATGCTGGATTAAGTTGATTTAGATCTGAACATGCAAAGTAATTCTTGGACTATGGTGGTATCTGAGGCTTTGGACATGTGTCTCTCAGCATGTGTAAAAAGGCTTGCTTCTCCCCACTGTGTAACTACAGCTGAACCCCATGCACCTGAGAGTCACTTTACACCTCTGCTTAGAAATTAATCCTTTTAAATACAAGTCGTACTTAGGGAGTGGAAGCTACAGAAGTGCAGTAGTTGCATCTAAAGTTATCGTGGGAATAGACCTAGGACTTTAATTGGTGCATGTGGATGACATTTCTTTTCTTTCTTTCTTTTACATATAATTTTTATTAAATTTTCTGTTTTACAATTTAAAATACTCATTTTACATCCTTAAGATATCAATGATTTCCCTTCTTCTCTTTCCATGGTTCATTTTACATATCATAAATCCCTGCACATTTTACAAAAACTATACCATTTAGTATTCTTGCATCCATCAAAACTTGTTTACACTGTTGAATTTATCTTAATGCTGCCAGCGTTTTCAGCTGTACACAATTATTTCCCATATATTCAGTAAACGTTTTCCAATCTTCCAGATGACGTTTCTATAGATATGGAATGACTTGGGACAGAGGATGTGATTTCCGTCTATCTGGACATCTCGTTTTGTGGTCCTATGGCCCCTTGAAGACTAACAAATTTATTGTGGCACAAAATTACCTAACCCACTTCATCAGATGTATGAAACAGCTGACATATGGATGGATGGATGGGGACAAGAATAGGGTTTCCCAAACTTGGGTGTCCAGCTGTTTTTGGACTACAACCAGGGGCGTAGGAAGGGGGAGTGTGGGGGTGTGGTCTGCCCCGGGTGTCATCTTTGAGGGGGGTGACAAAATGGCACACCATGGGGGTCGGCACTTACCGCGGGACCTAGCCTGCAGCGCGCACGAGTCACGTGTCTCTCCAAAACGGCAGCATGGGGCTTGTGTCTGCCAGGCAGGCTCCGTGGGCAGCTCACTGCGCCACCCCTGTACACGGATTGCTACACCGCCCCCATGTGGTGCCCCCATGCACGGATCACTGTGGCACCCCTGTGGGCAACTCGCCCCACTCCCATGGGTGGCTCGCCCCGCCCCTGCCGCTCCGGGTGCCGGAGCAGCTAGCTACACCCCTGACTACAACTCCCATCATTCCTAGCTAGCAAGATCAGCAGTCATGGCTAGCTACGCCCAGCAGTCAGGCTAGCTACGCCCCTGACTACGACTCCCATCATTCCTAGCTAGCAAGACCAGTCATGGATGATGGGAATTGTAGTACAAAAACAACAGGAGACCCAAGTTTGGGAAACCCTGGACTAGAGAGAGAAAAGTTAATAGTGGAGTCAAATAGCTATGAAATGCAAGAGGGGCTGTGTGCGACAGTTCAGCAGAAAGCTTCAATGTATATGAGATAAGTGTATACATTGCCTCTTCTCAACAACAGTAATTGGTGATAGCGCAACCATCCAAGCTTTGCTATGTTAATTAACACCTGTAGTGGGACAGAAAACCATTGTCTCAATTCAAGCTCTTGGTTTTGTTGTTGTTGTTTTTTAAAAACTGGGCCTGGGATAAACAATGTACTAGCTCTGATTGTACAGAATGCCAAGCTTGTCTTTGCACTGGAAGTCTCATGAGTGGGGCTGCCACTTGTCGACGTGTGAGGTGGTGTGCAAGGCCGTAAGGGAACGGATGTGCATGCGCTTGTGTTCTTAGCGCATGACTGCCGCTGAGTGTGACAGGATAGGAGCCGCAGTGAACGTGTATCTGTGTGCTGATTGTGTATTCCTCACGACGTGCCAAGGTATGTGTGGCAAGATGTGTGCGTGGGTGCAGTCGTCCTACTGCTTGTGTATGCATGAGGGAGTTTGTAATGGGAGGCTTGCTGCATGAGAGGGAGAGCCACTGCATGTTTACACCAGCACTATCCCATTCTTTTTTATGGGGCTGTTTTGGAGTAAATTGGGTGTGGATTGCATCCCTCGGCTGGTTAAGGCATTGAGAAAATGGAAGCGGAGAGACAGAAACATTCTGTGTAACTCTCTTTCCATGTTGGAGAATCCTGATGTTAGCTGCAGTACAAAGAAGGTATTGTCACAGGCCACCCCAATCTCTGCTGAGTGATAGCAAGAAATCCCTGGGATCTTGGCACGTAACCAGGGTTCGTGTTCCTTTGGAAAGAGATGCAGTGGAGACTAGTATCTTTAAGAAATATGGTTTTTTAAACCCACATTTACACCTGAAGCCTTCCATGGAGTGGGTGCAGAACACTACACTTCAAGAGTGTCCATCATTGCTCCTCTCCCTTTGCCCCTCTGTTTGGCAGAAAAACAAGCTCTGATTAAACCCCAGCACCCAAGAATCTAGAGGGGGAAATCTGGCACCCAGGGATCTGGGGGATCCCTGCTCTCCCACTAACCCATGACACTATGTAAGGGCGGGGGGAACAGTACCTGATTTCTGAAGCAAAATCTAAACTGCCAGGAAGTTGTATCTTCTGGTGTGGCTTGTTCCTGACTGTATTTTTGCAGGTACTCCTGGAAGTTGTGTATGCGATTATGGGTGTAGATATGGTTGGTGAAATATAAACCATGTTTGTGCAAAATGCAAATGTGACTGAGCAAATTAAGGTGAGATTGTGTGCCTGAGAGCTCGCCCATGTATTTTGTGACACTAGACGTGCGTCTGTGTGTGTATTACGAGTTTGTCTTAATTTATAGAGCATAGTTGTGTTTGTTTATTACATTTGTGTGCTGCCCTTCATCCGGAGATCTCAGGCCTAAAAATACAAAATAAGCCTAAAAATACAAAATAAAAGCAAATAATACAGGATAAGAACATGAACAAAACAAATCCCCACTGTGTAACAGTGCTGGGACTGTGTGCACTGCTGTATGATCTGCACAGTGCTGTGAAGAAGTTTAGCTTTTCCCCCACAGTAATCACCACATATGTATGAGTATATATATTTGTGGGAAGTTTCTTTTACCCTCTTCGGTGAGACAGCAGTGTTTGAATGCTGCGATTAGGTGAGTGCCCTTGAATATTTAATAGGGCATCTGGATTTCTGCCTCTCCCTTGCCATCCTGCAAGTAAATTAAGCTCAAGGCACCAGGTTACCCGTAAGACGAGGTGGCCGATGAGTCTTGGGCTGTAACCAGAGATGGTGTGATTAACCGCATGTGTCAGGTAATTGAGTTTCACCCCTTGCCAATGCGTGCTTTCATCCAGGAGTCCAGATGCCCTGAGAATGTCGGAGCCTGGTCCCGGAACCTTTTTCTTAGCGCTGGGATTTGCCGTGACGCTGTAGAACTGGCAGGAAGCATATTCTGGCCTCTGCAATTGGCCAGGACATTAAGGGCTGCTGGGGTTGTGCATGTCAGTGTCTGTTTTGATTTGTATTCTTGCAGTCTGTTGGAAGCAGCCCAGAATATCATTTGAGTGGAAGGTGGGACTAGGTATAAAGATGCACCTCTTTATCACGGCCCAGTCACCTCTGTGATTGATGTACATCCTTTGGCTTGTTTTAAACTGTTTTATTGGGTTTTAATGTTACGTAAATATATGGTTGTAACATGCCCTGGGCCTTTATAGTGATAGGCAGGTAAGAACTCTGTTAAATAAAATAAATAAACTCCTAGAAATAATAATTATTTTGTAATAATAGAAGGATTTTGTTACTGCCCAAACCAGACATGCCATAGAGGAAATCTTAATTACCAGTAGCTGCATTAATTCAAATCCTTTTTCTCCTGAGGAATCTCCTGGCCTAGACCTTCCAGAGAAAGACTGCATATTCAAAGGGCTAGGCTGGCGGAAGCCAAGAGGAGCCAGCTGCTGGTGCATTGGAATGAATGGGGTGTCAGGGCTCTTGACACCCAAGAAAGGGATAATGGAAACTCATTCATGTTGGTCTGGGGAGCAGTGGGGCTCATCCCAGAGACCTGTCCAGGCCATTGACCTTCCTTATGATGGGCATGCACACAGAAAACATGCCAGGTTCCCCTTTATCACATACACAGCCCAGCAAGATAATGACAAAAACCCACCATAGAATCGTAGAATCATAGAGTTGGAAGAGACCACAAGGGCCACCCAGTCCAACCCCCTGCCAAGCAGGAAACACCATCAAAGCATTCCTGACAGATGGCTGTCAAGCCTCTGCTTAAAGACCTCCAAAGAAGGAGACTCCACCACACTCCTTGGTAGCAAATTCCACTGTCGAACAGCTCTCACTGTCAGGAAGTTCTTCCTAATGTTTAGGTGGAATCTTCTTTCTTGTAGTTTGAATCTTGCTCTGTGTCCGCTTCTCTGGAGCAGCAGAAAACAACCTTTCTCCCTCCTCTACATGACATCCTTTTATATATTTGAACATGGCTATCATATCACCCCTTAACCTTCTCTTCTCCAGCATACCAACAGCATACAAATCAATATGGCTAACCTGATCCAAAACACCCACCCACCTGACTCACACATAAAAACAAAGACCACCACAGCCAACCACAAATGAACAACCACACCCTAGGCCAACTCCAACCTCTCTCACCACCAAAGGAACACAAGCAAACAACAGAGAACCTGCACGAGCAACACTGACATCAAACCCCACATATATTAAGCAAAATAGAAACATCGTCACCCAACCCCTCCAACCCCTATCCACCTCTTTCCCCCTTTTCTGCCTAATGCCTCAACAAATGAAACTGATTTGTAAAAATGATACATGAAAAAAATATGAGAGAGAGACATTGCACATACTTTGTAAATCAAGAAATCATTAATAAAAATACATTAAAAAAGAAAGAAAACATGCCAGCTAGGGATGAGATGCTGGCAGCCACCCTGAGCAAAAAAGGTGAATGGCTACAATGGTCACAGTGAGAAACGCCCAAGAAAAATGGCCTAGGATTTGGTGTGCCATCTCTACTAGAAAGTCTGGGTAGGTTTATTCATTCCATGTGATTTGTTATGAAAGGAGTGGGGGCAACAGGAGGGTGGGAGTGTGATCCCATATATCATAGAATTGGAAGGGAATCTGAGGATCATCTAGTCGTCCGTCCAGCTCCCTGCAATGCAGGAATATGCAGCTGTTCCATACGGGAATTGAACCTGCAACCATGGCATTATCAGCACCATGCTCTAACCAACTGAGCTATATCTGTAACGCTCCTCATGCATCTCCCCTTTCCCCTTCTCTCATCAGCCACCTGCTGTCTTCACATTATGTGGAACGCCATTTCAGGGAGGATGGAAACGGCAGCCACACCACGGTAAGGGGACACAAGCTAAAGAGGCTTTGTTGTGTTTATGTAGATACAATTTTTCAATGTAAGTCGCTTGTTTGAGCGACTAATAAGTTTAATAAATGAATGAATATTTGCTCCTCCTTCCCTGAGCGTAAATAAAGTGCTTTTTCATCGTCACTGATCACAAAGCACCCCAAGATCTAAGACTAGGCTGCTGGGCTTCTGCATTAGAGGATGGGGCTTCTGAGAAAGTCTGAGCCCCAGTGTTTTTTTTAAAATTTTAAATTAACCTGGCCAGTCTCTTGCACACGAATCACAACTCTGCACAGTTTGCAGTTGTCCTAGGGTGGATCCCTCTCTGTCTCTTCCGCCACCCGCTTCCTCCCTCAGACATGAAATTGCTGCCAAGAGGGAGATTGTGGAGGGGAGGAAGGCCTCTCGGTGTTTGCAGCTGCTAACGCTGTGAGGTGGATTGCAGACGCTGAGTCTTAAAACGAATGAATGGGAGCTCCAGAAATAGCCCTCCTCGCACAAGCCAGGAATTGGTGCAAACGAGAGCTTCACAAGTGGAGCATCAATAATGCTAAGTGTTTGCTAAGTGGTTGGTCATGCACACTCACAAGCAGTGGGCAGCCAGATTCTTTGAGCCCCCCTCCCACTTTTACTCTCCTTTCCCTCTTTGCATTGAGCTCTGGCTTCCCCCATCCCCTGCTGAGCTAACCTGAACCACACTGCCTTCTATAAATAGACCTGGGTGGGGGAGTGGGAGGGGGCTCTCTCACTTGCCTATCAGACTGCAGCAGCAGCCTTGAGCACCAGCCTGTGCAGGGGCACACGTGAACTGGGGCATGGCAAGACTCAGGGAAGGGAGGAGAGCGAGAGCGAGGCGGCAGGCCTCTTCCCTGACGCAGTCCATGGTGGTATGTCTCTGAGCTGTTCATAACCATGGATCCCCTATTGTGTGTATGCATAACGTGCAAAGGTGCCCATTGTCCGGCAACTGGCAGCAGGGCTAGACCAAGGCATTTTGGCACCTGAGGCGAACCACAAATGGTGCCCTCACTGCCTGCCAGGGAAGAAGGGGTGAGTGAATAGCTACATCAGGAACTGGGGGAGGGGGGGATAAAGATCTGCCTCAGGAATGAGGAGGGAGGGAAGATATACATTGGGAACAAGGTGGGGAATGGTATCAACCTTATCTGTTGGCTGAAGTGGGAATCAAAATCTGTAGCAGTGGGGAAAGGGACCTGCTCTGAATCACACCATTTCCTTCCTAGAGATGGAAGGAGACCAGCAGTGCCCCCTGTTTGGAGAGAGGCCACCAAGAAGGTGGCAGTTCTGGCTACCAAGGAGTGTGCTGCAGCTATTGCTGCCTCTGCTGCAGCAGCAGCAGGCAGCAATGCAGTCCTTGGAGGTTAGCTCTTTTGCCCCTGTGGATCCTGCCCCCGAAGGGGTCACCTCACCTTGTCTCATGGGTGGGCTGGCCGTGACTGGCAGTGTCCCACATTCCATCATTGTTCTTAATTGCTGCCTGTATCTATTTGATAACATTGCTAACTACCTTGCCTTTATTTTTGACTTCTATTTCTCCTTTGAACCTCACGTTCCTTTTATCACCAAGTCACACTGATTCTTCTTGCAGAGCATGGCGTAAACATACCCTTGCCCTCATTCCCATCCATTCTAGCTCTGGTTTGCATGCTCCTCTGGTCACTTCTCACATGGACCTCCGCAACTGTCTCTCTTTGGGCATATCCACATTTAACTTTCCTCCACACTTTCCAGGCACGGTCCATGATTTAAAGCTCAGTGTCCAAGTGCAATTTTGTTTTGGAGCTTTCCCAATGAAAACCTGCTCTTCACTGCTGAATCTTCAACTTGAAAGAGCCGGTTTTTTGTTGGGAAAGCTCCAGGGTGGGGGAAAAGAGCACTCAGACACAGTGCTTAAAGTGCGGACCTGTGCCGCAAAAGGAAAGTGCAAAGGGAAACTGTGGATAAGTATAGAACTTTTTCATTGCCCTCTAGTCTCAACTATCCAGAACTCAGATGCCCAATTCGTTCACTTTCTCCTGTTGTTCAGTCTGCAACACCACCAGCTTCCCATTTCCTTCTGGCTGGGACAATAATATTAATGATGATGATGATGATATTTATACCCTGCCCATCTGGCTGGGGCATAAATATCATCATCATCAATATTATTATTCAACACTAGCTCCTTGCCCTTTAAAGTGCCCTTTGTCCTTCCTGGGTCCTATCTTTTGGCCCAACATGTCCCTGGCTGCTGCATCTGCATCCTCAAGAACATTTGCTCTCTTAAACTTAGGCAGTGTACACACCATCATCTTCAAACACAGCTAGGTGGTTCTTTTTCTCAGTTTGGATGGAAGCTGGTTGTGTGTGTGGGGGAGATGCATCAAAACTCATTATTGTATTTACTAAGACACCACAGGATAGCTCTGGATGTGTGTACATCACTTCCCAAACCAACAGTGGGAGCGCCCTGAGTATAAATGGGATAGTGGACCCAGCCAAGTATTTCTTGCCTCCCTTTATGCCTGGAGCTCTGTTTCCCAGACTACTTATGTGGTACCTCCTGTCTTTCTCTTGCACCCCTTCAAATCCAGCCTCCAAACCTCTGATAACTCCCTTATCTATTAGTCCCCTATCTATGTGCAAACTGCATTTGTACATAGCCACCCCAGTTGCTCTTGCCTCCCCCCATTTGCTGTTTCCTTATCATTTCATGGAATCATAAATTGTAGAGTTTGAAGGGACCACGAGGGTCATCTAGTCCAACCCCCTGCAATGCAGGAATCTTTTTGTCCAGTGGACTCAAACCCATGACCCTGAGGTTAAGAGTCTTGTGCTCTACCAACTGGTAGATCTTGCTGGTCATTTAGGACCAAGCTATATAGGATGGGGTGGCCTCAGCAGTCTCATTACATATGCAAGTCCCCTATTCACATATAAAGTGGCTGTGGGGTGAGTCTTACATAATTAGCTGGTTTTATTGTTATTGTTCCATCTCTTTTCCTGTTTTAAATACTTGCGAAGAGTTTGGTGGAACTTTGTTCCTCTGGGCTCACTGTTTTTAACAATTAGGTTAGTGACAAAACCTCACCGCAGCTCAAAAAGCTCACAGAGCTCAGCCCTGAAACCTGTCTTGGATGCCACAGATAAGCCCTGGAATGTGTGAATAAAAAACTGCAATGCTTCTGAGTGTGTGCAGAGTGTCTTTTACACACCACCAAGTTACTGCAAGGCACACCTGTGCATTTTGGGTCAGGGAACAAGAATGCATCTTCTAAGCAGGTTTGAGCCACACCACCTGCCCTTTTGGAAACTAGAATTGTTGTCTATATTCTCTATTGCTAAGGGAGGGCCTCTTTGAAAGGGGGTATGGGGTATGGTAGACTTCATCTATGTGTACAAGAGGAGCTGCCAAGCCAAACCATTCTGCTGCTGCAGCAAATACCAGTATATTCCTCTTGCCTCTGGATTGACAAGCATGGGCCATATGGTACTCCTTGAGGACTGGGTTTGACCCAGAAGCACCCAGTTACTGATTCTGGTGCTTAAGGGGCTCTATGTTAAGAGGCAAATTAATCTGATTTATATAAGCTTGAGAAAGAGGTCCTTTCCTTTTATGGTCTGTTTCAGGGAGCCGGAGAGCACTGTTACTATCAAGGCGGTCTCCGTGGGGAAGCAAACTCTTTTGCGGCTCTGTCCACCTGCCATGGCCTCCAGTAAGTAGCAAGCACTGAAAGTGGGAAGTGAACCAGTGAAGGGGAAATCCATTTCTGTCAAGCACAGCCAGTCCTGTCATTGGGTAGAATGGAGCAGCCTCCTCCGGGAGCTGTGTTCGGATGCCACGAAGGGAAAGGGACACAAAATGTTCATATAAGATTGTAATTTTTATTCTTGGAGAGTGATGCTAGTGGGATTCTCTGCTACATGTGCCAAAATAACTTGGCCAGCTTCGATCTGAAAGAGGGCAACGTTTGCTGTTCCACCTCACACAGCTACATGTCTTGAATTGGCCCTGCCAATAAGCCAAAGCACCCCTGGAGCTGTGGTCTAAACCACTGAGCCTCTTGGGCTTGTCGATCAGAAGGTCGGCGGTTTGAATCCCCGCGACGGAGTGAGCTCCCTTTGCTCGGTCCCTGCTCCTGCCAACCTAGCATTTCGAAAGCACGTCAAAGTGCAAGTAGATAAAGAGGTACCGCTGTGGCAGGAAGGTAAATGGCATTTCTGTGCACTCTGGTTTCCGTCACGGTGTTCCGTTGCGCCAGAAGTGGTTTAGTCATGCTGGCCACATGTCCCAGAAAACTGTCTGTGGGCAAATGCTGGCTCCCTCAGCCTGAAAGCAAGATGAGCGCTGCAACCCCATAGTCGCCTTTGACTGGACTTAACCATCTAGGGGTCCTTTACCTTTTACCTTTTTACTGTCAAGTTAGAGCTTGGCTTAGGACCTGAGAATATTATTTCCCCAGCAATCCCCAAGGGTGTGTAATATATGTGCCTCCGGACACAAAATCCGCCTTCCTCCAAACTGGTGTGACGGGCTTCACTAGGTACAGTGAGTACTCTTCTGTGTAATGGCCACGACTGACTGATTAACCTCTCTGTGTTTCTTTGCGCCCCTCCTTCAGCGGCGTTTTCTCTGATGGAAAGGCCACGTACCTTCTGGAGCCTCACAATTCACCTGAGCACCAAGAGGTAAGTCTTGGACCAGGCTGTAATTCCATCACTGCCACAGAGATGCCTCACTTGGGTTTCATGCCCAGAGGTGAGAGGAAGGCCGAGTGAAACAGTGCATGGATTAGCTTGCATTTTATTTATCCTGACTGGCCCCCCCACCAACAACAACCTCAACAAAAAAACCCTCTTTAGGTTCTAGGAACCTGTTCTAGGAAGAAGCTCGTAATAACAGAGTAAGACTCAGTGTGAGGTATATGGAACAGAATGTTAGCTTTTTACAGCGCTAAGATCTGGATTCCAATTTCCAATCATCTGTTAATCTCTCCGGCTGAACTTTGGTCAGTCATTTTCTTTCAACTTAGCCTACCTCTTGGGGTTGTTGTGAGGCTACAGTGTGACAACCCTATGTATGCTTCCTCCTCAAGCAGCATTGAAGGACGGGTGAAATACAAACATAATAGATGTGTTTTATTTTTTGCTTGGTTGGCATGGCAAAGCAGACAGAAGGATGCCAGTTTAAAAACCATGAGGGGTAGATTCTTCCTATGGCCAGTGTTTCAAAGCAATTGTTTCGATTCCTCTGTTTTTCTTCATGTGCATGTATATTGTTCAGTTTATCATTGACATGTATGTGAATTAGGCTGTATTTTTCAAAGCATTCATTTCTCTCTCCCTCCGAGGCAAATTCATATGGTAGGTTTCTTTGCTGAACAGATAATTGAAAAGCCCCCAGCATTTGGCAGAGGCATGCATGATAAAAAAACAATTCACTGCAAGCTTAAAAAATTCTGTACCCACCTGAAACCTGTCCCCAAAGAAATTAAGCACTTCTATAGCGTTACATCTTGATGGTATATCTTTAGGGGTGGGTGCCCAGGCATCTTCTAAACATGATTTTTTTTCTGCATTGGGTCTAGTCCCAAACATTTCTTTGCACAAGGAATCTTAAGGAGTTTCCCAGGGTGCCTCCTTTCACTCTTGTTGCCATGGCAGCAAATGGATGGAGATTCCAATTGCGTCTTTTCATCCCCTCCTTGGAGAGTCCTCAGCCTCCACACTCTCACCCTTCAGCCACTACAGCATGTGGTACATCAATGGCACAATATGCCCTTCTACCTCAGTGTGCCCTTTTTGAGGGATGGTTTGGGTGGGCAGAGAAGTTGGGTGGAGCAGAGGTAGGGGCAGAGAAGCCGATAGAATACAGGTGGTTTGTTAGCAAAATCTTGGAATAAAAAGCACAGTAATGGTAATATAATACAAACTTGAACTAGGACTCTCTGCCAGGGTCTGGAAATCGATTTTCAGCCCCAGGGCATTTAGGAGTGTGAATCAATAATAAAGGAGAGAGAGCACCTGAGCATAAAGAGGTTCTTCACTACTGAATAACTACAAAATCCCTGTGAAGATTGACTCAGCATGATTTGGGTCATCTGCACTGGGCGTCTGTAGTTATTCGGTCAGGAGGAACAGCTCAGGCTCAGAAGCCCTTTCTCCTTCTCACCGATTCTCAAACTACAAAGCTGTAACACCCTGGTAAAATCAGTTCCAGACCCTGGCAATGAGCCCAGCTCAAAGAAATAAGGAAACAAAACATTAACTAAAGGGTTCAAATCTTCACCACTGTAAGATTTTGGGTGGGTCCATGGAAACGGCCTTTCTAGACAGAAGGTGCAACCTAAGGAAAACTTCAGCCCAGAAATACCTCATACAGTTTTCATGCAGAAGTATGTTGGTCCAACAATATTCATGTATACAATCAGTCCAGGAATTGGGGTATTGCTGTACAACTTGAGGCCAGCTCTCTTGGCTGGTCAAAGAGTGAGAATTCTTGACACCATTTCTGTAACCCCCTGTTAAAAGGATAGATGCCTGGGTATTAGCAAATGTTATCTTTTGTTGTTGCCTACTGCAGGGTCCACTCCAGCATCTGATCTACAAGACACCTGTACCTCGCACTGCTCAGGGTTGCACGGAACCAGGTAAACTTGACTGTCCTCCAAAAGGACTTTGTGTACTTTTGTTCTTTAGGAGTTGGAGCAAATTTCCAAGCTTAGCATGTGAATAATCTTCTAGTCTCCCACGTATTCCCAAGAGGAAGTACATTAACATTACATTGTACCTTGGCTACCAAACAAATTGGCTCCCAAACGATTGAAACCCAGAAGTGAGTGTTCCGGTTTTTGAACGATTTTCGGAAGCTGAACGTCCAGTGCGGCTTCCAATTGGCTGCAGGATGCTCTTGCAGCCAACTGGAAGCTGCGCCTTGGTTTTCAAATGGTTCTGGGAGTCGAACAGACTCCCAGAACACATTCCGTTCGAGAACCCAAGGTATGACTGTATAAAATATTTACAATATGGGACATGCACTCAGTGTTTCATATCTTGAAATTTGGCATGCTTTTTCTTTTAGGTATTCCTATGTTTAGATTAGAAAACTTTAAAAGAAGAAAACATTTCTCAGATTTCAAATCTGAATGTGGAAATCCTAATTTCTGAATGTTTCAATGCACATCTATTTCTTTGATTCCATTGTTCCCAGTGCTTATTTTAGGTTGGGGTCCTACTTCGTTCATTTCCAAAATATTTTTATTTAGGTAGTTATAATGGTCTTAATGAATTATAAAACTGATGTTGCTAATTGGCTGGATCTGTTTTCTATTGCTGCAAGAAGAAAGGCACCTCTGAGCATGTACAGAGTACCCTCTTACTTCTGAGCAGAGATGCTATTTCAGACTCTAACCATGTGCGGGGTGGAGGGAGGAGAAATTTGTCACTGTCCATTTTAAGAACATCCATGATTATTATTTCCCATTAATAAGTAAAGCTGTGTAGTAGCAGCAGCACATGTAGAAATATTGGTTTCAATTGTAATATATTCTTGACATACAAGCCTCCTGATTTTGTAACTGGACCGGGTATGTGTGATTTTAACAGACTGGTACAATAGTTTCCTTGCTTTTAAGCCACATTTTGGATGGACATTTTGCACCTATTCCCTAACAAGCAGGAATTCGCTCCCGCAGTCTCTTCAGCCGTAAAGTACTTCATCTTAATAAGTGCAGACAAAAACGGTGAACAGGAGTCATTTGCCCCACAATGAGTAAGCAGTGCAGATAGTACAGAAGAGAAGTACTTTTACTGCTGGAATAAACAATGGTCCTTTCTATTACTATCCTTTTTCCTGGTTTGGAATGTACTTCCAGTAATTCTTAAGATATAATTGCAGGATCTATAACACACCCTGTAATGATTTTGGGGCATGTCTAGACTACAGATTTAAAACTACTATTGCCTTTGGGAACTATAGTTCTGTGCAGGGGGCTGGGGAGTATATGAATTACAAGCAAATACTTATCAACACCTCACCATACTCTGTAACTGCTGGGCCTGAGAGGTTGAAGATACATATGCCCCCACTGGTACTCTGGTATCATAGACACCTGCCAAATCCATCAGGCCTCCACGTGCCAGACTGCAAACGATGCTGCAGGAGATGTCCAGCACCATCAAAGACACTGGCCTTGGCACCCACCCCCAACCACCTGGGCGTTGCAGCCTTGCATGGTAGCCCAGTCATGCTGTGCTGGAGGAGTCCAAGCCGTATGATGGGATCATCTCTGCTTAATGGAAAATGGGGAGTCATATCACTCTGTGCCGATTATCAGCCGCAGTCAGGCTTTGTGGCCTCCAGCCACCACTTGCGTCCTGGGATCTGCAGATTGAAGGCAATGGACTAGGCATTGCCCTGTGTGTATGCATCACTGGGGTTCGTTGGCATGGCTGTGGTGTGTGTACAGGATTGTGTGGGCGGCAATTGCAGTTTCCATGTGCTTGGGATGCTGGTGTGAGACATGCTTTTGTTTACAGAGTCATGCTTGGCTGCGCTTGTTGTGCACATACTGTATGTCGGCGGATTGGCCAGGCATGTGGGGGGACGGGGCATGCATGCCTGGTGGGCAGAGTGTTAGGAGTGGTTGTTGGCAGCAACGCTATGGGCACCATGGGCTTGTGTTGTAGCCTCCACTGGGCTCAGGTGCTGGCAGTTTGGATGCAGCTGGTTTTGCACCATCAGATTTTGCCCACAAAAAGGCAGAATTCCCATCAATTGGATGGCTCTGTAAGGGTAAAGGACCCCTGACAGCCAGGTCTAGTCGCAGACGACTCTGGGTTTGTGGCGCTCATCTCGCTTTACAGGCCGAGGGAGCCGGCATTTGTCGGCAGACAGTTTTTCCGGGTCATGTGGCCAGCATGACAAAGGCACTTCTGGCAAACCAGAGCAGCACATGGAAACACCGTTTTTCTTCCCACTGGAGCGGTACCTATTTATCTACTTGCATTTTTTGGCATGCTTTCGAACTGCTAGGTTGGCAGGAGCTGGGACTGAGCAATGGGCGCTCACCCCGTCGCGGGGATTCAAACCGCCGACCTTCTGGTCGGCAAGCCCAAGAGACTCAGTGGTTTAGACCATAGCGCCACCCGCGTCCCTTCTGCAAGGGTATTCCAGGGAATCCCCTATCCCCTCCAGAGATCATCAGGATGCAGTGTTGTCATTTTCTAGGTGAAAAGCCAAAAGCAGAGTCTTGGTGCCATCTCTGGCATCTTCCAAGTGCAACAAGTTCAGTTCTCTTTTTTGTCACTGAACAGAATGCAGTGTTCTGAAATAGGCCTGATCCTGTGTGTTAATTTATAAGTCCATCAGTTGAAGGATTGGATGTACCGGATGCCCCCAAAAGCTACTGAAACTTAATGCACTGCAAGTGAAAAGTTCATTGATGGAGCTGTGCAAAATTAGAATAAAAAATGAAGCTAAGTTTATTGGAAGCTTAAGTTACATGAAATGAAATCTCCTCCCACCCCTACTACAGTGCCAGTCAGTCTGCCAAGGGCAGAAGGTCTGTCTCGCCAGCCCTCACTTCCCATAATTTCAATTCTTGGGGGAAAACATGGCCTGGCAGTGAGCAGCTGCAGCAATCCAGATGGTGGTTCAATAGCCTATAGATGCTCTTATCCTCCGAGTTGTAGGTCAGCCAATCTGGAGCGTGCTTGAGAGCGCAATCTGGAGCCTAAAAACTGCTTCAGGCTCCGAACTTGCAGCGTGCTCTTGAACAGTTGGTAAAGAGACAGCTCCACTTAAAACAATTTCCAGAGGGAAAGCTATCTTTAGTCGCTTGCAACCGAAACACCAGGGAGTCTTCTTGCACCTTAAAAACCAACCAATTCATTATGGCATAAGCTTGGGGAGGCAAGAGTCCACTTCAATAGATGCCTGAGGTGTCCGCTTCCAGAGGCTTCTTCCTTGAAGGGCTTCTTCCTCAGACTGCTCTTTCCTTGAGCAGCTTATGCCAGGATTCTTTAAAGGCAGGTATCAGAAGAATGGTTCTGTACTTGTAATAATCCCATACTGTGTGTCCAACAGTATTTGTACTCTTAGGATGCCCTGTCTATATTATTTTGCCTTCCCATCTGCCACTCCTTGTTCTTGCAAATCTAACGGTCAGTTCACTGAGTTGTCAATAAAGAGTGATTTAAGCTTAGGCCCTCCTGGCAGACCCCTCTCTGGAAAACTCAGCCACATTGCAAATATTCCAAAATCAGATTTCTAAAACAAAGGTTTTTGCTGACTGTTAACCAGTCGCCTTTCCTTCTTCTTAGCTCAACTACAATGCTTCTTTTGTACTTACTCCCAGTATGCCACGGGGGCCCTTGTAAGGCTGGATTGCATGATAGCATGGCTTCTGGGTGGCAACTGATCAGATGGTTTCTTCCTCCAAAGGCATGCCCCAGAATTCTTCCGGGGAAGCCATGCCAGTTAAAGTGGTGTCAAAGGGTTGATTCACTTGCTACTTGTGTTTAAGGTGTGTGAAAAGTATGGAGTGGGGTCATAGGTTTAGCCTAACCCCTGACACTGTGTTGTCACCTTTCAAGAACCACCTGTTGCATGGAGTCATCTGTAAACAGAGCCCAACATGTGCACTCCTGCCTGTGTTGTATTTGCTCTGCACTGTTGGGACTGCTGCACATCTGACAATCTTCACTGCATGGAAGCACAACCATTGAGCACTTTGGGCTTTCTTTATAAATAGCAGCATGGAGCACATGGTGGTTGAAAGAAGATGTAATTTTGAAGATTGGGTTAAAAGCACAGCCCCAGTCCATAGTCCACACAGTTATGTCTGACACTAGGAGTGGAGAACCTCCAAGGCTTTGCATTTCGCCTTTGACAGAGCTGTAGCTACGGGCAGTGGTGTGGGGGGCTAGCCAGGATTTTTGCCCCGGGTGAAGCCTCCAGAGGGGCACCATTGAGGCTCCCAGTCTCTCTCTCTCTCTCTCTCTCTCGCTCTCTCTCTCTCTCTGTGTGTGTGTGTATGCAAATGTGTGGGAGGGGGGTACCAAACTGGGTCTTTGACCTGGGTGAAATACAGTGGTACCTCGGTTTACGAACTTTATCCGTTCCGGAAGTCCATTCTTAAACCAAAGCCATTCTTAAACCGAGACGCGCTTTCCCTAATGAGGCCTCCCGCTGCCGGTGCCCTTCCACCGTTTGGCTTCCTTTCATAGACCAAGGTAAAGTTCACTAACCGGAACACTACTTCCGGTTCTGCGGAGTTCGTATACAGAATAGTTTGTGAACAGGGCTGTTCTTAAACTGAGGTACCACTGTAAAGCCTAGTTGCACCCCTGCCTTTGAGATACCCCCACAGGCCACAAACTCATTGCGCTTTTGCCTAGCTGGAATGTATCATTGAACTGTGATAATGCCACTTGCTTGCTCAGGAGGAGGGTGGAGGGCTGTGTGTGTGGATACCATTGACTCTTGGCTCTTGGAAGATTACCCAGGGGCAACACTAGGGTCATTTCACCCGGGTCAAAGACCCAGTTTGGGACCTTCACCATGTGCATTTGGTTACACACACACACACACACACACACACACACACACACAGGCTGGGAGCCTCAATGGCACCCCACAAGGTAATGTGATCTTTGGGCTGGAAAAGTTTCCTCACTCCTTCCCTGCACACAAATAACTCATGAATGAGTCCTCAAGTCCTGGGTCTAATATTATGCTTTTGATTCAGGAGGGGGGACTTCCAGGCAGGCTTGAGGCCTAGCAGCCTGCTTCTTAGGAATTAAGCAGCTGTTTCCTTTCTCTCTCCAGTCATGCCCCTTTCCTCCCCCTCAAAATCTGATGTGTACCCGCTCTTGCCCCCTACCCAGGGTGTTTATTTGCTGAACTGAACTACTACATTCCATCTGGGCTCCCTAAATTACGACGCCGGCGGCAGGTAGGTTTACTTCTCAACCAGCTGACTCCGCGGAAGCGCAGGAGGTTCAGGATCAAGGGAATCCATGCGCCTTAGAGCTGTGGGCCAATGGGAGGTCTCATGCTTTGCACGCAGAAGTTCCTGGCATTTCCAAGGAGGGCTGGGGAAAAGCCCTGTCTGAAATTCTGGAAATCTGCTGCCACTCAGCGTAGGCAGTGTCAGATTAGACCAACCAGTAATGTGGCTCAGGGAGACAGCTTCCTGTGTTCTTTCCACACAATTTATGGAAAAAATGGAATCTCTGTGCTGGTTTGTCCTCAGTGGCACACAGTCCTCTCTACCGTCACCACTACCAAGGATAGCCTTGTGTTGCAACACTATCATACTTTCCCCAGTGTTATTATGGATCTGGGGAAATGCAGTTCCTCCTACCTTGGAAACTGTGTTCCTTTATGGTGGCCATTAACCACTGTCAAAAAAGAGTGAGTGTCACTTTGGCATAGCTGCCATTGAAAAGGGAGCTGTGGAAAGTATTGTACAAAAGCTAAGATGCAGTTGGGGCCTACTTTGACTGATCCAGCAAAATATTATGATGGCATTCCAAAATATACTCTGGAGAGTGTTTCATTTGCACAATGCATTCAGATCTCCTATTACGAGTGTCCTCAGTACATAATTTTTGAGAGAAGAGGTGAGTGGGCATGGGAGGAGGGGTTGGGTATACTCAAGGCTGCATATAAAATTTATGCCTGTTGGGTGGGAAAGCAAGGCAGTTCTAAGAGGCCTAAGTAGTACCTATTTGACCCTGCATTCTTCTCTCCACCCTACCCAGGTTCACCGAAGTCACCGAACTGTCCACAGCGAGACCAAATTCATTGAACTCATTGTAGTTAATGACCACCAGCTGGTGAGTGCTACCAAGAGGTGGGTCCAGGCCTGGGAAAAGAAGTTGAGATGGGTGTACTGTGTTGTGGTTGCAGACCTCTTAGAATGGGTCATAGGGAAGGCAGCCCAAGAGGACAGAAAGAAAAATAAGCCATCTCACCATAGGTACACCTGCCAACTCTGTTTCTTTGAGCAAGTGGACAAAGTGCTTAAGCAGATCTCCTTTCCAGTCCCACTCTGTAACCTGATTACCCATCTCTTTTTTAAAAGGCATGGTCAGTTTGTCCTTTGTTGAGGTCTTTCTCCTGTACAAAGGCACTGACAATTCATTCTTGCAGGATCAGTGTTGAGCACCATATAACTCATGTGACTTTGCACTCCACTGCCAGACAGTCTGGGTGGGTACAGGCAGCCCCAGCCACTCCTAGCCAGTGATACGTCTCCCAGCAAGTCTTCCAGCGCCTCCCCTGGGGAGGAGGAGTTATCCTCAGGCAGCCAGGTGGAGCGTGGGCTCCAGGATGTTGCCCAGAGACCCAGCACCATCCGGCAAACCTGTTCTGAGGGGGAGATCCCACTTCCGTTGCCTGAACTGTGCAGAGGGGTCAAAAGACCGGGAAGGTGGCCTTTTAGGATGCTGAAATTCCTGTGCTGGGATCACAGCCAGAAACAGGCACTTCCGGATTCTTCTAGCGACTAGGCAGTCATGTTTTTCAGTAGCTCCACACTGTAAATAGCTTTCACAATAAAAAACCAGTTAAAGACAAGACGGACTTTGTCTTTACTCGTGAGCAACTGCTTCGCGGACCTGACAACAGCAGCCATCACTGTCAGGAGGGCACCACCCCTCTGCACCAGCCATTTCTGCTTTTTTTTCACTCTCTTTTTCCAGGGAATCCAGATTACATCATTGCCAGTCCATTGCATTCCAGTATTTTCAATATTGTCCTCCGACCTTTTTCAGGCCTGGTTTGTATATTAAATGCAATTACACTGCCAACCTGTCTAGTATGAATTGACAAATTTTCCAGTGCTATTGTGCCTTTAATTAGCAGCTTCCTTGGGACAGTTTCTGTGCCTGCTACTGCATCCAGTTCAGTGCAGCAGTAACATCACAGAGAATAGCCTCTTGATTAGTCATTTCCTGTTCTTTCTTGGGGAGTGGTAAACTACTGATTGCCTCTCATCTAAATGAAGCGTTAGTGGTGGAGGAGGAAAACAGTTACCATACTTAAAGCATCCTACCCCACTCAGATCAGGAACTGACTGATTAAGGCCATTAATATTAAAGGAATCAGTAACACTGTGACTGTGCTGAACAGGAAGTGCAGAGACTGCAATGTATTGGCTAAAGTATTGGAACTGGGATCTGCTCAGCTATAAATATTTGCATGAAAATGGTCAGGTTCAATCGCTGGTATCTCTAGATGGATCTAGGGGAGACTCCTGTCTGAAACCCTAAATAGCCACTGCAATTCAGTGAACTGAACTAGAAGATCCAAAAGTCTGTGTTGCGATAAGGTGCCCCCTTGTGCTTCAGAGCACTTCTGGTGATCAGGACTCATTTCTGATTAAACACCAGGATTTGCCCACTAGGGCAATCATTGCCAAATAATGCAGTGGTTGATTGCAGAAGAGCAATGATTCAGACACACTCAAAGGCCTTAGTGTGGAAGTAATCTAGGCCATTGCTTGTGGCTTCTTTTATGCATTGAAGGAAACTGATATCCCCACCCCCACCCCCACCCCCAGAAAGCAAGGGTTGAGTAGAAGGAGAAGCCACACATCCACACCCATGGCTGCTCCAGGTTCAGGGTCTTCTAGCATGGGGTGATGTCCCTTCAAACCCTTTTTCTTATGTTCTATTTCAGTTTGAGCAGCTGCGTCGCTCTGTACTCCTTACCAGCAATTTTGCGAAGTCTGTGGTGAACCTTGCTGATGTGGTGAGTACAAGGATACATTGCAGCTCTGTCCAAAAAGGACGCATAATGGTCACTTCCCACTCCCCAAAAGGTGAGAATTATTCAAGGCAGGAGATGCTCTGCCCCATGGGAAAGGATTATATAGGGTCCTGCCAAGCACTGGAGCTACTCCCCATGCCATGATGACCCAAAAGAAAATGAGGATACGAAGTATCAAGGAGGGAATGTGTTTTCCTTTAGCTTTGATTTGGCATTGGGGTTGTTTGTTTGTATAGTCCACAAGGGCTTTTTTATGCCTGGGGAGGATGCCACAGGTATATGATGGCTGAGTCCCTCTTCCCTTGAAGCAGGACCTCTGATTTGCTATTTCTGGTGCCCAGATCTATAAGGAGCAGTTGAACACAAGAATTGTGTTGGTTGCCATGGAGACATGGGCATCAGGGGACAAGATCCAGGTAGACGAAGATTCCCTGGAGACACTGAGTGAATTCATGAAGTACCGCCAGGATGCTCTTCCTGAGAACAGTGATGCTGTACATCTCTTCTCGTGAGTTTTGAATGGGAACCCTGAGTACCTTGAAAGAGGGTTGCCAGCTTTTCACTTGTCGTAGCCACTGTAGCTCTGCCTTTGATGCTAGGCTGATGGTAGGCTGAACGTTATTCATGTGTTCAAAGAACCCACGTGGGCACAAAACCTCCAACATCCCTATCCCATCCTCCCCTAACAGAAAAGTCCAAAGGGGGAATCTTTGGGTATTAGGATGAATGTGCTTAGAATTCTCTCCAACTCCGATATTCATCCAAATGCACTCATCAAAGAAGGTTGGGGTGGAATTGTTGTGGATGGTACTGCTTTGCATGTCTCCTCCATGATTTATACAGATGTGTTCTTTCAATACATGAATAAGGCTATTCACAAGTAACGATGCTGATCTTCATGTAATGAAAAAGTTCACTTGCTGATTTCTGATCATTACGTTTTTATACAGGCACAAATTCAGGTCAGACTGGTCTGTGGCAGATTTAAGTGGCAAACCTTCTGGTAGCCTGGCAAATGGACTGGTACTCTCCAGTGTTGTAGCCACTTCCACCTGCAAGTCACACTGCAAATTATATTTCTTTCTAGAGATTTTCCAGAAATCATTATTTGAGCTTTCTTGGCAGGTGAAGCAAAATGATACCTAGCAAGAACTGAGATTCTAGAGCTCATAAGCTCTGTAATTTAATTAGGATTCATTTTGCAAGAGGTTGCCTGTGAAATCAAACTACAGAGGAGCTTTTTTCTTAGCATCATAGGCAAAAGAGGGCAGCTCTTAAATCAGTTAAAATTAGAATATATTGACAGACTATAACAAAACAAAACAGGGACAAACCTTCATTTCAGTCTTTGCAATCTAAAGTATGCCAGTGCAAATGGTATCTCCTTTTTAGCGTGCATCTTGATAAAAAGCATGGGCTTATGGGTGCAGACTTTGGATTCTGGGTGCTAAATGTGTTCTGGGGTGGGAACTTTTGATTCAAGGGGAAGAGCAAGGGTGATGGTGTAGACTGTTCATACCTTGAGCAGTATGGCTCTCCCCAGCTCTTCCTTTATCCAGAGACCATGAGCCAACATATGTGATTGCCTCTTTTCCACTGCAGCCCTGAATCCATACTCTTCTCCAGGCAACTGTTCTAGCTTGTAGTATGGGGATGAGGAATCTGTGGCCCCTCCAGATCTCCTTGGATTCCAGCTCCCCCCAGCCTCTGCTAGCATGGCCAATGGTCAGAGATTATGGGAGCTGTAGTCCAACAAGATATGGAGTGCCACAGGGCAGCCAGCCTTGCTGGAGTAAGTGAATAAGAGGGAAGCACAGAAGTACTGGTCAAGGCTACCCTTTCCCTCTCCTGTACAGTGAACCCTCCTCCTCTCTTCTTCCTCCAGCGGACACACTTTCAGAAGCAGCCGCAGTGGTACAGCATACGTTGGAGGGATTTGCTCAGTCACCCGAGGTGGAGGTGTCAACGAGGTGAGCGGGGCAGATACTGGAACTGGAATTAATGGGATATTGAAAGTGGGGAACTAAAGCGGCATGCTCCTCCAACTCTGCCACTCTCAGCTGCCCAAGAGATCTCCTAAAACTCCCCTCCAATTCTCTCCTGCTACCTCTGGAACTCATTGAGCACCTCTATGATGCTACATCTCTCTTGCTTTCAAAGCTTCTGTTTCTGTAAAATCTTAGCCACAGAGATGAGGAACCCAGGGCTCTCTAGATGCTGTTGGGGCACCCAGTCCCAGTCAGCATGGCCCGTGGTCAGGGCTGATGGGAGTTAGGAGTTCAGCAGCACCCTGAGGATCACAGGTTCCCCATGCTCATTCCCCCACTCAAATAAAGACTAGATTTTTGTGCTTGCACTTCTTCACATTTATCTCTTATTTCTTTTTTTTGCCCTCTCATCTACATTTAGATTGGGGGATCCTTGAGAAAGGGGTGTGCCTTGTTTGCTTACATTAGTCTGTAAAGCACCATAGACTGTTATGAGACTACATAAATAATTAGCATAGAAAAGATCACAAGCAGGTGCTGATTATGCCCTGTCCTACCATTGGGTAGAGTGAGACAGCCAATTCTGGGTGTAATGAAATGTCAGGAAATTGCTAACTTATTTAATTTGTTTTATTTTTGCTGCCATGGAAGGAGGAGAGGTGTTTGTGGGGTTATCTGCCTTGAGTACCAGAATAAGCACCTTGGCTGGCACCTTGGCTTGGTGGAAGTGGGCTGCTCAAACTGCAGCTGTAAATGTATTGGGCTGGCTCTGGTGCTGATCTTCCCAGAGTTGAATGCCCAAGGGCCACTTGAGCTTGAAACTGGCCACAATAGGGGCAGAGATAAACCTACTCAAAGCAGCACTCCACAAGATGAGCCTTGGCTTCCTAACATGATGTCATCTTCTTCCTTCCCAAAGTATGGCAACGTGGGAGCAATGGCTGTAACATTAGCTCAGACCCTGGGGCAAAACATTGGAATGATGTGGAACAAGCACCGTACCTCTGCAGGTAAGTAGCTGGGTGTCAGACTGAATGGAGAGATATCCTGACCTGACCGTAAGCAGGAGTCCACAGGGCACAGTAGACCTCTAAGCATATTTAGACAGAAGATACATGACTTCGGACAGCCTTGAGCAGACAGCTTACGCTAACCGGGTCTGGAGCTCCACAGGTTTTTTATTCCAACTGACCATCTAATGCCCCATCCCCTTCTTGAAGAGTGGAGAGCTTCAAGGGGTAGCCCGCTGGTCTGAAGCATAGCACTCAATGGAATCTGAGTCTGTTCTCCCCTGGTGCTTAAAGCACCCTGTGCTGCTGGGCAGGTAGTGTACCAAGGAGTTCAAGGCCCCAAGGAATCTGACTCGGGGATTGCTGTTTCTGGGGGTCGCAGTTTTGAAGGCTGTGACTCATGGGCCTCATGACGGACAGGCTTCAGCTTAGTATCGGGGTCCAGGTGTGGGTTCAGCACCTCAACAGCTTGCATCACTGGTCGTCCTGATGCAGCTGGTTCATCTTGCTCTTCTGCGTCAGAGTCTGACTGCTGATCAGGGTTCAGATCATAACAGTAGGGAGCGATGACAGACTCTGATGCATCTCTGAGAAGAGTGAGGTTGCAAATATGTACACACTCTGCTTTCTGAACTGGAGACATACTTTTAAGGCAAGTCTGATCTCCTGATTTTGCCTTAGCCACTCTGGTGAGCTGCTCAAGAGTTGAACTTGCCAGATCAAATGAAACTGCACCATTCTGCCATTTGTCTGAGGTGTTACGCAAACAAATCAGTTTGCACTGTGTGAAATAGCTCCGCTAAATATAAATTTGGCCAATGGTTAGCTACTGGAGCAAAGGATCGGTCATCGAGCCTTGTTAGAGATTCTTAGTGCAGGTTATACAGACAGAATTGCTGTTGATGGGATGTATTGTCCTAAGACAGAGGATGGGATAAGTGACACCTGGGGATAACAGTCCTAGGATTCTTTGATTAGAACAGGGGTCACCAATCTAAGGCCTATGGGCCGGAAGCGGCCTGTGGAGGTCGTTTTACTGGCCCACGAGCTGCCCCCGAACCAGGCTGCCCGCTTGTGCGCTGCGCTAAACCAGCACGGTGCAGGGACTCACTTCTGCAGTGCCGGGAATCGCATCTGTGCACACGCAGAAGCTGACGCTGAAAATTGCATCTGTGCAGACACAGACGCTGAAAATCGCAGGCATGCTTGCTTGGGTGCGCGATCTGGCCCACGGAGGGATCTTGGCAGGACCAATCCGGCCTAGGCAAGATAAACCTTGCTGACCCCTGGATTAGAAGGTTCCATTTGAACGAATAGCTAAGGACACAAAGTGTAGGCAGAGAAAAGAGGGGGGTCACAGGATATACCCCTCCCAGTTCCTTAACAAGGCATCTCCTTCTTTTCTTATCACCCCATTTCTCTGCAGGCGACTGTCGCTGTCCCGACTCATGGCTGGGCTGTATTATGGAGGACACTGGGTGAGTGTGGGGAAGAGATGAGGCTCACCAAAGGGCAAAACAGTTGGAGCAGTGCTTCACTTTGCAGTCAGGAACAGCATCCTCATTAATGTATGCCCATGGCTCTCTTCTCTAACCCACAGATTCTACCTGCCACGGAAGTTCTCACGCTGCAGCATTGATGAGTACAATAAATTCTTGGCTGATGGTGGGGGAAGCTGTCTCTTTAACAAGCCACTGAAGGTAAACCCAAAGCACTCATCTGCTCACCTATAGCCTACAGCCAAAGAATCTTCCAAGAAAGTGCAACTCCATTCAGAACCGGCTACCTTGCCACTTCCCGGACTCAATAACTTGGAACACATAAAACCTCCCATCTTGTCTGGATTCAGCTTCATTTTCTTTGGCCTCAATGCAGCCCATTAATGCCTCCAGGCACTGGTCCAACACCTGAACGGCCTCTTCCGATTCAGATGGCATGGAAAGATAGAGCTGAGTGTCTTTCGCATATTGATGACACCTCGTTCCAAAACTCCTGATGATATTTCTCAGCGGGTTTGTGAATATGTTAAAAAGCACCAGGGACAGGAGGCAGCACTGTGGAATTCCTCAGGTTCTGGAATCAGTAGAAAGCAGTATCCCTGTGAGCCCACAGGGCTCACACCTCCATGGCATTGGTTTGGTCCAGAAGGTGCTGTGGCCATCAAAAGCCACAGAGAAGTCAAGGGGAATGGACCTGGTTATCAGTCAGAGCGACCAAGGCAGTGTCCATACAACTGACTTGAGACCAGAGTAAAATAGGTCCAGACACTCGGCTTCCTCCAATAATTGGTCCAGCCGCAATGCTAGGATGTGGCATAGGGTACATTCTGTTGGTGCTGTGTGTGTATGATTTGGGGTGACCCCAAAATTATTTGGGGATACATAGCTCAAGTTCTGTATTGAATTATATGTACATTGGCAAAGTTTGGTGTGGAGGCAGCAGAGATGAGATGGACTTGCATAGACTGAAGCATTTGAGTCAGATATGGTGCTGGTGCACCTCAAAAGACCACAAATTTCTAGTGAAGTGGTGGCCCAGAGCCGCTTATGGGGTGCAAACTTCCACTGTCCTACTCATTTATGCTTATACTGGCAATTACTATTGTGGGCCTCACACTCTTTTGACTGTGTCTTGTGCAAAACCGCTACAACCACCCCGAAACACATTGGGCTAGGGCATCTATTCAGTAACATTATTGAGGGGGCAGGAGGGGGTGGGAACAAGTGGAAAGGAGAGACAGCCATGTGCTGGGGGCTAGTTGCTCTCACACACATTTATCAGATGGTCCGAAGGGCATAAATTTGTCCTTTTTTTCTTTCTTCTCCTTGCTCCCTTCAAAAATCAATAGAAAGAAACCTGTTAATTCTTTTATAACGTTCAAACCCAGCAGCATCACCGTAGACATAGCTTGTTATGTTCATGAAATATTTGAAGATTGAACCCTGGCCATCTGCTGATGATACTTTTGGAAGGGCTTTCCTGGGCCGTGTTAAATTTTTAATTTGCAAACTAGATTGCTCCGTCATTGCAAGCAGCACGGTGTCAATGCAAGTAAGGCGTTGTCAAAGAAAACGGTGGTCAGCTAGGCTGCCACTTGGTGCAGCAGTGGAGAAATTTAGTTTATGGAAGGATAACTTAACGAAAGAATACCGCTTCCGTCTCTACTCTAACAGCAAGCCTCCTCCATTCCCTCAAAATGGGGCCATGAAATGGGGGGAGGGCAGTTTTGGCCTAGTGCAAAAAGAGGTGGGGGTGGAATATCAAGATATACATGCAAAATGAGAAGATGGCTTGCAGGCCGCTAAAGATTTAATCTCTTTCCTGCCCCCTGTTGTTACAGCTCCTTGATCCCCCTGAATGTGGTAATGGATTTGTAGAGGCAGGAGAAGAATGTGACTGTGGGTCTCTGGCGGTAAGTTTCAAGCGGGGCTGAAACTGCCATGGGGGTGGAGGTGGGGTGATGTGGGGATTGCATTGCTGGACTTGGGCCTCTTATTCAGTCCTGCCTTCTGCATGCTTATGAGCTCCTCATATTATTTCAGGAGGCTGGGATATTTCAGGAACTTGGTGCAAGACACAAGCCTCGACATGGGCAGCTGACTGGGGCTGATGGGAGTTGGTCCAAAATATTTGGAGAGCACAGACTTGTGGAAGGTTGCCTGCCACAGTGGGAAAACAGTAGATAGTGAGTGGAGGCAGAAAGTAGTGGTAAAGGTAAAGGGACCCCTGACCGTTAGGTCCAGTTGCGGACAACTCGGGGGTTGTGGTTTTCATCTCGCTTTTACTGGTCGAGGGAGCTAGCGTACAGCTTCCGGGTCATGTGGCCAGCATGACTAAGTCGCTTCTGGCGAACCAGAGCAGCGCACGGAAACACTGTTTACCTTCCCGCCGGAGCGGTACCTATTTATCTACTTGCACTGCGTGCTTTCGAACTGCTAGTTTGGAAAACAGACAGGGCAAAGGTGAACATACATAATGGCAGTGTTTATCTTGTTGGCCCCAGACCCTGAGGTTACTGTGCCTTTAAGGGCAAGAAATTGTACCTGGAAGACACTGCATCACTAAAGCACTGAGGTGGAGACTGGGACACATGGTGAAATTCTCTCAGTGAAAGCCTTGGAGGAACCTGGCAGTCTCCAGTCTCAACACAAAGGGCCCTGTTCAGAATTCAAGGCACCCATTGTTAGACAGGGTTTGTTCCAGCTCTGATCCAAAATTCCCAGCGAAGTTACACCTGGCTATTCTCTCTCTCTCTCTCTCTCTCTCTCTCTCTCTCTGCTTTGCCCCTTGAAGGAGTGCTCCAAAGGTGGGGGGAACTGCTGCAAGAAATGCACATTGACGCATGATGCTATGTGCAGTGATGGCTTGTGCTGCCGAGGGTGCAAGGTAAGTGAGCGAGATTGGCAGCAGTGGTGGGGCGGGCAGGGGGAGGTGTTCCCACGGGCATAAGCTCCACTCGGAGTCTATTTGGCACTAGTTTTAAGCGAGGCACCTTTTTAAGGAACTCTGCAGCAGATGAAAAATCAGCTGTGCCTGTGGGCGTGCTGCAAACCAGGCCAAAGCACAGTGGGCACTGCCCATGTGAGGCATGAATTTTTATTGCACAATTGTCTGTGATTTTCTACAAAATAAGTTCAGGCAGATAAAGCATCATACATCACACACATATCATACATACACACATCATAAACATGCACATAGGTGTATGTGACATGCTCCCCTTCGAGGTCATTAGTCTACAACTGCTTAGCTTCAGCTGTCTTATAGAAACTTCTAGACTATTCACAGGGATTGAACCCCAACATGTTGTGTTGTGTTGAAAAAGTCCAGCTCTAGATATTACTGTGGGTCCTAGGCACGAGGTGAGCCTTTCTGCAACCACTTGACTCTTTGGGTGCTTCCAAACTGTCACTATTTTTGGCTAGGATTCAGTCACTTCCTTGCAGATTCAGGCAGTGGCATATTGTCCCCACACTACGCCACTGCCTGAATCTGCCAGGAAGTGGCAGCAGTGGTGGGACTGGTCACCCTGGGCACATTTCCTGAAGGATGCTTGACTAGGCGCCCCTACAACAGGCTCAATCAGAGCCTGACTCTGGAGCTGCGGAGGCAGCTTCCTTCTGTGCAGCTCCACACACCTCTGACCCGGGGGCGAAGTGGAGAGTCGGTGACAGAGAGCTGCTGCCCCTCTCCTGGGTTGGGCCACATGCAGCTACACAGCAGCGGAGAGAGGCTGCGGGTGCGTAAGGCACCCAGCTACGCCTCCTCCATCTTCCAGGTCAAGCCTGGTTCAAGGGGCAGAGAGAGGTTGCAGGCACACAATGCGCACAGCCACGGCTCCTCCATCCCCTGGGTCAAGCCTGACAGGGGAGGTGTGGTGGGAGAGGCTGTGGATGCGCGAGTGAGAATGCTAGGTGAGCTGCAGCTGGCTCTCTCTGAGAGCCAGTGTGGTGTAGTGGTTAAGAGCAGTAGATTTGTAATCTGGTGAACTGGGTTCGTGTCTCCGCCCCTCCACATGCAGCTGCTGGGTGACCTTGGGCTAGTCACACTTCTTTGAAGTCTCTCAGCCCCACTCACCTCACAGAGTGTTTGTTGTGGGGGAGGAAGGGAAGGAGAATGTTAGCCGCTTTGAGACTCCTTCGGGTAGTGATAAAGCGGGATATCAAATCCAAACTCTTCTTCTTCTTCTCTGTGCTCTGCCCCTCTCGGGTGCATCCCCTGGCGGTGTTTGGACATGCTCCGCCACTGGATTCAGGTTGCACATTGATAGTTGATTTGGTGGTCTTGTATAACAAACCCACTTCCCTCAAAGACTTTTTGCAATAAGGAAAGTGTCAGGAAAATGCACTGGAATGTTTGGGATAACAATGTCCTCTAACCTCCCTGCAATCAAAGCAGAATGAATTTTCAATAAATAGCCAATGTTGTTTTATGCAAACAAACCTGGATGAACATTCGGTAAACAGATGTACAAGCAACTGCAGGAAGTTGCCATTGCTGCTCTCATTATTATTTTCTATTAAAAGAAGTGAGATGCAGCAAGCCATGCTGCTCCAGGGAGAGTGCGGACAATGTTTCTCTTTCTGCATTGAGAATGGTCGGGGAAGGAATGTTTGAGGAGACTGTGGAGCCTAGCTTCCCCTCACCTCCAAGGCCAGCACACTGAGCAAGAACAGCGGGAAGATGTTTCTGCCTGTCCCCTTTCCTTACCAGCCAATGTTAAATAACTCTTTTGCTTTCCCCCCATCTCGCACCCTACAGTATGAGCCGCGGGGTGTAACCTGCCGAGATCCCGTGAATGAGTGTGACATCCCTGAAACCTGCACAGGTGACTCCAGTCAGGTGAGATGGGCAAGTTACCAGGCAAAGATCTGATCAGGAGGATCAGGAAGATGCACTTCAGGGTTCCAGTCAAACCACCTCCCTTTTGAACACCAGGGGATGCCTCCTGCACCTCCAAGATCTGATTCTCCAGGGCTTTAATTTCTAAAAGAAGAGGCACATGGGCTAAATTCTGGCAGGAAGCTCTCAAGCTAATCTGGATGCCCTATCCTCCAATCCTAGCTATGTGGAGAACTGGTTAATTTAGCGACTCTTGAGCTGTGAAGTATCTTGTCCTGTTCTATATCAAATATTTATGTCTGCCTTTCCCCTCTCTCTGTATTTTTTTTCTTCGCTCCATAGTGCCCACCCAATTTGCACAAACAGGATGGCTATTTTTGTGAAAATGAACAGGTAAGTTTGGTATCTCAGCTTCGCACTTGGGTGTGATATCCCTGGCATTGCCGCCAGTGAGGGGCATAGCTGCAACCATAGTCAGTTGCATCCATGTGTCTTTGCCATGCACAGGCTGGAGAAATCCTGGTCTGTTCCAGCACCAGGGAAGGAAAGCAAGGGAATGAATGAATGGTTAAAGCTGTTGCGCTCACTGCCAGAGAAGTGTGCCTATGCCTTTTAAGGGTTGCATAGCGGGTGAAAATTCTGCTAGGCACAATTTCTCCTAGCAGTGCACCACCACTGTGATAGGGGAAAGCCAGCTTTGATGAAATATTCACTTATAGGCAATTCAGAAAAGTACAGAAGTCATCTCAGTGTAGAGATTGAAACAGCCCACAGAAGGAGCTCACTGCTAGCCTCTGTTAGAAATAATAATGTCCAGTAGAATGGAGAGGGAAAATTTATCTTTGTAGAGTGGCCATATATTGTACGGCATGAGAGTAGGGAGGAAATCAAGAGAGTGATGAGTCAAGTCCCCTGGGCATGATGCAGCTTGTGTCTGATAGTTACATTATCGGACGAAGCTGGTCAGCAGGACACACCTTTATTTGTGTCTACAGCGGTACCCCGGGTTACGTACACGATCCATTCCGGGTCGCAGTACGTAATGCGGGCATGCGTATCACGAATGCCCGGGGGGGGGGACCCGGAAGAAGCGCGATTTGAGCACTTTTGCGCATGCACGAAGTACACAGAATGCTTCTGTGCATCCGCGGGTAGCACACGCTCCGGAAACACTTCCAGGTTGCGGGCGTTCGCAAATCGAATGTCCGCAACACGGGGGGGGGGCGTAACCCGGGGTACCGCCGTACTCCCTCCTGCTCTGAAAGCAGCAAGCTTTTCATGCTGGCCAGGCTCCCAGTGTGTTAAGATTTCCTGGGAATGCAGCTTCTTGTCTCCCTACCCGTTAATTTATGCTAAAGGAAGTTTCATTGGCTCCAAATATGGAGAAAGGGAAATTGCTTGGGGAAATGCTAGTTTATTCATAGTGACCCCAAATTATCCAGACCTCTGCTCTGTAGAATAGCTACTCTAACGGTTAATGCAACCTTAGTACTACAGAGACCTGAGGAACTGAATCTGCACTTCCAGGCCATTACATTAGAGCCTTCTATTTGTCCACCGAGGCATATGATCAAGTGAGCATCTTCTGAACCTTTAACAACTCTGACTTTCTGCTGCGCAGGGCCGGTGCTACGGAGGCCGTTGTAAAACCAGGGACCGCCAGTGCAGTGCATTGTGGGATCGTGGTAAGTAGTGCTCTTGGTCACTCATATGAGTGGGGGATGCTGTAGCAAAGCCTGGTTTCATGCTGCCACTACGTCCCCATAACATCAGTGGGTGATGTATGCTGGCAAAAGGGAGGCACTAGTGGCCGGGGTGGGGTGGGGATGTGCAGGTAGGACTCCTTTGTTCCTGTTTTCCCAACGATGTGCATTGCTGCTGCTTACCAAGATGGGGAAGCACAGGGCATTGGGAGCTTTGGTGTGGTGTGGGTGCAGCAGTAGGACCAATCCCTTCCTGCCGGTGTGCCTGCGCTGTGCCTGCATCACACCAAACTCCCCATCTCTGTAAGTGACAGCAATACGCAGCTTTGGGAAGACAGAACAGCCACCCTACCTGCATAACCCCACCAGGTGCTCTTCCTGAAGGTTCTTCCTGTGGCTTTAAAAGGAGCAGGGCAAGGAGGTTGTACACAGCTGTATCACCTCTCATTTTTATACCCACTCTGTTGCCCCACTGCTCTCTTTTGCTGGCAGTGGGGTACAACTAGGGTGAGAGGCATATTGTTTGAGTTCTGGCCAGGAGGTTATAGACCTAGCAACCTCAGGTGGAGGTGGTTAATGGCTTGAGTCAATGAGGGACAACCTAAGATGATCCTGCGATCATGCCAAGGGCTGAAAGGCTGGTGAGGGTTCAGCACCAGCAAATCACTGATGAACAGATAGCAGTATCCTCAGCCTTCCCTGCCATTGCCTCCCCAAGAGATGCTAACATGCAAAATTTAATTGCGAGACAGAGGGAGCGAGTCTTCAGACTCGTCCATCTATAGGCTAGTTTCTCAGTGATACCCAGCCAATCTCTTTCTCTGTCTGTGCCTGGCTGGCTCCGATTCCATCTTGTATCCTGATTTTTCCAGAGCCAAGTCAAGAGCAGAGGGCAAGGGCTTTACAGCATTTCACAACATTAGTGTAATGAAATAGTCAGGGCTACACCACAGCTAAAGACCAGACATGCTGTTCTTGTTTGGCACGATGTAAGAGGGGCTTAATTTGTAGTTAACAGTCTGGGTTGCTTAAGTTGGATGCTCTCTGAAACTGGCACTGAATTGCAACAAAGCTTTGTACCAAGATGTCCTTAGAAGGCCCCCATTGGACTTGCAAGCTTGGTATACCGTAGTCCAGCTCCTTGTCCTATTGTAGACCTATCCACCAGCAGCCTCACTTAGGTTAACACTTGCAATCCAGATCACAGTTCACCACATGCAGAGGTGCCTGAGGAACAATTGCCCGTGAATGACTCAAGCTGCTGGTTTATACCAGTAAGTGCTATACCCTAAGAGGTGTCCAAAATCATTGATGAGAACTTCCAAGGTAGGGATAGATCATTCAGGGTTTGTAACAAGGAGGAATGTGTCATCCACAAATAAGGTGAGTAATTACATGCAATCCAAACCCTGCTTTTCCAAATTGTGAAAGTGGAGTAGGGCAGAGCAAAGAAAGCAGCATCTTGACCTCAGTCTCCACAACAGTGGCAGCAAAATATACTGTCATAATCCAGTTAAACTGTGGACTAAGTTATGAAGGTTTGCCTCTCTGAGTGTAAAACTAAAAACCCAGATACCCAATCTGCCCTGCTGTTATTACTTTGTGATCTTATGATACTAGCAACATTTTTGGATGAGTAATATAAACGCCAAGGCCTCCCCAGCTTTGGGTCTGGTAAAAAGTTGTGTTCCAAGGGCTGGGTCCATGGAGATCTTCCCAGTGTCACAGTAATAAATGTAAACTGACGGTCATTGAAGGCACCAGCGCCACCTTCAGACCAATTGTAGAATTACACCCTTCCTTGCAAAATCTTTTTGGAGCAAAACCCCCCCCAGGGTTTTTGGCTTTCGCTAGAAGTCCTGATGAGCAGCTGTTCAGAAGAGAAGCTCTGTAGAGAATGTAATGCTGGGTCAGGGAAGTATGGAATCTATGTGTGTTATGTTCTCTGGTGTGCCATACCTCCCTCTTCTTTTCCTCCCTGGGACTCAAGCTTCAGCTGAAAGGTTTTGCTATGAGAAGCTGAATGTTGAAGGCACTGAGCGAGGGAATTGTGGGCGTGAGGGGAACCGCTGGGTGCCCTGCATCAAGCAGTGAGTAATCTCAGATTTTGCCCTTTCCCAGAATGCACTGTGTCCCCTTCCTACAATGCACTGCACCAGACCACCACACAGAGCCGTCTCGTCATAGGGGCTGGATGGCGCGGCGCACTATGGCGCCGGGCCCCCCAGGGGCGCCCCCGCAAGCCCGCCGGCATACCGGGCACCCCCTCCCCAACCCGCCCCCACGGGCAGGCGGGCGCTCGCACGCCGGGGGGCGAGCTGCAAGCCGGCTGCCCTCCGGAGCCCCAGCTGGAGCGCTGGGAAGGGCGTGCAAAGCCCTGCGCCACGCCCCTCATCCCCCGCTCGCCCACCCCCCTCCCGAGGGGCGGCCAGCGTGGGAGGGAGGCGGGCGGAGAGGCAGCACGCCGGGGGCGCCGAGGGATCATCGCGCCACGGCGGCCGATCCCTTTACGACAGCCCTGCCACCACACTACCGCAGCCGCCAAGCTGGTGCAAAATCCCTTCTTTTTGTAGCTCATCTGGTTCTTTCTCCTCCCCCTGCACTCAGAGATGTGTTGTGTGGATACCTCCTCTGCGCCAATGTGACCGGTTCTCCGCGTATGGGCGAACTTCTTGGTGAAATCACCACCATGACTTTCTATCACCAGAAGCGTTATGTTGACTGCAGGTTAGTGGAGTCTCACCATCTAGATCCATCTGCAGTGGGGGGAGGGTTAAGCACTTCCTCCCAGGGTGTTCTTTTCTCAGCAAATTAGCAAAGTCTAGGCTGGCAGAGTCCTGCAGGCACACCGCCACAACTTCCATGTGAATTGCAGGTGTCCCTCATAGTACATCATGAGATGCAGCAACAGGAATTGCCAAAAGAAGTCACTGGTGGGCCCCTCTCCCTCCCGCATTATCTCCACCATCATTGTAGTTATAGAGCCTTGTCTCTTTCATGTGTGGGAGCTGTGAAGTATTCCACCCACACAGTGGAACTATTCTTTTACTCTCCTAGGGGCGGCCATGTGCAGCTTGTAGATGGCACGGATGTGAGCTACGTGGAGGACGGGACGCCCTGCGGACCCAGCATGCTGTGTCTTGACCACAAATGCCTTCCTGTATCCGCCTTTAACTTCAGCACCTGTCCAGGCAGCTGGGGTGGCCAGATCTGCTTTGACCATGGGGTACAACTTGCAAACAGTTCATAAGTGCCTTGCTCTTGGCGTATGCTTAGCAGTACGGTCTGCACAGATGCAAATATTGAGCCATCTGCTCTGGTTTCCTTGGCTTTATTTCCTCCAGGGCCCAAGTCTTGGGGGAAAATGATTTTGAAACTCGAGGGTTGAGAGGGAGCCTCCTTTAGTCTTTTCTGAAGCTGGAAAGTATGGATCAAAATGGAAGTATGTCATCATGACCCAGTCCAAACGTTTAACAATTATGTTCTATGAGCATAATATGGTGTATTACGTGATGGCAAAATCGAAAGGGATGGATGCATTTAATTTATTTGAGAATAATCTCATTCAGAAATGGTCTCTCCCCGCCATGGGGGAAAAGGCTAGAAAACAATGCTTTGGCTTCTTGTTTAATGTTGTTGAGGGATTTAAATTTGTTTTTCCCATTTCATCTTGTAACTGTGTCCATGCCACCATAGAGAAACCAACTTGCTTCTTACAGAAGCAGCCCAAGTGGGCATTTTTAGGATACTAACTAAACGTCAGAGGAACATCTTCAAGGATCAAAGCATGCAGCTTCTTTGTTTTTTTATAGGTCTGCAGCAATGAGGGCCAATGCATCTGCTATCCTGATTGGACAGGAAAGGACTGCAGTGTCTATGACCCTATCCCAGATCCAAAGCCCACAGGGGAGACAGAAAAGTACAAGGGTAAGTTTGCAGGTCAAGATTCTCTTAAAGGTGATCAGAACCTTATCGCATGCACTTGCAAATCAAAATGGCAAATGTGGTGGTCCTTATACCAACATGAGGTTGTAACAGAGACCCTCCTCTGTGTTCCCTCTGAAGATCCCAAAGCCCTTTCTCGAACCTGTTGTTGGCTTCCACATACCTTGTTTCATTTATCACATTCTAAATTAAGGGAGGTAACCATCAAACCTTTGGGAGAAACCTGAGTACATATCACTAGTTTTCGTCAGTTTATCCTGCTCTAGTTCTTTTCTCCCACAGGTGTTTTTGGAAGACTGTCCCAGAATCACGCAGCTTCAGTTCATTGAAAGCCACCTCTTATTTTGGGTGTCAATCTAAATCAGGGGTCCCCAAACTAAGGCCCGTGGGCCAGATACGGCCCGAGGGACTCAATTATCCAGCTTATGGTGACCCCCGCCGCCTGCTCTTACCAGCATGGCGCAGCTGCCCACTTCTGGGTTGGCGGAGCACCAGAAATAGCTTGTGCGCATGCGCAAGCGTAATTTCCGGTGCACTTCTGGGTTGGAGGAGGCCCATGCACATGCACACAAGCTATTTCCGGTGCTACACCAACCAGGAAGTGTACCGGAAATGGCATGTGCACACGCGTATGGGCACACACTCCCCCGCCCTCCGGCCCACCGCGCGATCGGCGCTGGAAGAACCAGCCTGAGGCCTGGCAAGTTTGCCGACCCCTGATCTAAATGCACAGATTAAACCCACGAGTTCTTACACCCACCATTTTCTTTAAGCCTGCATTTAATTATTTCTCTCTTATCAGGTCAGTCTGGCTGCTCCCTCTTTCTAATTCAGGCTCTGTCCGTCAAGCACCCATATTGTTGGACCTCCCCTTTTCATAGGAACATGGGGAGGAAGCTGCCTTATATTGAGCCTGCACATTAGTCCATCTAGCTCAGTATTGTCTACACGGATTGGCAGCATCTCTCCTGGATTTCAGACTGAGGACTCTCCCAGCTCTACTTGGAGATGCTGGTGATTTAAATGGGGGACCTTCTACATGCAAGGCAAATGCTCTGCCATTCACCTATGGTTGTAACCTCACAATACGTATATATATTTTTTGTCCCCTCTTCCTCTGCAGGTCCCAGCGGAACCAACATCATCATTGGCTCCATCGCTGGAGCAATCCTGGTGGCTGCTATCGTCCTGGGTGGCACCGGATGGGGATTTAAGTAAGCAGCGTTGACTTGCGCATGCTGTGACGTTCAAATAGTGCGCCCCTGCACTGTATTGCCGGGGGGGGGGGAGCTCTCTCGCATGTTCTGCTCCTGGTGTCCTTTGCAGTGAGCTCCTTTGGTGCCTGCACTCAGCTCTGGGGAAGGGGGGGGGTGTTGTTGAGCTGAGGCATGTCCCACCCCTCTACCAAGTCCAGCTTTTGCCGTTTTTCTCAGGGTGGATTCATACAACCACGGTTTTCCGGTGGCGTTGTTGTGGAAAGGCCACTTGCTAACTCCTTCACTTGGTAGTGTAGGGAAGGCACGGGGGGTTCCTGGGGACGGTCCAGACACCTGTCTGGACTGGAGACAGGGATCGGTCTTACCTGATGGATCGACACCCCTTCTCTGCAGAACCTTCAGTCAGAAAAGGAGGAGCCGGGGGTTGATTTGAGAGCCTGGTTAAGATTCCTCCCCTGCCATTCAGGAGACTCCTCAACCATCCCAGGAAGTAGCCATCAGTGCAAGGGGAAGGGTGACAAAGAAAGGTTTGCACATGGTGCTTATTGCCATGCAAAATGGGGCGCCGACTGGTAGTCTGTATCCACCCTCAGACAGATAGGGGTTGGCTGCAGCAGGGAAATGTGACAAGCCTGGGCTGCAGGCTTAGGGAAAGCAGAGAGAGGCACCAAGCCTCAGAGAATATCAATTGATGGAGGCATTTTTGACTCCACCTCCAGCCCAGATGTGGCCACAACTTTAGAGAGCGTTTCAGGTCTGCTCCTGAGCCCACTTGTCAGCCTTACTCTTTAACCCTCAATGCATTTTGCACGGCGCATGTTATGGAGAACGGAAGGCACCCTCTTGTGTTGACAGCCACGCTGGGAGTGGTGGGGATGGGGGCAGACTGATGTAGTGAAGCCCAGCTCCGGATGCATGGGGGCACACCAGGACAAAACATTCACCATGTATGATGTGTTAAAATTGCTTTCTGGTGTTACTTTGCCACCTGTAAAGGCAGAACATGAATTGGTCTTAGGGAGCTTTCAAATGGAATCGGTGACCGGGCTGGGGTAGTTTTTGATATGCCATTAGCTTTCCCTCCTGAACCATTTCAGGCAGTTTGTCTGTACTTGCAGCAGCTGGAGCAGGGTCTTTGTCCTGCCCCCACATGAACATGTGGCTTGTAGGAGTTTGGTAGGGCTGTAAGTGCTGTCACCTCCCACCCCAGTTCTTAAAAATCTGTCCTAGGAGTGTATATACCTGCACACCTTTAACTGCCATCTGCATTGCTTTGAATTGGGGCCTTTGCATCCTCTTTAACCTTTGTCCATTGCCCTCTCACCTAACAAGCTGGGCTTTTTCACCCAGTTGACCTGCAGCATATTACTGTGGAGGGAAATTGTGGGTCCAGCACCCTGCGGTTTTGCTTTGGGTAGAAGGGTCACTTGGCGTTAGATCATCTAGACATGGGCTTAGCTACAGATCACTGTTTGCTTTGGGAGGGTGGGGCTGCTGGGGGGAGGCAGTTATTCAGCCTTGGGGACTGGGGGTTAATGGCAGCATTCAGGAGGCGGGCTGACAGGGGGGGCGGTGGCTGCTGGTGGTGTTGGGGGTAAACAAAGAATGTCTTGGGGTGTCACACTCTTCCTCTCTGATCCACACCAGGCTCCCTGTTTGATGTTCTGCATGGACTGACACTTGCATGAGTGAAAGAGGAGTGTCTGAAATAATGGTTGCATGACTCAAAATACTGGCTTTAAGGAGATGGTGGCTGGAGGGAGGGGATGTTGGCATGGAGGTGGGGTGGGGGACAATAGAGTCCGGAAACCTGTGGCAGCTGCCATCCTCTACTAAGCAAATTCCGAAGGCACAAGCTGCAGGGACCTCAGAGTTGGCTCCTACAAAGTTAACTGTAACCCACTCAAACCCCCACCCCAAATCTTCCCCACCCACAAAAATAATTGCTGGTATTTGTATGTTGTATGTGCCTGCCTGTCTACACTACTGCATTGGAAAGCAAGGCACAACAGACCCAGCCAAACTGCTGTTCTGGACACTGGGATGAGGGAGAGAATGGGGAGGGGTGGAACACGCTCTTGGCCCTCCGGTTTCTAGCTAAAATAGCTGACCACCTTCTTTCCAGGTCTGCAATTTCTTCTCTGGTATTACGAGCATCTTCAAGTCTCTGCCTAACACATTCCTCAGCTATATACTTCTCAAGTGTTTTGAATTGTTGTTTTTCGGACCTTTTTTTTTTTTTAAGGAGAATATGCCATGAGATGATCAAAATGTGCTTGGAGGAAAGGGTTGGTGGTCAAATTCAGATTCTTTCCTTACTAGAACTATGGGGTGAAGGTGGTAAGAAAAAGAGAAAGCTGTGCCTCAGCTGAGGGCTCAATAGCATGAGGCTGAAGGAAACCATAAAACCTTTGCTGTGTGGGAAATCCCCTCTCCTTAATATAGTGGCAGTTTTGACCACATTTCTTCTGTTTTCTAATTGCTACCTGTTTTTAAGATGCTCATTTAATTTGCTGCTGAGGGCTAGAAACATGCTTTAAGAAGCTCATATCCAATATTAAAAATTCAGCTCAAACATAGACTTTATACTTGAGGCCCTTGTGCAACAACTTGTGTGCCACAGGGGAGATCCCGGCGAATCTACCCCTCCTTTCTTGGCCTTCCCAAGGTCCTTTTAAAGTTCCGACAGGAGCTATGTCAGCTAAGAAGAATAGTTAGTGGTGGTAGATCTCTGCACAAAAGCTGTCCTGGATGGTAAGGAAGATGTTGCATGCGTGGCTGGGTTTTGCATTACCGACCATGGCATGCGGCACGAAGACTTGAGGCAGTTAGGCCAAGGTGTACCCAGCTGAAGTTACCTGCTAACCCCCGTCCCCCTCTCTCTCTTTCCTTCTCTCTCCTCGGCTTGCAAAGGAACATTCGCAGAGGAAGGTATGACCCGGCTCAGCAGGGCATCTAAGCACCACCCCTCGCCGCCACCCCCTCCATCGCTCATCCCCTCCATCCCACCATCCGCATCGCCTTCATCCCGCACTCCCTGCTTGCAATGATCATGTGGGTGGCTGAACCAGCTCTCTTGCGGAGGCCCCTCTCAACCAAGAAGATCTCATCTGCGCCATCGCTTCTCTCCACGCATCCATCAGTGCTGGCATCAGCAACGCTTTGCTCTCCATTCCTTAGTTGGCTTGCGGGAGGAGGGCCTTTGGGCATCTGGGCTTCTTCTCCCTGGATTGTAAGGACTCAGCCACCCAGCACAGCAACAGGCCCTGCTCTCAAATATTGGATGATAATGATGAGGTGCTTGATGTTAACCTTGGCCCTTTGACACGTTAGCTTTTCTTACCAGATGTGGTAAAGTTCCCATGAGAGGATTTTACCCCCATTGGTTTCACTATGAGGATTTCTCGTTTTGAGCAGGCCCTCATGGTGAAAGCAGGTATTTATCATGAACTGTGTTCGTTCTGACATGGAAAAAAGGGCTCTACTTTCAGGAAACCCTGTGTTGACCTCTCCACCTCACCATTACATGTAAACCAATCACTGTATTTTCTGTTAAATGAAAGGATATGCGCCATATTTTAGCACACATACAGACCCTCGCATATTATAATGAGCATTTTGTGTTAAACCCGCCCAAGAAACCTACAAGATAAACCATTATTCCTGGAGAAACTGAGGCCAAGAGAGTGCAACTTGACTAAAGCAGACTATGAGTAGCATACAGTGGTGCCTCGCAAGACGAAATTAATTCGTTCCGTGAGTCGTTTCGTATTGCGAAAATTTCGTCTTGCAAAGCACCGTTTCCCATAGGAATGCATTGAAATTTAATTACCATAGGAACGCATTGAGATTTTCGTCTTGCGAAGCAAAGGCCATCGAAAATTTCGTCTTGCGAGTCACCTAAAAAATCGCAAAAACCTTTCGTCTAGCGAGTTTTTCATTGTGCGAGGCATTCGTCTTGCGAGGTACCACTGTAGATTTAAACCCAGGGGCCCCGAGGCCCAATGCTGTAGCAATTAACTTCACCCACACGTTTTACTACCCATATAGATACCTGTGTTTGCGCATACACACATACCCCGAGTATATAATTACCTATGGGATATGGGGACCAGGGCCTTTTGCGTGTCCCCCTCAATAGATGGAGCATTTGGTTTGAACTGAGGCCCCCATAACATGTAATGCTCCATTAGTAGTATTTCAGTAGTTGTTTCTCTCCCAGAGTAGCCCTGGAGGCTGCAACATTGTGGAAAGGAAACTGCTCAGGTGCTTTCCTGCTCAACATTGCTTCCTGTGCCTCTGGTATGTTTCCACTTGTAGGGGAAATATATATGGTTATCCTTTCCTTCTGTGTGGCAAAAACAGCCAGGGGAGAGCCATTTTGAACGGGAAAACGGCCAGTTAAGAAACTCCATTAAGGCAACCCTTAAAACTCGGTTCTCAAGTGGCTGCTTTTATAGGGATGAGGTTGGGGGAATGATAAAACCATACAACCGAATTTGCACATGCTATACCTTTCAAGCATATTCTTCCCCTGAAAGAAATCTGGGCACTAGTCTGTTAAGGGTTGCTAGAAATTGTAACTCTGTGAGGGGTAAATTATAGTACTCAGAATTCTTAAAGGGGGGGAATGTGCTTCTAGTATGTTTTAAAGTTATAGTGTGAATGCAGCCTAAGTGTTGAGTACAGCCAGAGTAGAGAGGACCCACTCAAGTAATTCTTTGCTGCCATTTTTTGAAAAAGGAACATCTTAACTCACAGGTGCTGGGTTTACTTGTATGCAACAGTATGGACATTGGCTTTGAGTTAGCCTAAAGATTCTGTGTATGGCTTGGACTTCTCTGCCTGCTGTGTATAGAATGCCGTATATAAACCTTATATAAATATGGGTCTCATCAGGACTCACAAAGTTAGAAAAACTTCATCGCAACAAAATACACCACCTGGTCGAGCCAGAAAGTCTTTCAGCAGATTCATTTGTAAAGTTGTAGTATGCTATAACTTACCATAGACCTAGACATAAGCAACAACAAAGGCCTAGTTCTTGCACTCAGAAAGTAATGTAACTTGATCATATTGAATTGCAAGAGGGGACTAATGTGGTTCAATGCCCTCCATATGGAAAAAAAGGAAATTTCCCTGCACGTTAAAAAAACAAAAACAGTATGTTAGAGGAAAGGCTTGGCTTGAACAGTTAACCCTGACGTACTAATTTTCCATATGCACACAAAGGGGTATGGAGCAGTATGCAGAACTGGACCCTGATGGCTAAGTGCTCATTAACATTCCCTACCACAGTAGGTGGCAAATTTGGACCTTTGAACTTATCACAAAAAGCAGGTGATGGCCAAAGAGGGACTTCTTTTAAATCAGTATGATTACTTCTCCCATTAACATTCACATAGGAACAAGCTCTCGCATCTGGCCACTCAGTGATTTCCCTTTCCGAAAACCATGAATGTCACTTGGAACCTGGTACCACCCTAATGAGGAGAAGAGATCTGCCCCTGCTGTGTGCTATGAGAGACACATCCGTGCTTATCTGCTGCTATCCGTCCACTGTGTATTATTTTTGTGAATGTGACCTGGCAATCTCCCTTGGCATTCCTCTCATTTCATGGCTTCACTGTTCTTTGGAAGTTTAAAAGAGCCAGGAGTTTGGGAAGCAGGGGTGGAGACTGTCCTCTGTGGGTGGAGACTGAGCTAGAACAGATTCACACAAATATTAGGTTGAACAAAGTAATGATGTGATTAAGTGCTTTTTCATTCAGCATAGTAGAGAGAGAGGTAAAAAAAACCCAAAAAACCCACCATGTTATACGTTGTGGCAATGCGGCTCTTGTTTCAACTGCTAGCACCCAGTCATGGAACATGTCAAGTAGTAAAAAGAGGAATGCACCTATAGCCACATGCAAAGTTCATTCCAATCATAGAATCGTAGAATTATAGTGTTGGAAGAATTGTATGATTCTATGTCCCCAGCAGTCATCTAGTCCAACCCCTTGCAATGCAAAAATCTCAGCTAAAGCATCCATGACAGGTGGTTAGCCAAACTCTACTTAAAAACCTCAAAGGAAGGAGAGTCCATAACCTCACTGTGAAACAGCTCTTGCCGTCAGAAAGTTCTTCCTGAAGTCTAGTTGGAATCTTCTTTCTTGTAACTTGAAGCCATTGGTTCAAGTCCTACCCTCAGGAGCAGGAGAAAAGCTTGTTCCCTCTTTCCACAGCCTATATACCGTATATTTATTTTCTTACATTGCTATCCCACCTTTTTTGCATCACGGAGCCAAAGCCAATATACACGAATATAGCACATGCCCAAAGGCACATATTGGATTATTAGGGAGGACTTTCAAGAAACTTTGAGCATGCACATCTTTTACTGGAGGAACCTGTGTGATAATTTGTAGTCTTATCACATTGTAAATAAGTTTTATTATTATATGGATATTGAATAGATGCTGCCATCTGCCCTGAGTAGGATGGTTGCCTTTATTATTTGCAGGGCTTCACTGACAGGCAGAAATTCAATAGGTACAGCCTTCAGCACGGAGAAGTGAAACTGCACCTGCTGAACTGCCTGTCTGCCTGTCATACCGGCCGTTAAATGCACAGGAGCCCTGCCAGGCGGTGGTGCATTTGGAACAGGACTTTAGGGTAGAGGTCCAAGGCCTAACTCTGCAAAAGTCCCCCAAAATACAGGGAGGTGAAGCATACTACCATCTAAAGAACACACACACAACTGTTAAGCCCAGAGTCTAAGATTACTGCACCACTGCTGCCGGGAAATAAAAGTGAGCGCCTTATCCATGATTTCTCCTGATCAGAGCAGGCAAAGGGGAGTATGTGGACAGAGACTGTTCTGTGAGATATGCTGGACTTGGGCCACCTAGGGCTTTTAAAATATAATAATCCACACGTTGTGTGTAGGGATTGCAAATCAAATTGTATTTGTTACTTTGGTTACAGTAGCAAGGAGTTTTCAATATATTATTTCCCCCAACCACTCCCAATGTGTGTCTCCGTGCTTTTGTACTATAATTGCTGCACAGTATCTATCTCCTAAATTTAACATTTTGAAAATGTCAAAATTCAGGGCACAATAGGAGAATGCTGTCTAATTCCCAAAGGAGTTAGCTTTGTGCAAGTTGCATAGCTGTGGCTGACGGATACAGAATCAATAAAATATGTGAAAGAAAGGTTAACTACATTTTTTTAAAATGGTATACCAAATTCAGTTTTATAGGGGTACTTTAAAAGCAGAATATGATTATGGACTTAAAACTACCAGTAATCTCAAGTTGACAGGAGTCCACTGCACAGAAAATTAGCAGGTTAATCTTTGTCTGCCATGGAGATACCGGTAAATGCTAGGCAAAGTGTCACCCATGTAATTCCTGTGAATCAAAGGGGTGGAGGTGGCGACCTTGAATTCACTGTTTTGCATCCTGTGTTACTAAATCCAACAACATACACAACAGAATATTACAAAACAGAAAATTAAAATAATAATTAGGGTGGTGGGTTTTTGTTCTGGGGTTGTTGTTTTTTGGCAAATTTTAGACATTAAACATTCCCTTGATATTTTTTATTCTGTTTAATGCATACTTGCAGCAATAACCCCTTCTACAGAGTTAGAAAATAGATAATTGCACCTATTAGACTGGAACGGCTTAAGAGTAGATGCTTAACAAAATTCTATGTTAAATCAGAACTAAGGTATAGATTAATCAATTTCAATTTCTGTTTATCATTTTCCCAGTCTTAAAAAATCAGTCCAACCCATTTTTGTTTCATATATATTTATACACACACACACACACACACATATATATATATATACACATACTGTACACACTTCCCTCAAAAATTGTCAGAACTTTTGCATGCATTTCTCCTAATAGACAAAACAAAATATAAAATCAAAAAATCCTTCCAGTAGCACCTTAAAGACCAACTAATAGTTTGTTCTTGGTATGAGCTTTCGTGTGCATGCACACGGAAACTCATACCAAGAACAAACTTAGTTGGTTTCTAAGGTGCTACTGGAAGAATTTTTTGAGTTTTTGATTTTATATTTTGTTTTGACTATGGCAGACCAACACGGCTACGTACCTGCAACTTCTCCTAATAGACACATTTTTTGCAAGTTATTTTGTCTAATGTAATGCTAAATTAGGAAAAATTGCTTGCAATTTTTAAATATATGGATTTTACGCATACTTGCCCCCTAATATACACATTTTTATACAAATCTTTTTAGTTGGAGAACTGCATCACAAAATGTGAAGAAGTTCAAATCTGGTAGCTCTGCTTCTGTTTGCATAGTTTCTGGAGAAGTGAATTAGGGAGATTTGCATTAAAATGTAGAGTGAACCAAATTTTCATCCCTGAGTCCCTCAAAGTTCAATGGACTACTTCTGTTAGACATGTGTTAACTGCAGTTGTAAATTACTAACAGTTTTAGAATTCTGAAATGGATATCATTCTCTGCTGCATGTGTAGCCTTGGGCCCATAATTGGAGGAGCGAATAATTTATGTTGTGGCAGCAAACTGCACGGTACAAGAAAACATGATTTCTTCCTATTTCCACAACACCTGCATTGGAAAAAAAACAACTTGAGTTTGTAAAATGGCAAATGGTGGTCATGGCAACAGCAATAATAATAATAATAAACCCTTTGCCAACCCTTGCCCCCTATCATGGCAAAATCAAATATTTGCTGGTATCACCAAACCAGCAGAGGGGCCCACTGCCCTGACACTTCCACTATTTTCACTTTCTCCAGCTGTTTTTGGACTACAACTCCCATCATCCCTAGCTAGCAAGACCAGTGGCCAGGGATGGTGGGAATTGTAGTCCGAAAATAGCTGGAGACCCAAGTTTGGGAAACACTGATCTAAAATGTGTGAGAATTGCCAGAATTTGCACATCCCAGTTAAAGGGCCCAATGAGAGTGCATTGCTTGAAGTCCCCAAAATCTCGGAGCCAGCATTGTGGGTTGGGAAGCAGTGAATCATGAAAATGGTGGTTAGGCGAAGCCCTCGTTGGTGACCCAATGTCAAAAATAGCCCCCCCCCCGTACAGGCTGGGTGAGTACCCCCACCCCTATTTATCGCAAAGGCATTTCAGAGCATTGCCAGACATTCAAAATGACTTTGGGAGTTCTGTTTCTGTACTGCAAATGTTAATCGTACACGGGTTAGAATGTACATTCAGTTGAAAAATGGCTCTGCTTGCTTCCCATTATGTATTAACGGCATTTCCACAGGCACCCAACTTACACAAGCGTATTATCTGTGTTAGTGTCTCCAGGTCTGCACTGTAACAAGTTGTGGTGTTATGCTTAAGAAGACCAAAGCCAACGGTCTTGCCCAATGCATCATCCTTCCCACCCCAAACATATGAAACGGTGCTGTTGCAGGACGTCAACAATGCCTCCCCTGCATCCAGCAGTTGTGCTGGAGGTGAGGGGTTTTCCTGGTCTTGGGTCAACCCTTTTCGACTTCACCCAAGCTGCAGAAGTGGAGAGCAGTGAAACAACAATAACCGGACCAATTCTATCCTGTCAAATCTCTTCTTGCCCCCAAACCTTTGCTGAAAACTCCTTCCCTTCTCACTCATGAGGTTACAGCTAGAGGAATGATGCTGGGGAAGTGGATCGCAGCTTGCCTGCCTATTTGGCTAATGGAAGGCAAGCTGCGACACTGGCCTCACCCCTTCGATTAAAGAAGGTAGATTTCCATGGGGCACTGAGTAATTTTCTTTCTGAAAAAGGGGCGGTAGACCTCTCCAGATGCTTCAATCATGTACCAATGAATGAGAGGGAACACATCTGGCTCTTTTAACCTTGCTAAGGAATCACCACCATTACTTCTGTCTTGCATTCCTTTACTGCTCTGCATTGCCACTAAAATTACTCCCCTTGCTTCTGTGTTTCAGGTCGGGAGGGGCTTAGCCCCAGCTCATAACCCTGATCTTTGCGCTGCTACTCTGGGTCTGTATATTCACCATAGGGTGGGGAGGAAGGTAAAAACACCCTCCTTTCCTTTTCCTGGTCAGCAGATAACCAACATCCCAATCCACCAAGTCTTCCATTGCCTCCTGGATGAACATGGGCAGGAGAAGCACCCTCCTTTGGAGGGGCAACTTGCACTGCACTGCCTCGCACTGAGGGAGCAGCTCCCCACGGATGACCCTTGCCGAGGGCACCATGTCACGACTTCTCGCGACCTTTCCTGGGGGAAAGGGCCAGAAAAGGGATGCTACTTCACAGGTCTACAAGTGTGCCTCACTTTGCTAATCCCACCGAGGAATGTACCATGTTGGATCCACCAAAAAGCCACGCAACACAGGGGCACAGCAATGCTCCTCTCCTCAGCTGTTTCTGTGCCTGGAAGACGCACTGCTCCCTTTCCCGTGGAGTGGAAATCGAGCATTTGGGGTGTGTGAGGACAGTTGGGGTGTGTTTTTTCCACACGTTTTCACATGTACGAATGCCACAGTAGTCCTGATATTCTCTGCCCGTTTTGTTTTGTTTTGTTTTGTTCCTGGAGGGGTGCTTCCCATAGCAACACAAAACTGCTCCTGGGTGGACTAGGAGGCTAGATCCCTTTTTGATCTTTTTATTGTCCACAAGCTCACCACCAGAGGTGCCAGGTTGTCCCCAAGATGGCGGAGTGGGGGGCGTCATCCTCGTGATATTGGAGAGAAATAAGCCTCTACTTTTAATTCTGTTCCACTCAGCAGAAGGAGCAGGTGGGGTTCCAAAACTCAGCAGGGCTGGCTCACCACATTGCCATAAAAAGGGGGCCGCCCATTCAGTTTGGAGCCTAAATTTACCTAATGGCAACACTGAAGAAAGTGGGCCTCAGCTAGCAGACAGTTGGGAAATAGTGGGATAAAGCAGGGTGGGACATATGTTGTAGGACATAATAATTGGCCATGCTCGCTGGTGCCCATGGGAGTTGAAGCCCAGCAATAGCTGAGGGGGCTTACAATGGCAAGGCATTCCTGTCAGACATAATTGATGCACTCCACGCTTACCCCTGTCTCCTTGTACTGCTTCCTTATCCTCCTTCCTTTCCCATTTGAGCACCACAGCTTTATGAAATAGGAATGCCGGGCAGTGAAACAATAACAGGACCAATTCTATCCTGTCAAATCCCTTCTTGCCCCCAAACCTTTGCTGGAAACTCCTTCCCTTCTCACTCATGAGGTTACCGCTAGAGGAATGATACTGGGATTTGTAGCTTCCTTTGTCCCCACTGAGAGGACTGGCTGTTGACACACTAAAATCCAAAAACAGGTAAGGTGTTCTTCTTATGGGACCAAAGGTGGTCGTTCTTAGGAGCAGGCAAGTTTTCGGGTCACAAATAATGTTTTGTCACTGTGTGATTTTGGGGACCTGAACATTGTTTGGGCATCTCTATCTATTCTATTGTGAAATGATCTGGGCTCAGGGTTTTAGGGTTGCACTATTGGTGGGTGAGTGGCTGTACACTGTGTGTGTGTGTGTGTGTGTGTGTGTGTGTGAGAGAGAGAGAGAGAGAGAGAGAGAGAGAGAGAGAGAGAGAGAGAGAGAGAGAGAGATTATGAATGTGTGCTTCAACATGAGTGAGCGTAGTATTTGGTGCAATGGGCAACTTGAACCCTCTTTTAACCTTCGCACAGTAGCAAGGATCAAGGCTCCTAAAACTTCAAAGACAGCGCAGTGAGGAAGAAGAGGAGCAAAGGTGGCATCGCAAATGAAGAGCACAACCATGGAGGGAGCTCGCTCTGTGCTGCGCTCACCTTGGACCCCTGCCGTCTCCCAGCACACACTCTGGCTCGTGGGCACCTCGGACTGTGATTTCCTTTGCACATGAGTTGTGTGTATATGTATATATATATCTATGATCTGCCTCCCTCAGGGTGGGCAGCCTTGTCTGTATATCGTGATGTGCCCAAAGATTAACTCAAATGCCACTTCGGGGCATTCATGTAAATACACATTACACGTTCACTGCACACGCTGAATGTTGAAGGCTGGGCAAGTGGGTTGGCTTCCAAACCCATTGATGGGACAATTCTGGGTCTTCCGCTCAGGCAGATGCTAACAGCTGGATGCAAGGCCTTCTCCTTTTGTGTACCCCGCTACGCTGCGCACATACCTGCCAATGTTTGCTAAGTTTGAAAGAGTGCAATCTACTCTTGTTCCTGACCTTTAGGAGATCGGGCCAATAATAAAAGCAGGGCCAATATTTTAAGATTTGAATTCCTGCAGAATTCTGTTAATCCTAATGTATACTATGAGGAAAAACACTAAAATGCATCCAACTGCCATATCTTAAGACTGAAAAGTAAAGTCTTTCTTTTTGTTCAACTCTTAGCGTCTCTTTGACTTGTGCCGGATATGCTGTGAAGTTCAACTTGTTTGTCTAAAGTTCACTTGCAGGGGGAATGTAATGGGTTTGAACTAGATATCTAAGTCCTGTTTAGCTTAGCCTAATCAGCTTGCCCAGGAGAAGAGCTCTTTTCAAAGGGCATTGATCCAGGAACTCTGTTCCTGCAAATTGTACTGTGTTTGTCTCAACTTGCAGTGGGATATATTAGCTAATTGAAGGCCCTTGTTAATTGTGTAGGTTATCTCTGGCCATCTCCGGGTAAGTGTGCATAGCGCTGGCCCCTGCCCCTTTCAGTAATTAATTTCTAAAGCAAGAGGTGCTGGGGCTCAAGCTGGACATCACATCTTTTTGACTGAGTACCCTTTCTGCTTACCGGTAATTCACAAATGTGGGAAGGGTAATTAAAGCTACAGAGCACTGCTTTGCGACTGGTCTTTCTAAATGGCATCTCATGAGGCAGAACTGAGCCCCGGAACAAAAACCAGGTTCTGGGCTCAGTGTAAACCTTGCACTCTGCTTCTGCTCAGAGACTATCTTCTTAATTTGCCCCACTTATCCCAGAGATGGACATTGGCATTAAAAGCAAGAGCCTCTTCAGAGCCCAAGCTCTCAGTTCCAAAACTGTTATTCTAGTTCACTGATTTGTGGCTGGATTTTCCAGTTACACTAAGGTGACTTTTCCTTGAACCATTCAACCCTCTAGCCCAGGCATGTTCAAAGTCCGTTTTGGGGGCCTAATCCAGCCCGTCAGCCAATATAATCTGGCCCTTGTGGCAGTATATGTTCTGAGGTAAAATCCTTTAAAAAAGCTCAACAACTTTGGGGTAAAATAGTTAAAAACAGCTCAACAACTTCAATCCTAAAAAAAACGTTTTGGTTGAAACGTCTCCCTGAGGGATGCCAGCCTTTCTGAACTGGAATTCCCTCAAGTCATTCCTGAAATAAAATGACATAATCAGTTATATTTTAAGGAATAACTTGAAGCCCCCATGCCAACTTTTTGAAGGCCCACAGCCTGGGTCTTGTCACTCAGATGCAGGCAACTGTCAACAGCAAAGATCAAAGGAGAAAGGAGCATTTAAAATCCCCAGTCTCTGTTCACACCTCAGGGCAAGAGGGAAGGACAGTTCTCTTTGTCTTGCCAATGACTCTTAACGGCCCTGTATTGTTCTTTAATGGCCCTAGCTTAGCCAGGTCGGTTTTTGCAAAGGCTACCAGGGGTCAGCAAACTTTTTCAGCAGGGGGCCGGTCCACTGTCCCTCAGACCTTGTGGGGGGCCGGACTATATTTTGAAGGGAAAAATGAACGAATTCCTATGACCCACAAATAACCCAGAGATGCATTTTAAATAAAAGCACACATTCTACTCATGTAAAAACACCAGGAAGGCCCCACAAATAACCCAGAGATGCATTTTAAGTAAAAGGACACATTCTACTAATGTAAAAACATGCTGATTCCTGGACTGTCCGTGGGCCGGATTTAGAAGGTGATTGGGCCGAATCCGGCCCACGGGCCTTAGTTTGCCTACCCAGTCCCATCACCTCCTGGCAAATAGAAGGGGAAGAAATGGAGGCAGTGAGAGATTTTACTTTCTTGGGTTCCATGATCACTGCAGATGGTGACAGCAGTCACAAAATTAAAAGACGCCTGCTTCTTGGGAGAAAAGCGATGACAAACCTAGACAGCATTTAAAAAAGCAGAGACATCACCTTGCCGACAAAGGTCCTATAGTTAAAGCTATGGATTTCCAGTAGTGATGTATGGAAGTGAGAGCTGGACCATAAAGAAGGCTGATCGCCGAAGAATTGATGCTTTTGAATTATGGTGCTGGAGGAGACTCTTGAGAGTCCCATGGACTGCAAGAAGATCAAACCTATCCATCCACTCAGGGAAATCAGCCCTCAGTGCTCACTGGAAGGACAGATCCTGAAGCTGAGGCTCCAATACTCATGAGGCCACCTCATAAGAAGAGAAGACTCCCTGGAAAAGATCCTGATGCTGGGAAAGATGGAGGGCACAGGGAGAAGGGGACGACAGAGGACGAGATGGTTGGACAGTGTTCTCGAAGCTACCAACATGAGTCTGACCAAACTGCGGGAGGCAGTGGAAGACAGGAGTGCCTGGCGTGCTCTGGTCCATGGGGTCACAAAGAGTCGGACATGACTAAATGACTAAACAACAACAAGCTCAGGAATTCCTTTGCAGCTTAATTAAACATATTTCAAATATACTGGTGCTAATGTCAAGCATAAAAGCATATGACATCTGTATGTGCACCAGTTAGACTGCCCTCCATATCCAAGAAGCCTTGGATTTGCAGTTTGATGAAGAGGGCAAAATGAGATTCTCAGCCTTCCTTTTAGAGGGCCAGATTTGATGAAGTGAACATGTGTGAGGGCCAACCATAGGATTGAAGTTGTTGAGTTTTTGTTTTTTTACAATTTTACCTCAAGGTTGTTGGGCTTTTTTTTAGGATTGATGTTGTTGAGCTTTTTGGGGGGATTTTACCTCAGGAAATAAACTGCCACAGGGGCCGGATTAAACCGACCAGCAGGCCGGATTAGGCCCCCAAAACAGACTTTGGACATGCCTGCCTTAGCATGAACTTCAAAGTTTATTCTGCAGTGCAGAAAGTAAGTGAAATGGCAGACCCAGGAGAAAGCAGTGGGGGAAGAGACCACAGACAATGAAGCATTTGGTAAACCTCTAGAGTGCCTGAGGATGGCACTGTGACCCCATGTCCCTCGACTGGCCACTGATATTGGATATAGCTGCAGTACAAACAGAAGCATTGCCTCTGAGAAACAGCCTGTGGAAACGGAGAAACAGATTGACTCCAGCTGATCTGAAGTAGCGTCTAGTTAGGACTCTCCAGGAGGGCCCCCCCCCTTGTATCTTCAAGTATTTTGGTGAATGTGATCACTGGGGATTTGAGTGCACCTGAGAGGTCAAGGTAAGTTGGCCACAAGATCAGGGCTTAAATTTGGTTCTTGGCTGGCGAAGGAATAAAGAGTGCCTCTGAACATGAGGAAAGCAGACCTGCTGCTAGTCTGCTGTCTTTTTTAAAAAGAGCACAATCCCAACAACATTCAGGCATTTGACTTGAAAAGGCTGACACACGTCTGGACTTTCCCCAGGCATTATTGGGATTTCAAAGGCAGAATTAACATGGGGGGGGGGGGGAATTTCCGAAATGCAAAGCTTTTTCCTGCATCTTAGGAAAGTCAATCGAAAAAAATTGCAATTCGGGGTTTGTCTAAAATAAGCTTTCGGGGTGATGTGGTTTTTACTTTTTGAAACATGGCAACCCTACATGAGATTTAGGCATGCCTGTCACTTATTCAAAGAGCCGTAAAGACTGTTATTTAAGCATGATATTTGTCGGCCACATCACAAGATATATATAACATGGACTTGGGAGGTCGTAAGGTAAAGGTAAGGGGACCCCTGACCATTAGGTCCAGTTGCAGACAACTCTGGGGTTGTGGTGCTCATCTCACTTTATTGGCCAAGGGAGCTGGTGTACAGCTCCTGGTTCATGTGGCCAGCATGACTAAGCCGCTTCTGGAGAACCAGAGCATCGCACGGAAACGCTGTTTGCCTTCCCGCCGGAGTGGTACCTATTTATCTACTTGTACTTTGACGTGCTTTCGAACTGCTAGGTGGGCAGGAACTGGGACTGAGCAACGGGAGCTCACTCCGTCGCGGGGATTTGAACTGCCGACCTTCTGATAGGCACAAATACACTTGGGTTGAGGTACTCTTGAATAACATTTAAAAAAAAGACAATTACCTAAAGTTAGCAGGGGTTCCAGAGAACAAGCATTGATTGCTAAGACACGGAAGAATCCACATTTAATTGTACATGTATTTTTTCTTCCCTGAGCACCAGAACCAAGTTGAATGGGGGACAGTTACTTTTTGTTGTGTAGAAAATGTGCAGAATCCTTATTTGAGCCTTGAGACACAAGACCAAACAAGGCAAGGAGGGTTGGAGACTTATGAAAGGATTCCCCATGTCAGCTTGCTGTTGTTGCTTTAAAAAAAGAAAAAAAGAAATACAGCAATGGAGGGAAGGCCACACACACTTTGAATTTGATTGGGGCAGCAGATCCCTTTCTCTGTGAGCCACATGCTTCATTCTAATTTCTATTTATTGAGAGTAAGTGATAAACGGTGGGCTGAAGCAACTCACAAGGAAACATGATCCTAGGTGCTTGTTAACTGTAGAGTCGCCAGCCAGGCAGTATTTTTACTGCTCTGCCCTGGAAAACTATGTTCTGTCAAGGAACTAGCCTTGGGATCTGAAAAGCCAGTGAGGTCCACATTCTGGGGGAGTTCAGATGATTTCTACAGGTTGAAAGAACACACAGGTAGGTGTGGGTGGGTGTCATGAGGCTGCAACATAAAGCTAGCCCCTTTTCTCACTGCTTGTGGGTACCGGCCTGGGGGGGGGGAGGCACATGACATCAGACAAACATGAAATCGGACAAACTAGTTGGACAAACAGCTCCAAGACAAGGAAGCACTTTGAACAGTCACGTGAAACACAAAGATTACAATAAAGAAAATGGTCGATATATTTAAAGTTGGACCAACTCACACTTAAAGCACATGACCGCCCCTCTCCAACACCCCACCCCACCCCACGAAAAATCCTGGGAACTGTAGTTTGCTAAGGATGCTGGGGATTGTAGTTCTATGAGAGGGAACTACAGTTCCCAGGATTCTTTGGGGTGTGTGTCATGTGCTTTAAATGTGCATTGGACATAGTGGCCTAGTGGAATGCGGCCTGGTCCAGGGTGGATCGTGACAGGAGCAGTACCACCATGCAGGTATATGGTAAAAGATTAAGAAAGTGGGGTCCTGGATCTGAAAAGATTGAAGATACCTGTTTCAAATGCATGCTGTCGATCTGCCCAAGGTTTTTTCAGCTGGAGATTCTGGGCCTAGGTTGGACCTTCCTTCCTGTGGGTTAATATGGCAGGAGGGAGCTAGTTCTGTACCTGCAGCAGTGTGGCCTGGCAAATTTCTATTGAGGCTTCTTCTAGCTGGTGGCCTTTTGCTTAATTGTTTTCTCCCTGCCCCCCCCCTATTTTTTGTTTGTTTGTATGTTTACAGTGGCTTGTGCTTCTTGGCTACAGGCCCAGCCATCCATCTTTCTATCTATCCAATTTAATGAGTGCTAGGTAGGACTTCAATAAGGAAACAAGTCGTTAAATAGTCCACTGGCAGGAAATAGGAACCTAATTAATAGGCCTCTTCAGGAATGCCATGAACAAGGAGATAAGCAATTAAAAGTGCCGATAGCCAGGGGAAAAGGGAGCTATGTTCAATGGGCTTTATTTTGCCTCTGTGTGGGCAAGATTCTAATACATATTCACCCAGAGCCTCTGGGTGAATATGTATTAGAATCTTGCCCACAGGGATGGGGTTTGTGGGAATGTGGGATAAAAAAACTTCCCCGTACAAGGCTGTCTTCAGATGTCTTCTAAAGGTTGCATAGTTATTTATCTCCTCAGCTCGGGGGTCGCATAAATCCATACCCTCCAACATTTCTCCGATGAAAATAGGGACGCCCTAAGGAAAGGTGCGCTGCTCTGGTTCGCCAGAAGCGGCTTAGTCATGCTGGCCACATGACCTGGAAGCTGTACGCCAGCTCCCTCAGCCAATAAAGCGAGATGAGCGCCGCAACCCCAGAGTCGTTCGCGACAGGACCTAATGGTCAGGGGTCCCTTTACCTTTACCTTTAAGGAAAAGTGGGACATTCCAGGATCAAATTTATTGAAAACGTGGACGGCTTCTGTAAATCGGGCTGTCCCTGGAAAACAGGGACACACGAGGGTCTGGGATGGGATATGTGGAATTGTAACGAAGGATATAAAATTAATGTGCATGTCCCGTGGAGCTATTGTTGAAATCCCTCTTCATGCTGCTTGCAGAAGACCAGAATGGGCACACCTCTGGGGAATAGTGTAGCCCCTGAGCACATAAGGCAATCCTGACATGTGGTATAAGGGAGAGAGAAATTGCAGGGTACATATTATTCTGGGGGAGGGTCAAGTCTGCCGCTCCTCGAGCGCGGAGAATGTAATCTCGGCATTCCCTTTGTGCGAATCCTCGGGTGGCTGTACCATCGGCCGGCACTACGAGATGGAGCTGCAGGGTTGCAGGAACCATCTGATACTTGACCAGCTGCCCAGAAGGGCGAGTGCCAAAGCCGAGAGAGGACGATGCTACCTGAAGAACCCTCCGGTCCTCAGGTTTCAGCATGACCATTTGAAGGGAACAGCAGCTGTTCTGCCAACAGGCAGCAGCTCGGCCTGAAAGCTCCCACTTGCGGGGCAAGTCTGAGGGGAGCGGGGGGAAAAGACTTTTTCTTTGGGATATTGCTCACTCCATTGAACAGTAAGTAGGCGACGGAAACCCCCACCTACCCCCAAAGCTGGTGCCTTGCAGAGCTTTTGCGCCTCGGAAATGCCTTGTTGCTCTTTCTCTCAAGAAGCGGCTTGACCTCCACCTTATCTTTTGCGTGGCTGATTATTCTTGCCTGGCTTTTTGACTGGCCCATGGAGAGTTATGTGCTGTTGCTGCTGCTGCTGCTGTGACATCTTTGGCTAAAACACTGTTTGGCTGTGGCTTCCTTTTCCCCGCTTTCCCCTTAAACCAGATAAGCACCAGCTTCCTTCAGCCATATTAGAAAGAAAGAAAGAAAAACATGGGTGGGTCGGGGTGGCGGACACTGCTGCGGGGAGTTGTTGTGGGTGGGTGGGTGGTGTACACAGGGGCCATAAACAAAGCTGACAGGAGGAATGGTGCGACCAAGATTTAAGCGGCACCAGCCTGCGAAGGAGCTGCTAATGGCTTGTGAGAGCGGCAGGGCTGTAAGGCGAGATGGGCTGGCTGACACCATCTTCTCCAAGCTCCAGGGGATGACTAGAATCTTGGCTTTCGCACCAGAAATGCGCCCAGCTCTTGCCGTCTTCAACTATCACTCTAAATATAAACCCAGGCCGCACACAGGGCTCTTAGCCACTTCTTGCTAGGGCAATGTTCAGAGACACTTAACCCTGAAAGCTGGATACCGCTTGTGGCAATTCACTGCCCGAGACATTTGGAGATGGGCCGGAATTCAAGCCGTTTGGACCTGGAAGTCTTTCTCTCTCCCCCCACCCCCGATCCTTGATAATGTGTGCCCTGGCAGTGATTTCTTGAGCAATAGGTAGGGAAAGGCGCTTTGCCTATGCTCAGAGGCACCCTTCTCTATGTCGTTTACTTTGCACATGCTCCAGCGTTGGGTTCCGCCACCAGAAACAGTTTATGGGACTGTAAAAGTCCTGGTTTTGAAAATAATACAACTGAACGTGATCGGAAGACGAAAATGAGTTTTCTGACTCAAGAATATCGGTTCGTTCGCCTTTTCGCACCAATATTTCCCGAATTGCTTAGCAGACCTGACGTCTCGCTGTTTTGCCTGTTTGCTCAGAACGTCTTAAGAGCTTAAAGTGGAATTGGTGGGCCTATTTTCTGCCGCCAACCCTCCCCTTTGGCTCATCGATGGAGGAGGGATACGGTTTCGATGTGTCGCCCAAGGGCTTAGACTCCATGATGCACCAAGCAAGGACACACTGCATTTGAAGTGGAGACACTGATGCAAGATCTCTCAGCAAAATGCAGGGGCAGGAGAGAGAGAGAGGGGAAGGAGAAAACATGTTTGAACGCTCCTGTAATGCCAGATCTTGAGTTTGTGGTGAAAAGGGCGGGTTTTTTTTCCACGGGACAAGGCTGTCCTTGTTGGCCCATGGGAGCTTCCTTTCAGACTTGCGAGTCTCACGAAAATAAAAGAAAGTTAGCTTCTGGGTGTATGCAAGATGTTTCCGACATCAGGTGCAATCCTTACTTTTGGAAATAAGGGGTGCCAGGGCCGAAGTCGCATCTTTCCACCTTCTTGTCATTCTAACCCCAGGTCGTTAGAGACTCATTGAGGTTGTCTGTAGGAAGGGCACTCTGTGCATGGTCAGAGGCACTTGTTTTTTTCTTAGCACATTTTAGGGCTGAGCAAAGGCACGGGAAATTGGTTCTAAGTGCAGCAAGCCGCAGGTCAGATAATGCGCTGCTCCTTATGATGTATATTTAGCGAAAGCAGCTGGAGGTACAATATATGGACCTATTAACTGTATGAGCTTATGTAAAGGCATATACCACTTCAGTTGGCATGGCTTTTTTCAAAGATCCATGGGAACTTTAGTGTGATGAAGGATGTTGTTGTTGTTGTTGTTGTTGTTGTTGTTGTTGTTGTTGTTTTATTTAAAGAATTTATAAACTGCTTTTTCATAGAATCATAGAGTTGGAAGGGACCCTGAGGGTCATCTAGCCCAACCCCCTACGAGGCAGGAATCTCCGCTAAATAAATCCATGACAGATGACCGTCAAGCCTCTGCTTAAAAAACTCATCAGAGGTTTGAAAGAAGTTTCTAACAATAATAGAACAATATAGTGAAACAATTCAGTAGAGCAATACAACAGCGAAAACTGAAGGTGGTTAACATCAAATTTATAAAAAAATTAACAAGACAACCGTGAATAATAGCCTAAAACCCCAGAGTAAACGAAACAATTCCTCCAAAAGCCTGGGAGAAAGGTGGGTTTTGACTAGACCGGGGGTCTGCAACCCGCGGCTCCGGAGCCGCATGCGGCTCTTTTGCACCTTTGCTGCGGCTCCGGGCAGGGCCGGTGCGTTTAGCGCCGAAATGTAGGGGCCGCTGCGCCGCGCTGCTGGCCCGCCTGCGCCCACCTACTTCTCTACCTTGCCAGCGGCTGTGCTGCTCATGCGTGCCTCGTTTCGTGCCAGCGCAGGCGCAGCAGCAGACCGCAGCAGCTTCCCTCCTTGGCGCCTGTCCCGGCGCTTGTGTTTGGCTGCTGCTGGTGGAGCTGCTGGCTGCCGTGATTTGACGAGGCGCGACGACTCAACGAGGTAAGGAGGCAGCTGCGGGCTGGGCCAGGGGCGGCGGGCGGCAGGCGAGGGGGAAGCCCTCTTTTAAAAAAGTGGAAGGGCACAGCTCCAGGACACATGGCAGTCTGCGAAGGAAAAGGAAGCCCGGCTGTTCAGCTAAGGGCGGCCCAACGGGATGAGATGGGCGCGGGAAAAAGCTCAGGGGACGACCGGTCCCGGGCTCTGTTTCGGGGGCGGGCAGGAGACTTCCCTTAAGCAGCGTGGCAAAAGGGGCCCGAGCATGGGCGTACCGACGGGGGGCAGGAGGGGGCAGCGGCCCCCCTAGAACCCCCTGCCCCCCTAGAAGCGGGAGTCCCATGGACTGAAAGAAGGGTTTTATCCATTCTGAAGGAATGTTTTCCCGCGCCTGTAGGGGGGACGTGATCAGCCCCCTGCTTCAGCCCCTCTCAGCTGCCTTGCCCAGCCCCTCTGCTGGCCAATAGTGATTGGGGCAGTGTGCATGCTGTGTGCTTTTGCATAAGTTTGCTAAACTTTTAGGGTTGCATTTGTGCTGTTCATGGGGCGGAAGTATTCTGGGGGGTTGGATTTCCCCTTCAAGATTTGCCCCTGCAGCGTCAGGCGTTCGGACGGTTCCTTTAATAAAGTGCTTGTTGTTTGGCTGGGGGGGGGGGGGAGCGTTTCGTGATATTTTGCCATTTTGCCTTCATTACCTGCTCTTCATTACCTGTCTAAATTGTGCTATGAGCTTCTGGGTGTTTATATTTTTGTGGGCCGCAATGGTTTTGCGGCTCCCAGGTTTTTTTTCTCTCTTCGGAAATGGGTCCAAGTGGCTCTTTTTGTCTTAAAGGTTGCAGACCCCTGGACTAGACGATACAAGGCCAACATTTCTGTCCACACCTGTAGGGGGAGAGAATCCCAGAATCTGGTATACTCACCAAGACGGCCGTCTTGCATCCCAACGCAACAAGCTATATTCGTTGGTGATGTTGCAGCAAGGAACTCTTCCCAGTCGATGTCCAGGATGGCTAATATGGGGAGAGGCACTTCTGACGGGAGCATCTGCTAAGACCAGGCATAGGCAAACTCCGGCCCTCCAGATGTTTGGGACTACAATTCCCATCATCCCTGACCACTGGTCCTGTTAGCCAGGGATGATGGGAATTGTAGTCCCAAACATCTGAAGGGCCGGAGTTTGCCTATGCCTGTGCTAAGATAGTATTTCTTTAATTAATGCACATACCACTTATGCGAACAAAAGACTGGTTTGCAGAACTCTAGCGGCAGTGTTTTCTATTAGCTGTCGTTTCTGGACGGACTTCAAGGCTAGTAGCCCCATGCAGAGAGCATTGAAATGAATCTGCTGGAGATCTCTAGGCTTCTCACAGAACTGTGGCTTCCAAGTAGCAATTTCCAGTGGGGTTCCCGTGGCTTCCCAAAGGGCAGTTAATGACCATTAAACCAGTTTAATTTATACATATGTCCAGAGAGCTTGCTTTTACAGTTCAGAAGGTATTGCAGTTTTCTGGCTATAACGTGGGGCCCTTGACAGCAGTAATTTCACAATTAATCTGTCCAGAATGTCTCCCCTCACCCGCTCTGTGGCCTACAGGCATTGCAACTGCATGACAGAAAGCAGGAGATGCCTTTTTCCAAATGACATGTATGGTATTGTGAGGGCTTTTTGTGTGTGGTGGTGACGGTGGAGGTTAGGCTGTATGGTGCCTGGTTCCATTCTAATTCCTGGATTCAGTAAGTGTTAAAATCTAACAGAGGATCCCATTGTTGAGTTAGCCATGGCCCCTAAGCAACATGGGTCCTTATTATAAGGAAGTGGTTCTGTGCCACAGGGCAAATGGGTGGATCCCCTTCTTCACTTGGTGGGTAATGAGAAGCAAATACTACTACTACTACTACTACTACTAATAATAATAATAATAATAAATTTATTATTTATACCCCCACCCATCTGGTTGGGTTTCCCCAGCCATTCTGGGCAGCTTCCAGAAAAATATTAAAAATACAATAAAACATCAGACATTAAAAACTTCCCTAAACAGGACTGCCTTCAGATGTCTTCTAAAAGTCAGACAGTTGTTTATTTCCTTGACATCTGATGGGAGGGCGTTCCACAGGGCGGGCGCCACTACCGAGAAGGCCCTCTGCCTGGTTCCCTGTAACCTCACTTCTCGCAGTGAGGGAACAGCCAGGAGGCCCTCGGAGCTGGACCTCAGTGTCCAGGCTGAACGATGGGGGTGGAGACGCTCCTTCAGGTCTAGTGGGCCGAGGCCGTTTAGGACTTTAAAGCTCAGCACCAACACTTTGAATTGTGCTCAGAAACGTACAGTGGTACCTCTGGTTACAAACTTAATTTGTTCCGGAAGTCCGTTCTTAACCTGAAACCGTTCTTAACCAGAGGTACCACTTTAGTTAATGGGGCCTCCCACTGCCGCTGTGCCGCCGTTGTGTGATTTTTGTTCTATCCTGAGGTAAAGTTCTTAACCCGAGGTACTACTTCCGTGTTAGCGGAGTCTGTAACCCGAAGTGTTTGTAATCCGAGGTGTTTGTAACCCGAGGTACCACACATACTGGGAGCCCATGTAGGTCTTTCAGGACCGGTGTTATATGGTCTCAGCAGCCGCTTCCAGTCTACCAGTCTAGCTACCACATTCTGGATTAGTTGTAGTTTCCAAATCACCTTCAAAGTTAGCCCCACATAGAGTGCATTGCAGTAGTCCAAGCGGGAAATAACTAGAGTTTTGTGTGAGCTAGGCCAGAGACAGGCTGAAGTGAGCAGCCAGAGATGGAGAGCCATGCTTGATTTCTGCTGGAATCCAAGGCAGTGACAATGGGAGAATCCAAGACCTTCTGGGGTGTTCATGGTGTGAGCCCTTCCGTTGTAGGCTCAGGTTGTAGATATGTGTAAATAAACCACATATCCTAAGACACCAAGGTCTACTATGCTGTCCCTTATTTGGAGGAAATCGAACATTGCGTTAGCGCCTGGAAGCCCCTGAGTCTTGCACTGGTTTGAGATTGGGAGGGCGGGCAACAATATTTTAGTCAATGTTACAGCTGCAAGAAATGATTTACCCATCTTTGTGTGTGAAAGGCATTTAATTCACCAGTTGATTTTGGAATAGATACAGTAACTGAGGGCCGGGGAAGGCTTCCACTGACCATGCAATCTCGAAAACAAGGAAGGGTCTAATATGAATTCATGTAATATATGAATGGTGCAGTCCTATCCAGGTCTACTCAGAAGTAATTCCCATTGATTTTAGAAGGGCTTGCTCCTGGGTAAGTCTAGGAACTGCAGTCTCCTACCATCAAAATTGCATTTGTAAACAAGATTTTCAGAGTGCTTGTGTGTGCCCTCTGATGCAGATATCTGCTTTCAAAGTTACCTCTCTCTGGCTAAGTCTATTACAGGAGTATTATTAACTCCTCTGCCCCCTCTACTCCTTCAAGCCACATTTAAAGGCCCAGTTGTACACAAACCTTACCATATCTGGGTACAAGGCTGACATGATGCATTGTGGTTGTCCCCCCCAACATGGCTTCTATTTGCAAAAATGTGAGAACAACATACCGGTAGCCATCACTGTATCTCATTTGCTTTCAGGGGCAGCTTTTTACCGGGTTGGCATTCTTGGGAAGAGACTCTTCTGGAGTTTCATGATAATGAACTTGGATCAGGCCAAAGGTCCATTGAGTCCAGTGTTTCTAACATTAGCAAGATATGTTTCTCTGGAAAACAGAGCCAACCCCTGCAGCATTTAGCATTAGGGGGGGGGGGAAATCCCAGCAAAAAGCCTCCCATCAGTGCCCATGGGAGCTTTTTCTTACTACTAACAGGAGCACATGGTGAGGGAATACCATGGGGAGGTTTAAGCCTTCCCCTGACCTCCCCACATGCTGTAATCTTGATAACAATTGCCCTCCCTTACCTAGCATTATTAAAAAAACAAACCAGTAACATGATTTTTAATCATGTTGGTGACATAATGTGCAGTTAAGGTCCTTAAAAAACAGTCTGTGGCCATTTCTGCACTTTGTATTGATGAATTCCATGTTTTCTGAAGATGTACATACCAGTAGTTTTTTTGGGGGGGCAGGTCTTGGGGCAACCGCCAGTATGTCGAATCCTGTTTCATTTTGATTTTTGTTGTTTTTATATATATTTTGTATACTTTTAAAACATTTTAATATTCTTAGCTTCCTTGAGTTCACAATGTTTTTGGGTTGTTTTTTAATTAAATAGAACAAATCGTTTTTTAAATGAATGGAACAAATATTGAAACACTGCCAGCTTTTGAAATCAGCATTTATTCAAATTTTGCAGTGATGTTCCTCAGCCAAGTAACCCAAATATGCATTTGCTAAAGTGCCCATAAAAAACCTTTTAGTCTGCAAAAATGCATTATATTAGACAAAACTGCTTTGCAAAAATGTGTGTTTTACACAAAATTACATACAAACAAAAATGTGCATTTTAGGAGAAATTCTCGCTAAAGTGTTGGTGAGAGTTTTCACGAGGACTTATAAAAAGAACTTGCAAGCTGATGAGGAAATGTGGAGAACTGGGGGAGAAATGAGAAACTGAGAAGAACCAAAATTGACAGAGTCTCCCATCCCTATTTCTAGTAATGCTCCTTTTGTTTCCCTGACCGTTGATTCAGAAATGGCAAAGCGTTGAGAGGGAGACCTCACTCAGTGGCAGATGACCTGCCAGCGTGAAGAACGCCCCAGCTTCAATCCTGGCCGCTCACAAATTTGAAAAGACGTAAGAGTTAGCTTATTTATTGGGTCGTAGTTCAGACCCTGCCACTCAAAGCCACTTCCCCAGGGTGCGTTTACAATGAAAGTACAAATCCAATTACCGTAACAGTGCAACAAAAGTAATAAAATGCACAGGACAAAATTGACAGCAACAAAATCTAAAACAGCAGATGGCAGAGCAGCATTAAAAACGGGGGACATAAAATTTAAAAATGGCAGAGGAGTTGGAGGCGGCAGGAATGAGCTAGATGCGATCGGTGGTCTGATGCAGTACAAGGCAGCTCCGTATATATATAGTTAGCTGTCCTTTTACGCTTTTTAGTTCCTGGTAGGAAGGCAGGGTGGCCCCCTGTCCTGAACTACAGAGGAGAATTTCTCTATTAGAAGGTGTGCTCTGTTTCAAGGGCTGTTTGGCCCAAGTCTGGATTTCGGATAAAAGAATCATAAGCGGAGAGATCAGCGGCCTTGAAGTTGTGCACCAGCACAAGGGCAGCAGATTGAGCCAGTACGTAGGGCCAGCCTGCCCATGAGGCAGAGTGAAGCAACTGCCTTGAGCGGTAGAATCAGATGGAGTGTCCCATCCTGGCCACCACGGGGGTCATCCGGTGGCAGCAGCGGCAGCTTGGGGCCTCATCTTGCGTAACTGTCAGAATATCTCGGCAGAAGCTGCCGCAGCTGCGTAATCCCAGTAAATGAGGCTTTGATGGGGCAGCGACAGCACCTTTCCGTTTTGCCTCAGGATAGACCACCCCTGTGCATGGGTCTAGACGTGGCCTGCCCCACAGGGTGCGACTGCAATGCTGGCTTCCTGGCGGTGAGGTCATTGCTGCTTACTCAGAGCTGGGAATGGGCGGCAGCAGGAAGGTCAGTGTGGTGCAGGCACACCGGCGAGCATGGCAGATTAGCTCTGCCAGTATGTCCAGTATGACTTCTCCACCACTTCACCCCGGCTCTGGCCCTCTGCATAAACAGTATCTTAGGTCAGGCTTCCTCAACCTCAGCCGTCCAGATGGTTTTGGCCTGCAACTCCCATGAACCCTAGCTAGCAGGACCAGTGGTCAGGGATGATAGGAATTGTAGTCTCAAAACATCTGGAGGGCCAAGGTTGAGGAAGCCTGTCTTAGGTCATCTATACCTGTATACCTGAAGGAGCATCTCCACCCCCATTGTTCAACCCGGACACTGAGGTCCAGCTCCGAGGGCCTTCTGGTGGTTCCCTCACTGCAAGAAGTGAGGTAACAGGGAACCAGGCAGAGAGCCTTCTCAGTAGTGATGCCCACCCTGTGGAATGCCCTCCCATCAGATGTCAAGGAAATAAACAACTATCTGACATTTAGAAGACATCTGAAGGCAGCCCTGTTTAGGGAAGTTTTTAATGTTTGATGTTTTATTGTGTTTTTAATCTTTTTTTGGAAGCTGCCCAGAGTGGGGAAGCTCAGCCAGATGGGTATAAATAATAAACTATTATTATTATTATTATTATTATTATTATTATTATTATTATTATTATTATTATTATTATTATCATCATCATCATCATCATCATCATCTGGCCATAGTCTTCCTCACTATTGTGAGATTCGTTGTATTTCTAGTAAAATTAAAGTCATTGCTAAAGTCACACACATATATTACCATGTGGAAATGCTGTTCAAATCTGTGCCCTTTTGGGGAGGGGGCAGGGGGGCAATGTGTATGTGGCCACGCTAGTTCTAGCCCTGCTTGTTTAGAAACAGCCTCCTGCAGTCTGGATACCTCTAGTTGTTTTGGAATGCAATTTCCACGAGTCCCAACATCCTAGGATTATTTGAACTGTGGTCCAAAACTCTCTAGGGCACCAGGTTGGGGGAAGGCTGGTTCAAAACATTTCTATTGCAGTGTCAAGGCTTCGGGAAAGCTACCTCCCCCCCCCCCGCCCCCAGTTGCAGCAAGAGCAGAGAAAGCAAGGTAGAGTCCTTTTTTTTAATGAGCTTTATTCAATCCTAATAGCGAGAAAGAAAAGAATAAAACAAGCCTCAACAATGGCGTTGCTCCAAACTGGGTTCCTCCTCCCTTCTCCCTAGCAACAGTTTTTGGTGGCCACCCGTGGTCAAATGTCTTTGAGTCCTTTGTTCCTGTACTCTTAACGAACGGCGCGTTCTGTGAGAAGGGGGGTCAGAAATACGTTCCAGTGACAACGTGTCATCTTCTAACTACACTTCCCAACTTTTCTGTTTGTCTCTCTCTCTCTGAGCTGTGACTTTCCTCAAAGTCCTGCTGTAATTCAAGGCTGTCTCCTGCAGCATCAGGAGAAGGGGGGATGGGTGATGTCCACCATTCCTCCTCCATCTCGCCCCCTAGAGTCCGACCCCTGACATGCAGTTTTCCTTAAAATTGAGATACAGCGGTACCTTGATTCTCAAACTTAATCCGTTCCGGAAGCCCACTCCAAAACCAAAGCGTTCCAAAACCAAGGCGTGCTTTCCCATAGAAAGTAATGCAAAATGGATTAATCCGTTCCAGGCTTTTAAAAACAACCCCTAAAGCAGCAATTTTAACATGAATTTTACTGTCCAACGAGACCATTGGTCCATAAAATGAAAGCAATAATGTACGGCAGTCACACAACCAATCAGTCAATCAATCAATCAGTAGCTGAACTGGGTTCCACACAGTCAAAAAAACAAAACAAAAAACCGCAAAAACAAAAATGCAAAATAAATAGCAAAAACAGACAGACCTTAGTGTAACACTCAAATTGGAAGCGTGGCACTCAAAACGGAGCATGTTCGGCTTCCAAAAAAGTTTCCAAAGCAGAACACTTCTTTCTTTCTTTTTTTATATATAAATAATTTTTTATTAGTTTTTACACATATTTTCCAGCATAACATCCTTTTAAACATCATTTCGATTTTTTGGGGCTATCACAGCCTGAGACTTCCTTCAACCTCAACTGATGGTTTTCTAAAGTCTTTCTAATTATGCATTTTGTTACTATAGTTATTGCTATAAACTCAAATTTCCAATACAGTACATCTATTCTTAATTCTCTTGGCAATAATTTATAAATTACCCATTACAAAACTTCTTTTAACCCTACAAGTGATGTCAATTCAGAACACTTATTTCTGGGTTTGCAGTGTTTGGGTTCCAAGTTGTTTGAGTACCAAGGCGTTTGGGAACCAAGGTACCACTGTAATATATATTAGCATATGCTAATGTCTGCATATCAAACTGCTGGCAAACTGTAGAGAACTGCCTCATTCCTATGCAGAGGTGGATTTAGGGCCATGCAACCATTTGCCCCACACAAGGCATAGGTCCCAAGGGGGGCACCTTCCCCCCTCCTTCCCTAAGCCTAGTAATCGCTAGGCAGCTAAATGGTTGGTGATTCGTTCTCCACTGACTGCGTATGATCATATAGGAATTATCCACACAGAATCAGAACAAAGGGCAATCGGGTTTTCTGCAGATTGCTGTTTGTTCTGATTTAGTGCTAAAGAGTGTTTTTTGGGGGGTGTGGGAGTGGAGGGGAAAAGCAAAACCGATCAGATGCGTTCCGAGAAAGCGTGGGACCAGCAAAAAAAATGCTTAGAGTGGTTGCTTGGTTCTCGAACTTAATCCGTTCCAGGAGTCCCTTCGACTCCCGAAACCGTTTAGAAACCAAGTCGCAGCTTCTGATTGGCTACAGGAGCTTCCTGCACGCAAGCGGAAGCCACATCAGACATTCAGCTTCTGAAAAACATTCGCAAACTGGAACACTTACTTCCGGTTTTGCGGCGTTCTGGAGCCGATTTGTTTGGGAGGCAAGCTGTCCGAGTACCAAGGTATCCCTGTGCTTTCTAGGCATGGACAAGCAAAAGTGTGGATGAACCCCACGTGTTTCTGTGTATGGAAGTCCCTACAATGTATGCAGGGAATGGGATGTTGTACGTGTGTGTGCATTTTTACATGGCTGTGTGTGTGTGTGTGAGAGAGAGAGAGAGAGAGAGAGAGAGAGAGAGAGGGTGACCCCCCACACACTTTGGTTTCGGCCCCACCCACCATGGACCATGGCCACGTGGTCCCCAGAGGGTTCACCACAAGGGGATGCAGCCCCGCCCTGCCCTAGAAGGATGATCACAACCTAAAGGTCTTCTTTGGCAATCACTTGTAGCTGATTAAGATTGTCTTCCATAAACAGGGTTTTGAAATGGAGTCCGTCAGTGACTGTGGAGGCCAATTCTGGATCCACACGTCCTTCCACAGTAGGTTTCCGGGCAGGAGTTGATCATGGTGAGGGTTTGCCAAGCGTGCCTTCCTCTTAGCACGTTTCTCCCTTTCGTCCTGAGTTCGAGCATCTTCAAAACCCATGACACCTTTTTAAAAGCCTGTTCTCCAACTGGAGCACTCGCAGTCAAGTGTTTCTCAGTTGTCGGTGTTTATACTACATTTTTAAAGATTTGCCTTGAGAGAGTCTTTGAACCTCTTTAGCTCAGTGTTTTTCAACCACTGTTCCGTGGCACACTAGTGTGCCGCGAGATGTTGCCTGGTGTGCCGTGGGAAAAATTGAAAAATTCAAGAGAATTACTTTATATATAGTCAATATAGGCACAGAGTTAATTTTTTTTAACATTTTCTAATGGTGGTGTGCCTCGTGATTTTTTTCATGAAACAAGTGTGCCTTTGCCCAAAAAAGGTTGAAAAACACTGCTTTAGCTGACCACCAGCATTAGGCTTACCATTTTTAAGTTTGGAGTAGAGTAGTTGCTTTGGAAGACGATAATCAGGCAGCCGCACAAACTAAAGGTATTCTCTCCATAACACATGCCCATCAAAATGGCAGGCATTTCACTAGTGGTTGTGTAAACTGACTGCAATCACAACAAAGTGTATGAAATGGAGTGGGGTGGGGGGGCATGCATTTCTACTCCAACATCAAATGCATCCGTCTACAAATCACCAGAAAGTTCCAGAAAGTTTGTAATATTTTGCATTATTCTTCCAGATGAAGAGTTGAGGTGTGGTCATTGTTGCACTGATATTTGCTGGGCAGTTATGGGAAATGGAGCGATGAAAGATAGAGCTTTAAGAGATCTGTTTTCATCAAGTGCTCTACTCCAGTCTTAAGCACACTTACTTGGAAATAAATCTCACGGATTTCACTAGCTCGGAGTTCCTTCTCAAGCATTCTTAGGACTGTTGCTTTAACTTCCTTCTGCCATGTATACATTTGTGTACAATATACTCTGCAATTTAGGACGCCTCAAGACTGGCAGGATTATGCTCTGTGCTGTTGCTTTTTAAACCTCTGTTCCGGATGGGCCTTTTAATACGGGCTCTTGTTTCACCTCCCAGGATAAAATTCTCTCCAGCTAGCCGCTAAGTCAGCTTCCTTCAGGGCGTCAGATAATCCCGGAAAGTGGAGGGAGGTCCTTTGTGCAAGTTTCAAATCAGGAAGTTTGAAGGAACAAAGTATGCCATCAAAACCGCAGAAGGAAATGGACTCAGCCAAGTGGCATTGGGTTACAGGGACAATTTTAGGTGTGAGAGAGGTCTGTATTTTCAAGCTACCTTTTAACTCAATGTTTAAAATGTGTGGTGCCTGAAGTTCAAGCCCAACTGGAAACAGTACCCTCTGCCATAGCGACCTTATCACTTTTTCCTAGCTGTGTGGCCCAGTTGTAGTAACACAATCATGAAAAAAATGGCATGTTGTCAGTAGTGAGACTAGTTAGGCATGTTCCAGCACTCTTTGATCTAAGTTTGCTTAGAGCCCTTTAGCACTCCTGAGGCTTTGCTTCCCAACAATTAGCTGGAAAATGGCGATTTCACAAAGCATTTTATATATCACTTAGTTGTTCAGCTGTGTTGTCGTCAAAGCTAAAATTAGAAAGTTTATCCAGAAGTAAGTATTATTTAAAGGTCCCCATCAATATGAATTAGTAGCTTCCTTCTCGCAGGTTCTGCCCTTTTGCTTTCTTTCTGTGCAGTGCATCATAGCTGATGAATTATGTCTTAATTAGTCAGTTCCTATCGCCCATAGGGAGGACTAACGGGAAATTCATTACTATTGCCCTACTCCATTGAACATCAAATGGAAGAAGCAACAAGGAGGAAGCTTTTAATTAGAAGGACAGTAGCCTAGAAAAGCTTCAACAGCACATTGATTATATACCCTGGATACGCTATAATTGTATTTCAGCTGGGAAAAACCTGCCGCATATCAAGTTTGAAAAAAGGCCATGGGGAACACAGGAAACACTGAAATGCAACAGATTCTCCAGTTTGCTTCCAGGCTACACTAGGACTCTTTAGCGCTGCCAATACATTGCTCTTTTACAGTCAGCTGAGATGGAATTATAACAGTGGCCCTGCATAATTTGTGATTTAGTGCTATGTCCCCCATTCTAGTCTTGCATTGCCGGTCCTCACAATAAAGTCAAAAGTCAGGTCACATTATTGACATGAAGCCTCCCAGTGTGATCTGAAGTGTCTTTCCTCAGAAATCAGTCCAGTGAGACTTCCAGCAGAATCCTAACTAGGTCTACTCAAAAGGAAGCCCTACTGAATTTAGTGGGGCTTGCCCTTGGGTAAGGAGAGTTAGGATTGCAGCCTTAATCCCTAGAGAGTGTGCTTTGTTAATGTCCTGAACTGCCCTGTACTTACTTGCTTCCTAAACTCAAATGCCACCTGCCCCTGCAGAAATCCTTCACATCTTGATTTCTGTGTCCCCACCCTCCGGTCTTCCCCATTGACAACCCTCCCATGGTGCAGTCTGTACTGTCGACATCATTTCCCCTCCCACTTTTCTCTTTCTCCATTTCACATCCAGCCAGGAAAAGCCAGACAGGCTGAGTATTATTTTATTAATAGTAATTAGGAGGGTTTCCCCCCGCCCCCCCCCCTGCAGAACAACTGTCCTCACAAAGCTGGTTCTATAAAGATAAAATGCTCATCAGTTACAAAAATTGTCATAAAACCATGTACAGCCATAAGAACCGACCAGCATAATATAATCTAAAACCAGTGTTATCTCCTACTTCCCACTGTGTTTCCCCTTCACTTTCCTTGTTGCAATAAATAAATAAATGCTAGCCTTTGGGGAAGTGGGCTTGTTGCTCAAGAGCTCCAAATCGGCTTTAATTGTTTAACCAGAATTTGCTGGTATAGGATTGAATCCCACCTGAAAATTGCAACAGTTTGAAAGCTCCCTTAGGGCTTATCTGCACTCATTTTTTTGCCCCATGCTTTCTAGGCACAGGTACACGTTTTCCTGGTCCATGTTCTGAGAGTCCCACCGCTTTCCCCAGGTAACCTTGGATCTTTACCACTGAATCAGAGCAAATGGCAATTCTAGTTTCCCATGGATTGCTGTTTGCTCCAATTCAGCAGTAAAGAGTAGGGTTTTTGTTTTTTTGTTTTGCAGGGAAAGCACCAGGGCAAAAAGAGAAAAAGTGCTCGGATCTGTAATAGTTTTGTATTGTTGTTATAGCAGTTTGCACTGTATTTAATCTTTCTTTTAAGATTTTATTAAGACTTTTCATAATGCATCACAGTAGAGTAACAAATGAATCTGTCAGGAAACCCCCCTCCCCACGGCTGGTAGGATCGTGGGAGCGTCTGCAGTATAGAGAACCCCAGAAGCTGATTACCAGTTCGTCCTCCCCCTCAAGCACCGGAAGCACCGGAGTCAGAGGCAGGAAGGCAGTGCAGGAGCTCTGAGAGGATCGCAGAGCCTCAGCACTGTGGGGATAGCAGGGAACGGGGTCAGGTTCCCACGCTCCGAGGGTGCAGACAGGAAGGACGTAGAGGGGGGAGGCGGGGGTTCAGAATCCTGCGCCTCTTTTGCTGGACAAAGAACAGGAAAGAGTCATTCCTGGACTCTGCAGAGTGAGGAGATGGACGTTGAAACTTTTGCTCCACTGTAAATAAGGTGCACAATAAAGAACTTAGCTTAGAAGGTCTGCGTTTGGCTGATTCTTCATGAGCAACCACTGAACGTCCTTACAGAATCTAAGAAACAAGAGGAAAAGAGACGAATATAAAGTCCTCCTTCATGGGTAGATCTTAGCTTGTCCCACCCAGAGACATCAACTAACTATCACCTTCACCAAATTCATCAGCTAACCATCACCTGTATTTATCTGTCTATTCTTTTCGTATTTTAAGCATTTTCATGTATGCCGCCCAGAGCTTTGGTTATGGCATAACATAGAAATACATTTAATAGCAATATATAAAATCATCCCTTGTGTGGCAATGATATGGGGTGGGGGGGGGGGAGAGAGACCTGGGAGCTTTCCCCTCTGGCGATAATTGCAGCTTGAGGGGATGTTGTTGGGATTGTGGCCGGAGAGGGAAGAGTTAAACCTCTCCACGCCATGCATTGCAGTCCCAGTGACCCCAGATTTTAAATGGGCAATCGTGTCATTAAAGTAACATCTGGTTTGGCCCTGAGTGACGCCAGCCACATGCCACAGGAAAGTAGTAGTAGTAGCAGCAGCAGCAGCAGTAAATAGTTACAATCATAATAATGAATTTGCAGAGTCTTTCCAGCTGGCCCAGATCAAATGTTCATTCCATTATCTCAAATGCCCGAATGTGGATATAATCAAAATCCTATCCCCCCAATAAAATACTCCCATGGTTTTCTTTTCTTTTCTTTTTTTCTAATAATTTCTAATAATTTTGTATTAGATTCCCCCCACAAATTTTAAAATTGTTCAATTCAATTTCAATATAATAATTTATTACATTTTGACTTCGCATCCTTATACCCATGATGTTCCTGTTGTAATCCTTTCTTTGCTGCCATAACTACCATTTATTTTCTAATTTATATTACAATCATTTATTTATTCTCCTTCCCTTGCCTATAGTTCAAATCCTGCTTGCATTTTCATTTGACTATATGTTTTTTCTTAAATAGTCCAGAAATAATCTCCAGCAACATTTCCGTCTCATTGATCTCTTATTTTTGCAGTCAGCTTCGCCATCTCTGCATAGTCCGGTAATTTAAAATCCCATGGTTTTATTTTCTCAGCATGTGTTGTTGCCGGTTCTTGATCCTGGGATGGGTGTGAGTCTGTTATGGGGCATTCGAGGGCCAGAGCTGGATGCTAGCTGTGGTCAGGGCAGTGCCCGAGCTCAGTATGCTTCTGTACTCTCCAAAATACTTCTCAGATCATACTAAAGATACTTGGGCAACACCCTAATTCTCATGCCAAAAATTACTGCCTTCCCCTCCCCGGCATTAACTACAGATCTCCTCGACATTTATTTTCTCTGCGATGACCTCCACCTATCCCAAAGCCAAGATGGTGGTTTTGGTTTTAAAAACCAGCAATAATTAGAAAACAAAACCCATAACGATCTGCTAATAACCCACGGCTCAGAAAATATAGTTCATCATCTGCAGCGTGTGAAATGGCAGGCTCTGCTTGCGTAGACTTAAATGAGGAAGGGCTGGCTGCTAGAATGGGGGCAGAGGCGTACATAGGGGTCCAGGGCAGCTGACAAATGGCACAGCGGCCAGCCTGGAATCTGCACCTGGCATCGCAGGACAACTGCCAGGCTCCAGTGCCCCAGCAGGCTGAGTGCCCAAGAGCCTCCACATGGGGCAGCTGGGCCTGAGTGCTTCCATTTTAATCGCCCCAGTGCCCTGGAGCATTGTGGGAGCTTAGAATGCCGTTTTCCAGCTGCCCCGGAGCAGCCCTGATGACGGTGAGCCGCAGCCCTGTTTCCATCTTACATGCGTCTTCCTCCTTCTGCCTCTTCCTCTTCTTCCTTGGGAGGAATGGCCTGAGTCATCTTGTTGCTGAAACCTGACGCTTTCTCTGATGGTCCACAGCAGCTGGAGAAACTGCCAAGTACAGGAGGCTGCCCAAAAGCTGCCTGGCTGTGTATTGGAGGCAGGATCCCACTGGGAGCTGCCGCCACCATAGCAGCGTACCTTCCCCATCAACATTTCTCCAATGAAAATAGGGGCGTCCTGTTTCATCATCATCATCATCATCACCATCACCATCATCATCATTTTATTATTTGCATGCCACCCATATGACTGGGTTTCCCCAGCCACTCTGGCCAACTTCCAACACATATAAAAACACAATAAAACATTAACAAAACTTCCCTATACAGGGCTGCCTTCAGGTATTTTCTAAGTTTGTAGAGTTGCTTATCCTTAGCTTGGGGACCGCATAACTCCACACCGTTCAACATTTATCCGATGGATATAGGGACGTCCTAAGGAAAAGTGGGACATTCCAGGATTAAATCAGAAACCATCATGGCTTCTGTAAATCCAGGACTGTCCCTGGAAAATAGGGACACTTGGAGGGTCTGTAGTTGTCTGAATGCATCCAGTCAATGTATGAATGAGCTTGTAAGGTAAAGGGCCCCTGGATGGTTAAGTCCAGTGGAAGGTGACTCTGGGGTTGTGGCGCTAATCTCGCTTTCAGGCCAAGGGAGCCGGCGTTTGTCCACAGACAGCTTTCCGGGTCATGTGGGCAGCATGGCTAAACTGCTTCTGGCGCAAAGGGACACCGTGAGGGAAGCCAGACTGCACGGAAACACCATTTACCTTCCCACCGTAGCAGTACCTATTTATCTACTTGCACTGGTGCGCTTTCGAACTGCTAGGTTGGCAGGAGCTGGGATTCGAACCACCGACCTTCGGATTGGCAAGCCCTAGGCTCAGTGGTTTAGACCACAGCGCCACCTGCGTTCCTATGAATGAGCTTGTAGTGGAGTACAGTCTGGTGCAAAATGAAAATTTCCCCCTCCTCCTTCTTGTCTTTGCAGCCTCCCCACCATTGCCCTGTGGCACCAGGCAGAATAGGCCCAGGAGCAGAATGCAAAGATGGCAGCCCCGCCACCATACATCCCTGGTCCAGATTGCCTGCGCCCGTTCACCCGCGAGTCCCTCCAGGAGATAGAGAAGCGGATCGCGGAGCGAGAAGCCGAGAAGTTGAAGCCTAAGCATGAGGAGATTCACGATGAAGAAAAGGAGGCCAAACCCCGCAGTGACCTGGAGCAAGGGAGAAGTCTCCCGATGATTTATGGGGACCCCCCTCCAGAGCTCATCGGGGTGCCTCTGGAAGACTTGGACCCATTCTACAAAGATCAGAAAGTAAGCAGGAAGAGTTGGGTAGGAATTATTGGGAAGCGAATAACTGAACCACTGCTTTGAAGTTGTTACTGCTTTTCCCCCAATCAAGCAGTGCATAATATTTTAGGAAATACAAATAAATAAATGTGAGCTAGCATTGTACCAATAGACCACCAGTCCTTTGAGGCTGTCCTGGGTTGCTTGAACAGTGAAGGTGACCTGGGAATGGCTCAGACTGAATGCTCGTATACAGGACAACATCAATAAAAGCTATGGTGTTCTTTTTTTTTTATCGGTTAATTATCGCCCTTGAAATGTCCATATTGGCTCACCCATCCACTAATGCACCAGTTTACTAGTGTTGAGGGAAACAAAGATGGCACCTTAGGAAATATTCTGTGAAACCAGAAAGTGACTCATGACTAGAAATCAGAATGTGATCCTTGGATGAAGGGTGGTATAGCTATTTAAATAATAATAATAATAATAATAATAATAATAATAATAATAATAATAATAATGTATAAGGTCTGGAAGCCTGGAGATAAGCAGGCAATTGAGCTGAGAAAGAGGCAAGGCTTCAGTCTGAGAACAGGTCAGTATTCACTGTTTACTCAAGTAAAGGTAAAGGGACCCCTGACCGTTAGGTCCAGTAGCGGACGACTCTGGGGTTGCAGCGCTCATCTCGCTTTACTGGCCGAGGGAGCCGGCGTACAGCTTCCGGGTCATGTGGCTAGCATGACTAAGCCGCTTCTGGCGAACCAGAGCAGCGCACGGAAACGCCGTTTACCTTCCCGCCGGAGCGGTACCTATTTAACTACTTGCACTTTGACGTGCTTTCGAACTGCTAGGTTGGCAGGAGCAGGGACCGAGCAACGGGAGCTCACCCTGTCAAGGGGATTCAAACCGCCAACCTTCTGATCAGCAAGCCCTAGGCTCTGTGGTTTAGACCGCAGAGCCACCCGCGTCCCTGTTTACTCAAATAGTGATGCTCAAACTAAGGAACCTGGGGCTGAATCAGAAGCATCTATATTGTGCTTATCCCACACAGATTCCCCCCCCCCCCAATTCTTGTCTCACCCTTAATCTTGACAAAAGTCAAGTTCTCTCCCCAGTTTTGGTAAAATTATGAACAATTCTCGCATCTTGTATGCTTTATTGTACCCATAAACACCACATAAACAATTCATATCACTATTAAAATAAATATGCTTTTATAAAATTTTGCTGCAGAAATACAGTGTGGCATATAATATGCATATTTTGTTACGTGTCCAGCTGGCCATAGTCTCATAGACGCTTCCAAACGCCGCATTATGCTCAGGGGGAGCTGCGAGTCCTCATTCGGGTTCCAACATAACACAAGTTTGCAGGCTAAGTCGTTGTTTTGAAAGAGTACTTGCCATGACTTGAGGTTAATAGCAATGTCTGTTTCTCCCTTCCTTAGACATACATCCTCCTCAACAAAGGAAAGTCCATTTTCCGGTTCAGTGCCACCCCTGCTCTATATATGTTGGATCCTTTCAATATTGTCCGGAGAGGTGCCATCCAAGTGCTTATACATTCATATCCTTTGCACTCGCTGAGAACACGCATGGTATGGCTTCACTTGGGAGGAAACTGTGGGGTTTTGCTGATGCCATAGTCATTACTGTAGGACCAGACGGGGACAGCTGCGGATCTCAGTCAGTATTATAATAATTTATACCCTGCCCATCTGGCTGGGTTTTCCCAGCCACTCTGGGTGGCTTCCAACAGAATATTAAAAACACGAAAATATAATTCTGGGACTGGAGACTAAACTGGACGAGGCTGTCACTGGATCTCTTGCCTGCTTACATTTCCTGTAAAAAGCAGCCCAAGATTCAGGTCAGGGCCATGGTGTTGGTGGTGTGATGGATAATAATAATAATAATAATAACAACAACAATAATAATAACAATAACAATAATTTTATAATAATTTATTTTTTTATACCCTGCCCATCTCGCTGGGTTTCCACAGCCACTCTGGGCGGCTCCCAACAGAATATTAAAAACACGTTAAAACATCAAACTCTATAAACTTCCCTAAACAGGGCGGCCTTCAGATGTCTTCTGAAAGTCAGATAGTTGTTTATTTATTTGACATCTGATGGGAGGACGTTCCACAGGGCGGGCGCCACCACCGAGAAGGCCCTCTTCCTGGTTCCCTGTCACCTCGCTTCTCGCAGTGAGCAAACCGCCAGAAGGCCCTCTGAGCTGGACCTCAGTGTCCGGGCAGAACGATGGGGGTGGAGACAACCCAACAGGGCTGTTGTTGTCTTGTCTTTACCAAACGGGTTTGTCTCGGGAATTTCAGCAGAGGACTGGTGCATTTCCTTGACCTCATTTCAAATTATTCAGCATGTTTATCATGATCACCATCTTAGCCAACTGTGTCTTCATGACCATGAGTGACCCGCCACCGTGGGCCAAGGATGTGGAGTAAGTGTTGTTTTTCTTTCTTTCTCTTTGCCTACTTTCTCTTACCAGTTTTCTGCCTGGTCACTATAGGCTGGGCTGTGGGAGGGGAAACGAAACCAGAGGAGCAGTTTACAGGCATTCTTAATCCAAAAGTGAAGCTGGGGGCCAGATGAGGAAACTTGTGTGATCCAAAAACTTGCAGTAACTATAATGTTTCAAAAATATCAGGCGGGTGACACAAACTCCCTGAGAAGCAGTATTATTGTAACCCGGCTGACATGAGGAGAAGATTTTAAAGGCAGGTTGTGGGGTTGTTTCACTGCTCAAAGCCATGCAGATTATTTTGGCTTTGTGGTATCTGTGAATACAGCCTGTGAGTGTGCTTTCATTGGGGGGGGGCGGAATACACCCATCTCTTCCACCTTTTATTTTCAACTCTCCCTGCATAGGTCCATTAACCTGAATCCTTCCCTTTAGTTTGATCCTACAGCCTGAGTGTCAAAGGTCTTTAGGTTCATTTTCTTGAGTACATCCAATTTTAAAAGGGTCCCAGGTTCTAAGAAAGATATCTGGCTCTAGAGTGAATATGAATTTGGGAAGTACAATTCCAACAAATTCTACCTTCTAACTTAAGATTTGCTTGCAAAAGGTATCTCTGTATTCTTCTGCTGCAAATGGTTTTTTTTGGAAAACAGGCTGCAGGATATTTACCGGTTATCTTGATATGTATTTAAAAAAAAATAAAATTAGCAATAAACCTTGCACGCACACACACACACACACACACACACACACACACACACATTTACTGTGTATATATATATATTGCTACTAATTCTGCTTCCCTTGTCCTCCATAACCCTTCCCTGTTCACAGATACACTTTTACTGGCATCTACACCTTTGAGTCTATGATCAAGATATTGGCCCGGGGATTCTGCATCGACAACTTTACATTCCTGAGAGATCCATGGAACTGGCTGGATTTCAGTGTCATCGTTATGGCGTATGTTGCATTTAGCAGGAGCAATGTGGTAAACCAGCCGGGGGAAACCAGAGGGCATGTGGGTGTGGGGTGCAAATCCTCATGCATGTACCGTATGGAGATGGCAAGCACTGAGACCGTATTTCCAGTTAGCTGCTGTCTCCTGGACATACCCAGAATATCATAGTTGGAAGTGTCAACAACTTTTGTGTCCGGACTTTAAACCCTATTTTAATGACTTTTGAAACTGCCCAACCCCTTAGCCAAAGACCACCTGAAAAGCATCATACAAGTGCCACACAGAAAGAGATGGTCTACAACAGAAATTTGAGAGTGTGGCTTGTCTTCTGTCTGACAAGATAATTTATAATGGTCACTGATTGCATTACCTGGCCAGTGTGGCCATCATTTTAATGGGACGTGGGTGGCTCTGTGGTCTAAGCCACTGAGCCTCTTGGGCTTGCCGATCCCCGCAATGGGGTGAGCTCCCTTTGCTCTGTCCCTGCTCCTGGCAACCTAACTGTTCAAAAGCACTCCAGTGCAAGGAGATAAATAGGCACTACTGTGGCAGAAAAGTAAACGGCGTTTCTGTATGCTCTGGTTTCTGTCACGGTGTCCTGTTGCGCCAGAAGCGGCTTAGCCATGCTGGCCACATGACCCGGAAAGCTGTCTGTGGACAAACGCCGGTTCCCTCGGCCTGAAAGCAAGATGAGTGCCGCAACCTCATAGTCAACTTAGACTGGACTTAACCGTCCAGGGGCCCTTTACCTTTACCTTTTGAAATGGTAAATACCTTAGTTCTTGAATCCCTATTCATTCCCTATTCATACACAAAATATGCCCTTAAAACAGGATTTGTAGCATTTGTAAGTAAAAAGAACTACTGGGAAAGGTTTGTCCAAGATATTTCCATCTGCAGAGGAAATATTTAGTCATTAGAAGTCAAGATGGGTTGGACTGCGCATGCGTCGGCGTGGGTAGACGCTCACCCGTATCGCTCCTGGAACTCACTGAATTAAAAGCCTGAAAAACAAATAATTTATGGCAAACTGATAGCAGAGACAACTCACCGAGAACTGTGTTTACGTCTAAGTCCTGGACTGGGGTGAGTCAGAGTTTAAAAACGGTCGTAAATTCACCTATTTGGCAAAGACTTGAGAAGGCCTTAACAAGATGGCCAAGTCTATTAAGGAGCTGGGGGAGATGATCCAGCGTTCGGAGATAAATGTCCGTGCTGATATGCAAGAACTGAAAGCAGAAATGAGAAGAATGACTGCTACATTAGAAAAAGTCACAAAAATAGCAGAGCATGCAAAAGAGGTAGCAGAAGGAAATGCAAATAAAATAAAAACCTTGACAAAAAGAATTTCGCAAATGAATGATAGGCAGCGTAGAAGGAATTTGAAGTTCTCTGGCATTTCTGAGGACATTGGAAATAAGGACCTGGAAAAGGGGATGTTTGAATGGCTCAAAGAACAAGGAATTGTAATTGAGCAATGTGAAATCGAGAGAGTGCATCGTTTGTTTACACCACGAGGAGGCGCCGGAACTCCCAGGGATGTAATAATGGCATTTACAAGGGAGAAGTTAAGAGATCAAATCTATAAATCTCTTCGACAGAAAGCAGACCTGCAGTTTAAACAGCGAAAGGTCATAGTGAGACAAGATTTCTCTCCAGAAACGCTGCAAGAAAGGAAACAAATGCAGCAGTACGCACAAGCTCTATACAAACATAAAATCCTCTTTTCCTGGGCCTACCCTGCTACACTGGTGGTCTATAAAGATGGCAGGAAATACTCGGCTAAGAACCCTGACGAAGCAAAAAAAATGCTAACTGACCTAGAAGTTGGAATACTAGGACGGATAGAGCAAGAACTCTCAAGTTCGGAAGAACAACAGGAAGACCAACAGGGAGAACCTAGTGAACCCAGTGAATCTCCAGTCCAGAGACAAGAGAGTAAAAGAAGACGGCAGTCGGGAGATGAAAGGACAGCAAGAAATAATAAATACTAGAGACAATTTAAAACGGGCTTTGGTAAATACATTTAAGGACATAAACTTTCCAGGAGTGAAGGGAGAGGAGTACAGTCCTCTAAGAAACCATGAGACAGGGATCATGGAGATCCCTATCTGAGTCTCAGGGGGGAAGGGAGAGGGGGATTGAATGGGACAGAATTGGAAATACAAAATATGTACACAGAAGGGTTCAAAAAATAAATGGTAGTCGGGACAATGGATAGATCCTTAAAGGTTTTATCGCTTAATGTTAACGGGTTGGCCTCAAATATTAAAAGATATAGGGTACAGACATTGGCAAAGAAGATGAAAGCGGATATATTATGCCTTCAGGAGACACATAGAGCTAAAGCAAATAATAAACCTTTGTTATGCTCTCAGCAATGGGGCTTAATAGAAGAATCAAAAGCGACGAACAAGGCTAGAGGGGTCGCTATACTATGTAATGCAAATCTCAGGCCAGAGGTTCTGAGCCGGAAAAAAGATAATGATGGTAGATTTATATTCTTAAAAATCAAAGTGTCACAAAAAATCTTTACAATAGCTAATATATATAGTCCAAACACAAGACAGAAAAAATTTATAAAGAAAATCTTGAATAAACTGCAGCTTTACGCTGAAGGGGAAGTTATCGTTACAGCAGATTTTAACTGGAATATAAAAAACGATAACACATTTAGATTATCTAAATGGGGATTAAAGGATGTGTTTGAGATGGGTAATCCCAGCACTAAACCTACTTTTTTTTCCAACAGACACAAGAGTTTTTCTTATATCGATTATGTGTTAATTAAAGAGGGGAATGAAATTAGCGTTAAAACGGCAAATACTATGGGAATATGGATATCAGACCATGCTCCACTATTTGTGGAGCTGGGGCTGGAAGAAGATGGGAAAAGTAGGAGATGGCGGTATAATAATCTAATAATGGCAAAAGAGATTGATAGGGAATATATCAGAAATCAAATTGACTGGTACTTTAAAGAGAATAATGGCTCAGCCGAGATCCCGGTAGTGTGGGACGCTTTCAAAGCTGTTATAAGAGGACATTGTATACTGAAAGAGAATGCTATTAAGAAGAAGTGGTACTCGGGGAGACAGGAAAAAATTAAAGAGATTGAATTCTTGCAACAACAGCAACAGGTAAAATATCTAAGGAGTAGGAAGGAGCAGTTAAGAAAGTTAAAACAGGAACTGGATGAGTTGGATATAGTTGCGGTGTGGAAGAGAGATAATATGATCAAAAACGATTTTCAGAGAACCTCAATAGGATCATATAAGAGACTTGCAAACTATTTAAAGAAAAGAAGGGACAAACAGAAGGTGAAGGCCATTAAGACCAGAAGGAAAACACTCACACAAAGCTCTAAAGAAATAAGGAAAGAATTTGCAGAATTCTATCAATCTCTATATACAGAAGAAAATAAAAATATCAGTAGGGAAAGCTTAGGGTTTAAAATTGAAGAAAGTGATAGATTGAGACTGAAGGAGGAAATCTCTCTGGAAGAAATAGAGAATGTAGTTAAATCATTTAAGAGTAAGAAATCACCAGGATTAGATGGAATTACTGCAGACTTTTATAAAGAAACAATTCATATCCTGGGCGCAGAACTAAAAAAAGTATTTAATAATATCCTAGAAGGGGGGAAAGCCCCAGATACCTGGAAACTAGCGGAAATAGTAGTGATTGAAAAACCACAAAAGGACCCTACAGAGGTGGGGTCATACAGACCAATCAGTTTATTAAATCAAGACTATAAGATATTTACAAAGATCCTAGCAAGACGATTGGAAAAGGTACTACCCAAAATAATTAAGGAAGATCAATATGGATTTGTTAAGGGAAGATACATAGGACACCCTATAAGAAACGTATTAAACGTACTAACAAGCAGGGTAAAAGGTAAACTGGCGGTTTTAAAATTGGATGTGTATAAGGCCTTTGACACGATTAGACATAAGTTCTTATGGAACATCATGCGGGAGGTAGGATTAGGAGAAAACTTTGTGGAAGCAATCCGAGAAGTGTATAGAGAAGGGAAGGCTGTGGTCAGAGTGAATGAGGGGGTTTCAGATCAATTCAATATACAAAGAGGAGTTAAACAAGGATGCCCACTCTCACCGCTACTATTTGTGTTGGGTATGGAGTACTTGGCAGACAGGATACGAAATTCAGTAAGGATAAAAGGATATAAGAAAGGAAAGGAGGAAATTAAGTTGAACATGTATGCAGATGATATCCTATTATTATTTACAAACCCCCTTGAGGGCGTAAGAGAACTTATGATAATCCTGAAGGACTTTAAAGAGGAGTCAGGATTGGGAGTAAATTTGGAAAAGTCCGAAATTCTGTTCTGGGACGTAAACAAAGAGGAGAAGAAGGAAATTGCAAAAATGACAAGGATGGATATTAATAAGAAAAAAATTAAATATTTGGGGGTAAATATCATAAAAAATATTGCTAGGATTCCAGATGTAAATTACAAAGAAGCATGGAGGAAGATCAAGAAGGATATAAAATCATGGAAAAATAAGAATTTATCTATTCTAGGTAGGATTAGAGCAGTTAAAATGTTTCTGGTACCGAAATTATTATATTTATTTCAAGTAATTGCACTACCCATTAGGAAAATATGGTTCAAAACATGGAATAAGGTATTTAAAAATTGGATTTTTGGAAGCAAAAGAGTTAGAACCCCAGACATAGTAAATTACTCACCGCAAGAAGAGATGGGATGGGGAATACCAAACTTAGAATTTTATTACGAAACATTTCAACTAAAAAATTTAATAGACATTGGATATAAGGATAGGACTAAATGGATTAGGCTGGAAAATGAAATAAATGAAGGAATAGGAAGAGAGGGGATATTTATTAGAGATATTAACTTGGCTTGTAAGAAGACAATAGGACCAAGAAAATCTGCGCTAGGAATCTGGAAGAAATGGAATACGAAATGGATGCCAACTCTCTCAAGATGGATGCCGTTAAAATACTTGCTGGAGAGTCAGGGGGAACCGGGCTGGTGGAGGAGATTGGAGGATCGGGGATTTGTTATATTGGGGAATATGTATGATGATGAAGGGAGTTTAATTAAAAAAAATGTTTTTTTTGGAAAAAATAGGAAAACAATATTGGTTGAAAGTGGAAGGACTTTATGATTTGATAAAAACAGAAAGAGCGGAGGAGATGAGGAGGACGGAGATGAAAGTGGATTTGGTGTTGAACAGAAGACAAACAACAGAGAAGGGGATAGCGGGGATGTTGTACGGATTCATGGTGAGGGATAAAGAAAGAATGATAAGAATAATACAGAGTAAATGGGAGCACGAGGGTGTTATTCATCAAAGTGTAGTCCAAGAATTAATGAAGAATATAAATAATATTAAAATAGAAAAGTTTAAAGAATTAAGTAGAAAATTTTTATTAAAATGGTATAGAACTCCGGCACAAATGGCGTATATAGTGAAAGGGTTTAGTCCCAAATGTTGGCATTGCGGTCAGGAAAAAGGATTTTATTCCCACATGTGGTGGGAATGCAGTCTGGTTAAGGAATATTGGCAAAAGATTACAAAGGTAATTTCTGGATTATTTCAAATAAATATAGAAGTGAATAGGGATTTACTATTTTCGGGAATACTGGGAAATAACAAAGTAAAAAGTAATATGCAAGAGCTGTATAAGATTATGATTCTAGCCGGAATGGCAGTTATTGCACTGGGATGGAAAGAAAAGGCTAAATGGGAAATGGGAAAATGGAATGATTATGTTTTTGAATACGTACAATCTGAAATATTTGCACAGATAGCGGCAGAGGATAGTTGGGAAAATAAATGCCAAAGAATTACAAATAAATGGGCATTTTATAGGAATTGGATAGAAAGGGGTGAAGCCAACCCAAATATACAAGCTCGAATGAACAGACTGTGTACATGGATAAAGATCTGAAGAACGAAGGTCTGTCCAGAGGGGAGGGTGGGAGGGGAGGGGGAGGGGGGAAAAGAAAAAGAAAAAGAAAAGGTCTATTGGAGATGCTTGAGAGTGCTACCTTGTTTAGTGGCTGTTTTAAATGACGCATTCGAAATGTATTAATTGTATTCTGAACTTTGTGCATATCTTATTGTACGATGATTCTTTTTTCTGTAAATCAGCTGCAGATTTTTGTTAAGAGGTATTTATATCTTCTGAATAAATAGTTCTTTAAAAAAAAAAAAAAAATTAGAAGTCAAGATGGCTTCAGGATTGCTCTCCTGTACTATTTCAGACATGTGGTTTATATACTTATGTATGTGTGTTTATGTTGTGCAATAATCAACATTTATTTTGTATTTGAGACCTAAGAGTTATTATAACACCCTGCTGTAATTTATTGGCTCCTGGTTGCAGTGCTGGAGACACAGAAAGTGTAATGGCATAATAGCTAATGTTTCCTTTACTAAATATTGCCAAGGAGACTTGAGACACACGGTTCTGGTGGACTCATCGCTCCCTGACAACTTGCGAGCCTCTGAAGTATAAGGAGACTTTATTGCTGCTGTTGTTGTGAACAGCTTATGTGTTTCCTTCCACTCTCCTATCATGCTTGGTCAACCTGTAAATAGAAAGATTCTTACAGAGATACCAGTGTTTTCCACCCCAAAGGAAACTTATTCTGTAAATGTTACAGGTGGGTAGCCGTGCTGGTCTGCCATAGTCGAAACAAAATAGAAAATTCTTTCCAGTAGCACCTTAGAGACCAACTGAGTTTGTTCTTGGTATGAGCTTTCGTGTGCATGGTATCTGAAGAAGTGTGCATGCACACGAAAGCTCATACCAAGAACAAACTCAGTTGGTCTCTAAGGTGCTACTGGAAAGAATTTTCTATTTTGTTTCGACTTACTCTGTAAATGTTACCCTGAATGTTCCGCCATGTGAGAAGCAAGATTGCAAAGCGATATTTAGCATCCCTCCTCTCCCGAGGAAGAATTGTGCAGGATTTTAAAGTATCCATACACTTTCTGTCAAAGTAAATGACTGATCAAACGTTTTGCTTTGCCTTTTTCCTATCTTTTCAGGATCCTGACACAAGTCCAAACTGGACATTGTAACAGCAGCTCTGTCTAATTGAACCCAGGCTCTGTCCCAATGAAAGGGGCAAAGAAAGGGTCCAGTTTTAACAGCAAGGGTGCTCAGCTTGCCGTCTCTTGCATGCTGACTCTGATCCCACAGTCTTATCTCCTCAGGCACTGTCTCCCTCAGCTGAGCTCTGATGCCCTTGATGGGTCAAATGCTGTTCGCAGATCCTGGTTTTAACTCGGAGATTTGCTGCCGTCACAACTGACTTCAGAGCTGTGTCTCCTACATAGTTCCATCCCTGGGGGAATTGTTTCCTTCTCTTTGCCTGTTGATAGCCCTTGTTTCTACTTTTATATGTTGCCTTTCAATGAACAGCTCGCTTGCCCTCTCTTTTCTAGCTATGTCACAGAGTTCGTAGACTTGGGCAACATCTCTGCTCTGCGGACATTCCGGGTTCTCCGGGCGCTTAAAACCATCACAGTCATTCCAGGTGGGTAATGGGGAGGGTGGCATTGATGGAGGCGAAGACCTTCATGCAGATTTCATTTTTCATATGCATCAGAGATGAACTGGCTTCCAGTTCGTTGGACGCACTTCATTCAGGCCCCCCAACTTGTATGGGTCTGGAAGCTCTTGGTTAGCTTTATGCCCAAGAGTTGCCTGTTACCCCCCCAAAAAAATTTTTAACATGCCCTGTAGAAAACATTACCAAAGCACACCCTTGATCTTCTTCAGGGAAAGAGGTAACTGCAGCAAAGTTGGAAATGTTAAGATCCTAGTTTTTGAAGATGCCGGTGCACACTATAAGGCGAAAGCTCGGCCAGTGCATTTGTTGCTTTTTTACAATGCGAAAAAAGGGTAAAAGCGGCTGCTTTTCCCATCTCTGCAAACCAGTTGACTTTAAATTATATTGCAGGAAAACCAGGATTTTAAGTACAGGATTTTAAGGCTGCTTCCCAGCCAAAGGAATGCACATAGCATATAGTTAACTATTGTCAAAGGCAGGCATAGGCAACCTTCGGCTCTCCAGATGTTTCGGACTACAATTCCCATCATCCCTGACCACTGGTCCTGTTAGCTAGGGATCATGGGAGTTGTAGGCCAAAACATCTGGAGAGCCGAAGGTTGCCTATGCCTGGTCAAAGGTAACACTTACAGTTGCTTCTGTATCTTATATACTTTGGGACGCAGGTGGCACTGTGGTCTAAACCACTGAGCCTCTTGGGCTTGCCAATCAGAAAGTCGGCGGTTCGAATCCCTGTGACGGGGTGAGCTCCTATTGCTCTGTCCCAGCTCCTGCCAACCTAGCAGTTCAAAAGCACACCAGCACAAGTAGATAAATAAGTACTGCTGCAGCGGGAAGGTAAACGGTGATTCCGTGCACTCTGGTTTCCGTCACAGTGTTTTGTTGCGCCAGAAGTGGTTTTGTCATGCTGGCCACATGACCTGGAAAGCTGTCTGTGGACAAACGCCAGTTCCCTCGGCCTGAAAGCGAGATGAGAGCTGCAACCCCATAGTCGCCTCTGACTGGACTTAACTGTCCAGGGGTCCTTTACCTTTATATAGCTCTGAATACCTACATGCATCTCACATCCAGGCAGTTATTCGAATGTCTGCACTCTATGGAGCAGTTGCAGCAACAGGGGACCACTCCTCCTCCACCGGTTTATGCACCTTCCCCCAGTGGGCTGCACACATGCAGCCGGAGACTGCTCCTGAATGGCAGCTTCCTCTGCTCATCCCTTTTCAGTCCCCTCCTGGTTCTGGGAGTCTGTGGTGCAGGAGAAAGCAGGGAAGCACCTGGCCCTTCCCTTGCCTGACCTGCCTCTTCCTCTTCTCCTGATCCAGCCTGTGCTCCACCTTCTAGTTCTGGAGGTTCCCCGCCTCCAACACTTGACTCTAGGCCAGGCATAGGGAACCTTCGGCTCTCCAGATGTTTTGGCCTACAACTCCCATGATCCCTAGCTAACAGGACCAGTGGTCAGGGATGATGGGAATTGTAGTCCGAAACATCTGGAGAGCCGAAGGTTCCCTATGCCTGCTCTAGGCCAGTACAGTTCCCCACAAATCACTGACCCCTCTCCCAAGTCAGACTCTAGCCCCACGTCCCTTGTCCCTGCCAGTCCCTGACATCAGAGCATGTCAGATGCTAGAATTTATGTTCAAAGCAAACTGTGCCTAAAATATAATATAATATAATATAATATAATATAATATAATATAATATAATATAATATAATATAATATAATATAATATAATATAATACAATACAATTAATATAATGTAATATAATATGTTGGTCCCTACCAGAGAGGAATGAAGCTATTGGACTATGCCAAAATGGCAAAACTGACCGGAAAGCTCAGGAATCAGGGAGACCACAACTTTAATAAGGAATGGGGGGAATTTACAATTTATCTTAAAGAACACTGAAAGCAGCTGAAAACTGCAATAACTGCAGCACTGCAATAACAATTCTAATGTAATGAGCGCTATGAATACAATGGATTCATAAATAATCAGGATTATTTTTTTTAAAAAATGCAGTAGAAAAGATTTAATAACAGAACCCACAGAGGGAAAGGTGGGAAGTCCAGAGATTTGGGAGAATCTTGTAACTTTGGATGTGTTGTGATATGACTGTAAATTTAATAATAATAATAATAATAATAATAATAATAATAATAATAATAATAATACCTTTTATTGTCATTGTACAACCTGTGTACAATGAAATTAAATATGTAAAATCAAATATAGAGTGAGATAGAGATAGAGATATATAGTAGGATTTTTTTTTTAAATAAAGCCACCAAGCTCAGTTTGTTGCCTGTAAGTAATGCCGTTTCTCTCCCACCCCGCAACTAGGGCTGAAAACTATTGTGGGTGCATTGATCCAGTCTGTGAAGAAGCTCTCCGATGTCATGATCCTCACAGTATTCTGCTTGGCCGTCTTCGCCCTCATCGGCCTGCAGCTGTTCATGGGGAACCTGCGGCAAAAGTGTGTGCGGTGGCCGCCGTTCACCAACGACACACTTGATGGCGGTTTCATTGGCAACACCACTCTGTATGACAACGGCACCCTGTACGACAACAGCACCCTGTACGACAACGGCACCCTGTATAGCAACGAGACCTTTGACTGGGATGAGTACATTCACAATGAAGGTAAGGGCTGCTTTTTCAAGAGCTGCTGATTCTGTCGCTTTTGACTTGGCCCGGAGCGGTGCCAGATACCGGATGGGCATCTCAAACCTGAACCGCTAGCACTTAATTAGCTGATATACATAAATACATTTGTATATGAGCTAAATGTGCAATTAAGTGCTAGCGGTTTTATGCTCGCAAGGCTAAAGGCTTTCCCCTCTGCGGTGACCACAGGTAGCCAGTTCAAGGGAAGTCGCTCCAGGATTGGACTGAGAGATTTCCCCACCACCACCAACTTTCATAGCACTAAGACTCACAGGTTAAAACTCACAGGTCCTGGTGTTATCAAAGCTGATGGGCGGAGGGACCTCTCTGTAGGTCTTGACCTACATATTTTGTTTTATATCTGTATCATTTATTGTGCTCTAGCTTATAGAGTTTAATTTCAACCTATCTATATTTACATGTACTCTGTCGCTGTATATGTCCATATTTCTGGTCTGTGACCGTAATAAATCGATTCATTCATCCAGGACTCACAGGTCTTCCAATGAAACTTCGGTGCATGACATACAAAAGGAGATGCTTCACCAAACACATCTCTGGCTTGTGACATTCATTGCCATAAAGTTAAAGATGTCCTCAAAAAAGACTCGCCCCAATTCTTAATCTCAGGGTCGTGGGTTCAAGCCCCATGTTGGGCAAAGAGATTCCTGCATTGCAGGGGGTTGGACTGTAGGTGACGTTCATGACCCCCTCCAACGCTACAATTCTGTGATTCTACTCAGTCAGCACCATAGGCCTGATCCAGTTTGGCAAGCCCCACCCCAACCCATCTGCTTTTAACTTTAAGCTTCTCTGGTTGAGATCCTGATTGTGGGTTCCCTTGTCATATCTAGTTCGACTCTTCTACTCGTTGCTTTAAACCTGCAGTTGTGTTACATTCCAAACTTTATTCTCACACCCGCCTTTTCTTTCTCGCGAAGAAAATTTTTATTTCCTTGAGGGTGCGCTTGATGCCCTGCTCTGTGGGAACAGCTCCGACGCAGGGTGAGTGAGATCTGTCCCGACCGCGGGTCCCTCTTGGGAGTGGGAGTGGGGAGGGGATCTGTCTTCTAGTGACTCGACCATTTTAAATCAGTGTGAAAACTGTGCTGATTTAAAGAATGGTGGGGTGGGGGTGGAGTCCCTCAAACATGGTGCCCTCAATATGTTTTTGATCTCGTTGAGACAACTGGACACGCTGTTTGGGACTGATTTAGAATCCTGTGACATCTAGAGGGTACCACATTGGCTAACGGTCACAGAGCGAGCCGGTCGATAAATCAACACAGTTCAAAGTTGCAGTTAACTCTGGATGAGCCAAAAACACGATCTTTACAGGCTCAGCTGAGTGTCAGGCCTAATGAACACAGCAGCTCATTCCCTGTAGGTCTTACAGCATGAAACCAGTTGCTGAGACTAAAGGTCCCGCCTCCTCCTAAACCACTGAGCCTCCTAGGCTTGCCTATCAGAAGGTCGGCAGTTCAAATTCATTACCTGGCCAGTGTGGCCATCCTTTTGATGGGATGTGGGTGGCGCTGTGGTCTAAACCAGTGAGCCTCTTGGGCTTGCCGATCCCCACAATGGGGTGAGCTCCCGTTGCTCTGTCCCTGCTCCTGCCAACCTAGCAGTTCGAAAGCACGCCAGTGCAAGGAGATAAATAGGTACTACTGTGGCAGAAAAGTAAACGGCGTTTCTGCGCGCTCTGGTTTCTGTCACGGTGTCCCGTTGCGCCAGAAGCGGTTTGTCCTGCTGGCCACATGACCCGGAAAGCTGTCTGTGGACAAATGCCGGCTTGCCTGGCCTGAAGTGAGATGATTGCCACAACCCCATAGTCACCTTTGACTGGACTTAACTGTCCAGGGGTCCTTTACTTTTACCTTTACCTTTTACGTCTCCTGTTCTATGTCTAGCCCTGTTCGAATTCCAAGAGTCAATAGACCTGACAAGAGCAGAACTCCATCATTACCTGGTAGCTGGCTACTGTTAATCTCTGCTGGGGAAAAGTGTTGGATGACAGGGCTGCTATGCAATTCTTAAAGCTGGCAACCCTATATTGAGGCAGGGTGTTTGTGTGTGGATATTTCATGCCTGGGTTCTGCATGGATTTAGTAGGGAGTTGATGCTGCTCTTATGACCTCTCCTTCCATGATGTCATGCTGACACCATTCCCTCCCTCTTGTAGGCAATGCCCAGAAGGGTATCTCTGCATGAAAGCTGGCCGGAACCCAAACTACGGCTACACAAGCTATGACACCTTCAGCTGGGCCTTCCTCTCCCTATTCCGTCTCATGACTCAAGACTACTGGGAGAACCTCTTTCAACTGGTAGGCCAAACTTATGTTGTCGTTCCAAGAAAACCCGGGGCTTTGTGGCCGCCTGTATGATCTAGTTGAGATTTCTGCATTGCAGGGGGTTGGACCCCCGGGGTCTCTTCCAACTTTAAAGTTCTATGATTCTATATTCCGGAGAGCTTTGTAGTTCCATGGAAGCTCATTAGGGGTTCCTTGGTGTTCACATGTGTGAGTCGGGTGGGTGGGTGTTTTGGATCAGGTTAGCCATATTGATTTGTATGCTGTTGGTATGCTGGAGAAGAGAAGGTTAATGGGTGACATGATAGCCATGATCAAATATATAAAAGGATGTCATATAGAGGAGGGAGAAAGGTTGTTTTCTGCTGCTCCAGAGAAGCGGACACGGAGCAATGGATTCAAACTACAAGAAAGAAGATTCCACCTAAACATTAGGAAGAACTTCCTGACAGTAAGAGCTGTTTGACAGTGGAATTTGCTGCCAAGGAGTGTGGTGGAGTCTCCTTCTTTGGAGGTCTTAAACAGAGGCTTGACAGCCATCTGTCAGGAATGCTTTGATGGTGTTTCCTGCTTGGCAGGGGGTTGGACTGGATGGCCCTTGTGGTCTCTTCCAGTTCTATGATTCTATGGTTTACCAGGCATGGGCAAATTGTGTCTGCTTTGCTGCTAGCATGAACTGGGAGGAAACAAACTGTGTTTTCTCACTTAGCATCATATCCAAACCAGGGATCATGGCTTGTTATGGTCTCAACGAACCATGATCTGTAGCCAAGGTTGCTTCTTGGTTTGCTGATTGCGGTGCTTTAGATCAAAACAAGCCGCGATCTCTGGTCTGGGTGTGACGCTAAGCCAGAGATCATGGCTGTGGTTTACTTTGGTGCGTGAACAAGGGCAGTGAGAAGGTCACGAACAGCTGACAAACATTCCTGATAAAAACACCTTGCCCGTCATGTCAGTCTTGTGTTTGCCACCTGGATTTGCTGGAGAGTGTTGAGTGCATTCTGGGGACACACCCTTAACTGAAGGGTGAAACTTAATAGGGTTGACCTGCATTTTACACGAACTGTGTGTGCACTCTAATAAAAATTCCCCTTCACTGTAATCCTCCACAGGGTTTCCTTGGACAACAGATTGATTGTGGGGAAAGTTCCTGGAGGTAGAGAGAATTTGGAAGAATGTACCATGGGCAAACAATTTTCCACCCGGCAAACAGCATGTGGGGAAATGGTTAAACCCAGTGGTGGTGTCAGGGCAAGACTTTGAGTTAAACGTCCGGGGCTGAATTATCAGAATGAGGGGCAACGTCTCCAATCGCAGCAGGACTCTCTTGCCACATTTCAAAACAAGTGGAGTAATATATATTACCTCTAAAGAGGAGATTCCCACAAGTCCATTGCGCCCAGAGCCTAAAATTACCTGGGCAGTAAAAGGAGCGCATCCACCCCCATTGTTCAGCCCCAACACTGAGGTCTTGCTCCGAGGGCCTTCTGGTGGTTCCCTCCCTGTGAGAAGCAAGGTTACAGGGAACCAGGCAGAGGGCCTTCTTGGTAGTGGCGCCTGTCCTGTAGAACGCCCTCCCACCAGATGTCAAGGAAATAAACAAGACATCTGAAGGCAGCCCTGTTTAGGGAAGTTTTTAATGTTTGATGTTTTATCGTGTTTTTAATATTCTGTTGGGAGCCGCCCAGAGTGGCTGGGGAAACCCAGCCAGATGGGCAGGGTATAAAATAATAATAATAATAATAATAATAATAATAATAATAATAATAGGTTAAATCCATCACAACACCAACACCACGGCGCTGACCTGAATCTTGGGCTGCTTTTTACAGAAATGTAAGCAGGGAAAACATCCAGTGACAGCCTCGTCCAGTTTAGTCTCCAGTCCCAGAATTGTATTTTCAAATGCTAAGGAAACGTGTGAAGAAGCAACACGAAGAGGTGCCCTTGAGCATGCACAGAAAGCAAAAGACTGTATCTGAAGTTAGAGGTGAGGGATCCTTTGGTAGAAAGGGTGACAGGGCTCTTCTTCTTCTTCCCCATAGACCTTGCGAGCGGCTGGGAAAACGTACATGATCTTTTTCGTTCTGGTCATATTCTTGGGATCCTTCTACCTCATCAACCTGATCCTGGCTGTGGTAGCGATGGCTTATGCCGAGCAGAACGATGCAACTCTGCTGGAGGAGCAGGAGAAGGAGGCAGAGTTCCAGCAGATGGTGGAGCAGCTGAAAAAACACCAGGAGGAGCAACAAAGGCTGGTTGGTGGCTTTTTTTTAAGTGTTTTAATTAGTTTAATCTCTCCACCTTCCCCCCACCCCAGCTTCACAAACTTCCCTTGCTGCCAATAACTTCTTTCTAAATCAGTTGCTTAATAACTGGCACTTGAAGCGGGTATGAGCCACAGGGCTGGTGACAGTGCCAATTGCAGTATTCTCTTCCTTGCCCCGCTCCTCTAAAATCAGGGTCAAGCTACTGCCCAGGCAAGTGCCTGTTTGTCAGTCTTAGTAGCATCTCTTACTGATGTTCTTCACAAAGGGAGGGGAAGAGCCTCCACATCCTCCATACACTCATCATAGGCTTCCTGATATTCCTCATGGGGCTTGATCATGATAACACACGTTGGTCGCTTTCAACCTGCAACTGCTCCCAAGTCCGTTTTGGAAGGAATGTAGACATATGGAAGGCTCCTGTCTTCACACATGATGGGGATGTGGCAATAGACATCAATAGGAAGTGTGTCTCCTGCAAGAACTGTGATCCCCTTCTTGCCTTTATTGATGAATTTCTGGACCTCTTTCACCCCACGTCGGATCTGTTTCTGCTTTGATGCTTTCTTGATGCACTTGTACAGCTTGCGCGTCAACTTCCGTTCCTGACCCCCCCCCCTCCCCCTGGTTGGTGGCTTTTTGATGGTACTCCTTTACTCTGCCTCGCCCAGTTCCGAAAGCGCTGAGTGTGCCAATACTGTTCTGCATTTTCCCTTTCTCAGGTGATTCAGGCGATGTATAAATAAGATCGGGGTTTGGCTTTTGCTGCCCAACTCAGCAAGGGACTAAGTCATGGGTAGGCAACCTAAGGCCCGGGGCCCGGATCTGGCCCAATCGCCTTCTAAATCTGGACCGCGGACGGTCCGGAAAGCAGCATGTTTTTACATGGGTGGAATGTGTGCTTTTATTTAAAATGCACCTCTGGGTTATTTGTGGGGCCTGCCTGGTGTTTTTACGTGAGTAGATTGTGTGCTTTTATTTAAAACGCATCTCTGGGTTATTTGTGGGGCATTAGGAATTTGTTCTCCCCCCCCCAAAAAAAATAGTGCGGCCCCCCACAAGGTCTGAGGGACAGTGGACCGGCCCCCTGCTGAAAAAGTTTGCTGACCCCTGGACTAAGTCCATCATTGGTCAGAGATGAATGGAGGGAAGCAGGATCCAGAGAAAGCAAGGCAGATCTTTATTTTTCTGTTGGAACAAGAGTTCCCTCCCCCTTCTTGCAAGAAGGTAAAAGAGACCCAGAGCAAAAGTGTGCAAGCCCCTTTAAAGACTTTTGAAATTGCCCACCCCTTAGCCAAAGACCACCTGAAAAGTATCATGGAAGAAGGTGGTCTCGCACAGAAATTTGAGAATGTTGCTTCTCTCCTGCCTGCCTAGGTATCTGATAATGGTAGCCAGGTCATTCTATTGAGATGGTAGGTACTTTGGTTACCCAAATCTCTTATTTACAAACTTACACCTATTGACATTTCACTCAGCTTAACATAAACTTGCAAGACTGGATTTGCAGGGAGGGGTAAGCCCCCTACATTCCAGGCAGTTTTATTAACTGGATTTGCAAGTGGGAAAGCTTTCCCCATTTCCTTCCTTCCTCCTACTGCAGAAGAATATTTGAGGTCGTTTTGGGAGAGTCAGAATGGCCTCAGGATTGTTCTGGTTGTTGTGTCTGTCGTAGAGTGCACCCTAAATTTTTACAACACAGGGCAACCTTTGATAGAGTTGATTTTGTTATAAGAATTTATAATTCTTTTATATATATATTATAGTTGTTATTAATTTTCCAAGCAAACTAGCTGCTTTGCTTCTCAGTTTTCTCTGGTTGGCCTCTGTTTTTTACTCCTACCAATGGAGAACCTGCAAAGGACTTTGCAAGGGCTCCTGTGTACCCCATAAGGGAATAAGGGCAGATTTTCTCTTGTAATCTTCTTTAATTCCTGGAACAATTAAATCCCTCACCCCTCCTTCCTTGAAGAGACCCATTTGGTAAACATTTGGTCATTTGTGAGAGTCAAAATAGTGTGAGACCTGTCTGCCTCAGACATGTGGCCTGTTTGCTTGGAAAATTAATAACAACTATAAGATATATATATAAAATAATTGTAAATTCTTATAACAATTTCTTTTTGTACAAGAGAATGGGCTCATCTGCACTCCAATTTGGTCTGTGTTTTATTCTTTTCTTTTTTTTAATAAGATTTTATTGTTTTATCATGAAACAAAACAAAAACAACATTAAACATACATAGACATAAAAGGAGAAAAAACATAGTAAACAATCAACAATAAAAAACACAACATTAACATACCAGAAAAAGAAAGCTTATACAAACCTTACCAACTTATCTTTGTTTCTCTACTTATTTCTACTTCTTAGGGGGACTTCCCCTGGTCCCTCCTCTGTCTTCAAAAACATATATACTCTTTAGGTAGCTTCCTTTCTTTTCCCATTAACTTATACTCAATATCCTCATGTTCTTTAAATTTATCTAAATCAATATATTTCTTAACTTATATTCTATATCTTAATACTTTCTTAAACAAATAAATCTGTCACATCAAAAATTTCTTTTACAGCGTTATAACTAACCTTAAACTTCTAAAGCCGGTTCTTCTATATATTTCTGCTCAAATATTCAAACGTTCAATTTAGCATATTTAAGTAAATAGTCCTTAAATTTCTTCCAGTCTTGCGACACCTTCTCCTCCCTCTGGTCTCGGATTCTGGCGGTCAGGTCTGCGAGCTCCATATACTCCATCAACTTCATCTGCCATTCTTCAATTGTCGGTATCTCTTCACCCTTCCAAATTCTTGCCAATAAAATTCTAGCCGCTGTCGTGGCATACATAAAAAAAGCTCTATCCTGACTGGGTATCTCTTCGTTGGTCATGCTCAAAAGGAATGCCTCTGGTTTCTTACAAAAGGTAATTTTCATTACCTTCTTAAGCTCATTATAAATCTTATCCCAGAAGGCCTTCACCCTTGGACACGACCACCACATATGATAGAAGGTACCTTTTGAGGATTTACATTTCCAACACACATCCGACATTTTAGAATTCATTCTAGATAACTTAACTGGTGTCAGATACCATCTGTATATCATTTTCATTACATTTTCTCTTAAGCTATTACATGCAGTAAAATTGATACCTTTCTGCCACAATCTCTCCCAGTCATCCATCATAATATTATGACCCACATCTTTTGCCCAGTCTATCATTGTTGATTTAACCAATTCATCTTTCGTATGCCACTCTAGCAACAAATTGTACATTTTGGAAAGGTTTTTAGAATTTGATTCGATCAGTTCTGTTTCCAGTTTTGATTTTTCCACTTGAAAACCAATTTTTTTATCTAATTTAAATGTTTCATGTACCTGGTGATATTGCAGCCAGTCAGGGACTTGGTTTTTGACTTGATCGTAACATTTCAACTTAAACGAGTCCCCTTCCTGCTGCAATATGTCCATATATCGTAGCCAACTTGCAGACATGTTTGGTCTCTTATAGGCCTTGGCCTCCACTGGAGATATCCATCTAGGAGTCTTTCTCTCCAATAAGTCCTTATATCTAATCCAAACCTGATACAGAGATTTCCTGATTATATGACTTTTGAAAGTTCTGTGGATTTTAACTTTGTCATACCAAAGGTATGCATGCCATCCAAACATATTATCATGACCTTCCAAGTCCAAAACATCTACATTCTCTAATTTAAACCAGTCTTTCAGCCAGCAAAAGGCCGCTGCTTCAAAATAAAGTCTTAAATCCGGCAGGGCAAAGCCTCCTCTCTCTTTGGAGTCTGTCAGAATCTTAAACTTAATTCTCGGCTTTTTGCCCTGCCATATAAACTTCGATAAGTCCCTTTGCCATATCTTAAAACAGTCCATTTTATCCAAAATTGGTATGGCTTGGAATAAAAACAGCATCCTTGGTAGGACATTCATTTTAATCGCTGCTATTCTTCCCATTAACGACAGTTTTAATCTTGTCCATATCTCCAGATCTTTCTTTATCTCTATCCACAGCTTTTCATAATTGTCTTTGTACAGGTTCACATTTTTTGCTGTGAGATTGATTCCTAGATATTTTACCGATTTAACAAAATTGAGGCCTGTGCCATCTTGTAATCTTTGTATCTGTTCTGCACTCATATTTTTACTTAGAACTTTGGTTTTCTGTTTGTTTAATTTGAAGCCAGCTACTCGTCCAAATTGTTCAATTAATTCCAGAGCTTTGGGGACACTGCTTTCCGGTTCTTGCAGGGATAACATCAAATCATCTGCGAAGGCGCGTAATTTGTATTCTTTCTCTCCCACCCTAATTCCTTTTATCTGTTTCTCTTTTCGTAACATATTTAAAAGGACCTCCAGGACCGTAATAAATAATAAAGGGGAGATAGGGCACCCTTGTCTTGTTCCTTTTTCAACTTCAATTTCCTCCGATATCACACCGTTTACTATTATTTTTGCTTTTTGTTCTGTATAAATGGCTTTGATGCCATTTAAGAATCTTTCTCCAACTCCCATCTTTTCCAAATTCTTTTTCATAAACATCCAAGATACCTTGTCAAAGGCTTTCTCCGCATCAATAAACAATAGTGCTGCCTCTGTATTTATGTTTCTTTCCAGTTTTTCTAAAATGTCCACAATAATTCTTGTATTATTGCTTATTTGTCTTCCTGGAAGGAAACCTGCCTGATCTTTATGTATATAGTCTTTTAGCACTCTTTTTAATCTTGTAGCCATAACATTTGCAAAGATTTTGTAATCCACATTCAAAAGGGAAATTGGCCGATAATTTTTCATTAGCGTTCTATCTGTATCTGGTTTTGGGATCAGTGTGATAAAGGCTTCTTTCCACGTCTCTGGTGCCCTATCTCCTTCTAGTATTTTATTGCAAATTTCTTTCAAAGGCTGCGAAAGCCAATCTTTTAGAGTCTTATAAAACTTTGCTGTTAGTCCATCTGGTCCTGGTGCCTTTCCTAATTGCATATTCTTAATTGCATCCTCAATCTCTTGGGTCGATATTGGGTGGTTGAGGGTTACTAGTTTATCCTCTGGGACTTTTTGCAGACTATTTTGTTGCAGAAATCGGTCTATCTCTTCTTCTTTTATCCTCTCCTCCTTGTACAGTTGCTTGTAAAATTTTTGAAAACACTTTCTGATTTCCTCCGGGTTCTCCACTATTTTCCCATTTACTACTAAGTTGCCGATGACATTTGCCTTTTGTCTTTTCTTCAGTTGCCAAGCTAGTAGTTTTCCACATTTATTCGCTGATTCAAATGATCTTTGTTTCATCATTTTCAATTTCCATTCTATATCTTGGTTCATAATTTTAGCATACTGGGATTGTAAGTATTTAATTTCCTTTTGAATTCTTAAAGATTTGGGATGACCTCTTAACTCTTTTTCTTTAACTTTGATTAATTTCAACAGTCTTTCCATTTCCGCATTTTGTAATCTTTTCTTTTTTGCTTTTTCACTTATGAGGAATCCTCTCATTACCGCTTTACTTGCATCCCAGGCAGTTCTTTTTTCTACCTCCGAATTCCAGTTGATTTGAAAATACTCCTTCATCTTTTTCACAGCTCTTTCTACCAGCTTGGTGTCTCTCATCAACGCGTCATCCATTCTCCATCTGAAAGAACCCTTGGAAACCATTTTGAGAGTTACCTGTACAGGATTGTGGTCCGAATAGGTCTTTGGGCCGATTTCTGCTTTTTGTATTTTAGGTGCCAATTCGTTCGATATCCAAATATAATCTATCCTCGACCATGACTGCTGAGATTCGCTAAAATAAGTTGCCTCAGTATCGGTGGGGTTTTTCAACCTCCAAGCATCCTCCAAATTTAAATTGTCCACCATTTCAAAGAAAGTCTTAGGTAGTTTCCCATCATTTGTTAATTTAGTTCTTTGGGATCTGTCCATTAAAGTGGAAACTGCACCATTAAAGTCTCCAAGGCAAACTAATTTATAGTCCAAATAGTCCAACAGCAAGTCATGTATTTTTTTGTAGAAAATTGACTTTCCATCATTTGGTGCATAAAGTCCCAGAATCAAGAATTTTTCGCCTTGTATTTTAATTTCAATTGCGATATATCTCCCTTCTTCATCTTTAAATAACTGTTTTGGGCTAAATTTCTCCTTTGCATATATTACCACACCTCTCTTTTTGACCTTATCTGATGATATGAACTCTTGGCCTAGCTTTTTGTTTTGTAGTAATCTTCTATGTCGCCGAACTATGTGTGTCTCCTGTAAACATATAATGTCCAAATTCTTCTTTTCCAATCCATGAAATACTCTGCGTCTCTTTGGTCTCTGGTTCAATCCCCGTACATTCCATGTCATTAACTTGAGCGCCATATTCCTTTGTTTTAATCTTCTCCTCCAGTTGCTTCTGCTTTCTTGCCTTCTTCTGGGTCTTTATCACTTGGTCCTGGTACCCCCGGCGGTGGAAATACTCCTGGACGTCTATGTAAAGATGAATCAAGTGGCGTACCTTTAAGCTCTTCCAGATGTTTGTCCAAAAATTTCTGCTTTTCGGCCAGGGATGGTCTGTGTTTTATTCTGTCTCAGGGGGCGTAGGTGTCGTCAGCCCCCTCCATATTCCTTATTAGGGGGCTCAGCATCCCCCACCCCAATATTGAGGGGGCAGAGGAGGCCAAACTGTGAGGTTGCACCGGCCTGTACAGCGTTGCCCAGCAGGAGGGGGGGAGGTTCCTGGAAATATACATCTCAGGTGTCAAAGGCCAAGTTAAAAAGGTCCTTTGGGGGGATAATTTCAGGGCACCTGTGCAAGTTGGCTAAAAACCCTCTGTCTGCATGCTGCTAGGAATTGAATTGGGAGTTGTTTTATTTGCTTCCCAACCCTACCCCCAAACCCGAACATAATGTTGGACATGCTAGAATATATTTTTGTTCAAGCTGGCTTTTCCCAGATAGTATTAAGCAGGCATGGGCGATTCTCAATGACAGTGGAGAGTATCATGTTTGAATGGATTCTGTTTCTTTTGTCGGTTTATTTTTGTGTGTGACTTGCTTGGTTAAAAGAAAATGAAGCATCGGGAGACGATTCTATTTGCAGAGGGCTTGGTTTGCCTCCTTGTCCTTTAACCATTTTAGTTGTACATCCTTCCAAGATGTCAGCACAGGGTGGAGTAACAGAAGTTCGACTGCCGCTGTCGGGGAGCCTGCAGCAGGATCCTATGAGCCAGCAGTTTGCCAGTCCATTCCTGAGCTGTGACACAACCACTTAGCTTCCTTGTTTACTGACAGCATAAATATATCTTGCCGTCAGCAAGACTTGCCTCTCGCTTCCTGGAGCTGCTTAAAACTGAACAGATATAGAAAGTCTCCTTCTTCCCATCAGTCCTGAACAAATGAAGCACTTGGAGTGGAAAAGCCGAGGGGAGAAAACGGCACCCTAAAAAAAGCACATAATGCCAGGGATTGAAGTGCATTTGTATTGTATGTTCCATGGTGGCAGAGTGGGCACAGCAGCAGATGATGGGGAAACAGTGACTTTTCTGCACTCCTTTGAATCCTTCTAAATTGGGCATAACGTCGCACCAACTTGGGGGGGGGGGGTTTGCGCGATTGGGGTCTGATGGGGGTATACTATATGGCATATGGCTACTCCTCTTAGTTGTTCCCTTGTCTCTGCCCTGTTTCGGTTCCCCTGCCCATGGAGTTGCACAGCACAGCTGATTCACTGGCATGGACTTCTGCTGGTGCATTTACGGCGTTGCAGATCTCCAGTGGCAGAGGCATATCTTAAGTTGCACAAGTCTTAATTCAGCAGCAGGGGTGCCAGGTAGATGGAGCACATGGGGCTGCACCCCATCATATTGAGGGGGCCACCACCCTTCCACATGCCCCAGCCCCAGCCTCCACTCAGCAGCCCAGAAGCCCAGGAGCCGGGCAGTATCTGGAACGAGCGAGGGCGATCTTTGTCTTTGTTATTCCCAGCCTCTGACCGGCAGCCCAGGAGTTGGAGGGCGGTTGGGGGAAGCAAGCGCGAAGATCGTCCTCCGTGCTTCCCAGGCAGCGTCATGTGACCCGTCATGTGACCGCACCCCCCTCAGTGGGGGGGGGCACGTCGGCGCCCCTGTGCAGCAAGACTTTCGCACTCATCTTAGGCTAATACGTTCTATAGGGCTTTGAAACAAAATCTTATAAAACCTTTTTTTTTAAGGGTTAAAATGGAATGAGCCCATGCAACACAGGTAGCGGTCTCTCAGAGCACCCTCAACTCTCAGAAAAAAGAAATGGTTCGAAAACCAAGGCGCGGCTTCCGATTGGCTGCAGGAGCTTCCTGCACTCAATCGGAAGCCGCAGAAACTGCGTCCTTCGGCTTCCGAAAAATGTTCGTAAACTGGAACACTCACTTCTGGGTTTGCGGCATTTGGGAGCCAAAACGTCTGAGTACCAAGGCGTTTGAGAACCAAGGTACGACCTGTAATTTGCCTTCAGCCTGACCTGCCTGCTATGCACTTCTCATATGTGAGCTTCTCCTTCAGCCCCTCACGAATGCCAGCCACATCAGCCCATGGTGAAATTATTGTGTGCCTGCTTCTACTCACAGGCAGTATGGATTCTCTTGTGGCAGCTCATCAAAAAAAAAAATGCATTTTTTTTAAACTTTAACCAATTAGTTTCAAATTTGTTATACATTTCTCTTATGATTTGATTTCCTACCTTTCCTTCCATGTTGTTTTTCATACCCCTTCCTTTTACATACTGCATAATGCCACCAGGGCCGTCTTAGGGAGATCGGCCGCCCTGGCGCGACGATCCCTCCGGTGCCCCCGGCGTGCCGCCTCTGTCCCGCGCTTGCCGCCCCTTGGGAGGGGGGGTGAGAGAGCGGGGAATGAGGGGGGTGGCGCTGGAGCGGCGCGGGGCTCTGCGCGCCCTTCCAGTGCTCCTGGTACGGGAGGCCGGCATGGGGGTGGGGGCGGGTTGGGGAGGGGGGCGCCCGGTATGCCGGTGGGCTCGCAGGGGTGCCCCTGGGGGCCCCGGCGCCCTGGCGTGCCACGCCACTAGCCCCTATGGATGAGATGGCCCTGAATGCCACATATATCAACTAATGCTTATTCCTCTATTATATCACATACGATGACCAATACCTAGCAGCTTCGGTGGACAAATGTTTTGGTTTCTGTTTCTCATTTTTCCACTTTCCATTTCTCCGAAGTTCAGTTCTCTACATTTCCAAATTAGTTAGTGATTTTTTTATTTAAAAAAAGTACTCATGAAAATTCATCCGCATTTTTATGTGAATTTTCCTAATATACACATTTTCGCTTGCAATATTGCCTAATAGGCACATTTTGCATGTTATCGTCATGAATATATGCACTTTTATGCACATTAAACTAGTATATTCATTTCTGTGAGGTGATTTTATTTGGCAATTTCCCTGTGAAAACCCACTCTTTACTGCTGAATCGGAACAATGGCAATCCACAGAAAATTGCTGTTTGTTCTGGTTCAGGGTTTATCTACACTTGTCTTTCCTCCGCTTTTTCCAGGCACAGTCTACAGTTTAAAGCTCTGTGTCCAAGCACCCCCCCGGCTTTTCCCACAGAGCTTCTCCCACGATAACCTGCTCTTTAAAGCTAAATCAGAGCAAACATCGAACTCCAAACTGACGTTTGCTCCGATTCAGCTTTAAAGAGCAGGTTTTCACGGGGAAAGCTCGAGGCAAAAAAAAAACACACACCCTACTTGAACATGGAACCTTAAAATCAGGGACAGGCCTCTGCCTAGAAAGTGCAGGGGAAAAGTCACTTAGGGGACTTAGGGGAGTGCAAGTTTCGAAGGATGTTCCAGTTTGCTTATTGTATTGGAAAGAGCAAAGTTTGTAGCTTTGCCTTTATTTTTATTTTTTTGAAGTATTTTTATTAAAGATTTCTTCATTTATAAAAGTATGTGCAATGTCTCTCTTTTGTATTTTTTTTCCATGTATCACTTTTACAAATCAGTTTCATTTGTTGAGACATTAGGAGGGAAAGAGGTGGACGGGGGGGGAGGATGGGGGGGGTCGGGTGATGATGTTTATATTTTACTTAATATATGTAGGGTTTGGTGTCAGCGTTGCTTGTGCAGGTTCTCTGTTGTTCGCTTGTGTTCCTTTGGTGGTGAGAGAGGTTGGGGTTGGCCTAGGGTGTGGTTGTTCATTTGTGGTTGGCTGTGGTGGTCTTTGTTTTCATGTGTGAGTCAGGTGGGTGGGTGTTTTGGATCAGGTTAGCCATATTGATTTTTGTATGCTGTTGGTGGATTTTTGTCACTGTCTTGTTGGGCTGTGTGTGTGATAAAGGGGAGCCATACTGGGGTGAAGGTGTCTTCTTCTATTTGTCCCCGTGCCATTTTCAGCTTATTGGTTATTTTTTCTAGTAAGGCTGTTTCCCATACTATTTGGTACCATTGGCCCATGCTTACTCCTGACAGGTCTCTCCAGTGTCTGTTTATGATGTTTCTGGTGACTGAAAGTTGGTGGGTTATGAGTTCTTTGTGGTGTGTAAGTGGGCATTATTGTCTTGGAGTAGCTTTGCCTTTAAATGCAAACCGAATCAAATTTCACTCTCACCCCCAGTCATATCACACCCATTTGCCCTTTTTCGATCCCTGCCTCCTGCCTTAGCTGCTCTTCTGGCCTTGAATGTCCTCGTCTGTTTTTTGTTTTTTTGAAGGCATCTACAAGGGAAGGCATCTGAGGCATCTCAGAGTTTGTAACAGGCTTCTGCGCTGCCAGCTGCTTCCGCCCACTTGACCCCGAGCCACCCATACAAATCTAATTTTCGGGCTGTGCAAACATGCAGTTGTCCATATGTGTGTGTGTGTAGAATGGTGTCGCGTATTGTGGCCTTGTGCTTCTAATCTAAACATTCGGAAGTGGATTTTCTATTTCCAGACAGCGAATATCTTCTTGGGAGGAGGACTTGGCTTGAGACGAAAGCCATATATATTTCAAGTCTTAACAGGACTCTGGGCTGATTTCGATACCTACGGGGTCTGTTCCCTTTCTTGATAGAAAGGTATAACTTGTGAAATAGAACGAGGGAATTAAACAATGACGGGAAAACAATGTGGATCTGGGGATAAGCAAATGGTCTGTTTCAGTTTCTCAATTTCCACTGTTTTTGATTTAATCACATTTCTACATCAGTTGGTGATTTTTAAAAATAAAACAGTCCTCATGAGAACGCACCAGCAATTTAGTGCAAATTTCTTTGAACATGCACCCATTTCTCTGCAGTTTCACCCAATATGTGCATTTATTTCAGGAGAACTGCAATGCAAAATTCAAACAAGCGTGTTGATGGCTGCCTGGGTTTCAGTTCATGTTTTGTTTTGGAATGTGCCAATTATGTAGATAGGTTTTGCCTTTGGATGCAAACTGATTTATCCCTCATCTCTATGTGAATCACACAGAAAGAATCCTCAAACAAGGTGCTAAGCACCCCCCCCCCATCCTTTTCCAGATCTTTCCTGACAAATCAATGTGGGTTTTCCTTGTTCTAAAATTCAGTGGCCAGGGATGAGGCCTTCAGTTCCCCCTTCGTAAAGCAGAATAAAAATAGGGGAGGGGGGAAATAGTCTGCCAGGATATTTATACTTTAAGTCTTTTCTGCACAAACAAGCAAATTCTACTTAACTGCATTAACAGACCCCATTAAGCTGTGATTACGCAGACCCTCCAAGTGCCCCTATTTTCCCAGGGACAGTCCCTTATTTAGAGAAGCCATCCCGGTTTCTGATTTGATCCTGAAATGCTCCTCTCTTCCTCTGGACGTCCCTATTTCCATTAGAGAAATATTGGAGGGTATGGAGTTATCCGACCCACAAGCTATCTGAAGGCAGCCCTGTATAGGGAAATGTTTTTTTTTAATGTTTAATGTTTTTATATGTGTTGGAAGGCACACAGAGTGGCTGGGGCAACCTAGTCAGATGGGTGGGGTATAAATAGTCGTCTAATAATAATAATAATAATAAATCCCTATTTTCACCGGAGAAATTTTGGAGGGTATGTTATACAGTATTGCTTAGCTGATATAGTGGTTATAGTATTGCAAGCCACGTCACATATATGTTGAAATACAACCAATCCAGAATGTGGCAGCTAGACTGGTGACTGGGAGTGGCCACTGAGACCATATAACACCAGTCCTAAAAGACCCACATTGGCTTCCAGTACGTTTCTGAGCACAATTCAAAGTGTTTGTGATGACCTTTAAAGCCCTAAACGGCCTCGGCCCAGTATACCTGAAGGAGCGTCTCTACCCCCATCGTTCAGCCCGGACACTGAGGTCCAGCTCCAAGGGCCTTCTGGCGGTTCCCTCACTGCGAGAAGTGAGGTAACAGGGAACCAGGCAAAGGGCCTTCTCGGTAGTGGCGCCCACCGTGTGGAACGCCCTCACATCAGATGTCAAGGAAATAAACAACTATCTGACTTTTAGAAAACATCTGAAGGCAGCCCTGTCTAGGGAAGTTTTTAATGTTTGTTTTATCGTGTTTTTAATATTCTTTGGGGAGCTGCCCAGAGTAGCTGGTGGGGAAACCCAGCCAGATGGGCAGGGTATAAATAATAATAAATAATAATAACAATAACAATGAGCGCTTTAATGTAGGTCACTGTTATTGTCCCCCCCCCCACTCGTCAGGTACAGGAATAATATTCCTGACCTACAACATTTTAATAATAAAGATTATGCATCAGTTACAATTGGCCAAGGCAAAGACATGAAATAGCACACAATTGGCCAAGGCAAAGACATGAAATAGCACCCAGTTATGGAATGTGGCTCTCAGCTGGAAAATCATTACCATCTAAATATATATGTATAGATCTTTATTTATTATTTACATTTGTATTCCACCTTTTCTCTGAGATAGAACTGGTTCTCCCTACCCCTCAGTTTTGTTCTCACAGGTAACTCTATGAGGTAGGAGGGAGGGAAACCCACCCTGTGTGTCTTGGCTAAATGAGTTGAACCTGGGTCTCTCCACTCTTAGTTCAACATAACTGATCCCAGTCTGTGCTGGGTACCTCCAATAAACCATTATATATATATATGGCAGAGCTCTTCACCCAGATCTCTGGTTTCTCCACAGCTTCAAGAGCAAGCAGCAAACAGCAGCTCCGCAGAGAGTGTTATCGTGGAGAAAAAGAAGACGGCGGAGTCCGATCAAGAGGCGCCTAGTGATCAAGATGGGCCAAAAGACTGCAACGGCCGGGTCATCCCACGCTTGGTGCTGGACCGGTCAGCCACAATAGACGAGGTGTGTCGCCTGCGCAGGAGGAATAGAAGGGTCCTTGTACAAGGGCAAAGAGACGAGGGCACTCAGGCTTTTTCTGCATTGGAGCCTAGGGCTTGCCAATCAGAAGGTTGGCAGTGAAAGCACGTTAAAGTGCAAGTAGATAAATAGGTACCACTCCAGCAGGAAGGTAAATGGCGTTTCCGTGCGTTGCTCTCGTTCGCCAGAAGCGGCATTAGTCATGCTGACCACATGACCCGGAAGCTGTACGGCGGCTCCCTCAGCCTATAGAGCGAGATGAGCACTGCAACCCCAGAGTCGTCTGCGACTGGACCTAACGATCAGGGGTACCTTTACCTTTACCTCCCACAAACAGTTCACCTGGCACCTTCATCTTTAGGTACCAGGTGAAAACGTTCCTCTTCAACTTGGCCTTTGGCTGATTGATATTCTACAGGCTTTTCAATGTGTTTTTCAGTGGAGGGTTATTATTTTATTGCTTTTGTTTGAACTATTTATTTGTGCTTTCACCTTGTAATTTTATCTTGTGAACCTCCCTGAGATTTTGTGATGAATGGCAATTTATTATTATTATTATTATTATTATTATTATTAATCATCATAATCATCATCATTATCAACAATAGCAGCAGCAGCAGCAACAACAACAATATTGAGGAGCTTGGGGGGGTGGGGGAATGAATTACAAGTTGAGTGTGAAAGGAGAAGAAATTACAGGAGATGGGTGGAAAAACTTTGAGAGGCATGTGGGGGTGGGAAGGGAAAACACGAAAGAAAAATGCTTCTGGATGAGCACATTCTGCCCCAAAATGGGGATGCCGGGCCATGATACGTCCAAATGTGTGTACCTAGCTTGAGGAAAACAGAGCTATGAAACTCCTTGCCACAAGGCAAACATGTGACAAGGAATTTAGCAATTTCCAAAGATAGATTAGATCAGTGTTTTTCAACCTTTTTTGGGCAAAGGCACACTTGTTTCATGAAAAAAATCACGAGGCACACCACCATTAGAAAATGTTAAAAAAAATTAACTCTGTGCCTATATTGACTATATATAAAGTAATTTTTCAATTTTTCCCACGGCACACCAGGCAACATCTTGCGGCACACTAGTGTGCCGCGGAACAGTGGTTGAAAAACACTGGATTAGATATCCGTAGAAAGCGACCCCAGTAATTGCCCATTGATTTAGCCAAGCTCTGGCACTGTGTTCCACCAATATTGTGAGTGGTTTGCGGGCCTCCGTCATTTTCAGCTGTCGCAAGTGGGCCCTGGAGGCAGAAGGTGTGAGATACCCTTCGCTAAATCATCCTTGTTTCCCTGTTGCAGTCAGATCCAGCGGAGGAGCATGAGAAGCCTGACCACAACCATCTCCACGCAGGAAACCAAGAAGGGACAGGCTTGACTAAACGAGCAGAGAGTGCCTTTAGCATAGTCTCCAACACACTGGAAGGTAAATTCCTCCTCCGTGACTTTGGGTAGAACTGGATTTTTTTCTGGCATTAGGAAAAACAACAACAAAGATCATTGCGCATTATAACGTTTATCATTTTTAATATTGTGAATTGCTGTGAACTAATGGAGAACGGGGATTGCATAAGCCGTTAAATAAATACAAATTACCGTATTTTTCCATGTATAAGTCTAGATTTTTCCCCCTTTAAAAAATGTCAAAAATTTGGGGGCGTCCTATAGGATACATCTCCCCCTCCATTTTCTTAAATCACAGTCCCCCAAAATAGGGGGCGTCTTACACAGGGGTGTCTTATAGACAGAAAAATACGGTAACTTGGCAGCAGACTGTTGTTTTCGTCAGAAGCCCAGAGAATAAGAGAGGTGCTGTTCTAGTTTTGAAAACTCCAGATGACTTTGGTGGTTCGAAAAAGACGGCCGCACCCTGGGAAGGGTACGTGCCTTTTCCAATAGTGTAGCGCACCTTCCAAGATGTGTTTCCTTCTGTCATGTTTAAGGGACACAGCATACAGACTTGATCATGAGTGACAGGGCCATTAATGGTGTTGGCCCCATTGCCCTTTCCCTGTCTCCCAGAAACAGTACAGTCGTACCTCGGGTTACATACGTTTCAGGTTATGTACAGCGACCCGGAACCAATTAAGTACATAACCCGAGGTACGACTGTACTTCTGTCTTGGAGAGGGTTTTCTTCCATACCGTATGAGCAGATGTAGACACCTGTGGCTATGCACCTTAGGCCACATTCCAGCCATGCAAAAGGTAAGAGGCGCATCCACTAAGCTGCACAACTTTGCCTCTGCCCCGGCAGAAGATGCCTCAAAGGGAATGTGGCCCTCAGACTGAAAAGGGTTCCCTGCCTCTGGGTGAAATTTTGGTCTCAAATTTAAGCAGGAGGCTGCAATCCAACTCTGCTGTGCTAGCTCCCAGACTGGCACAGCCTAGAGGTCCACGTTGAGCCCATTGCTGCCATGTGAGCACAGCAGGGGCAGCTCAGGATCCAGCAGATCCAACTCTGGACAGCCCCAGCAACTTCCTGCCCCTGAAATGCCCCATTTTGGGGGTTTCTGCTGGCTACTGCTCTTTAGGGTGCATGGGGGGGGTGCTCCTTGCAGTGAAGCTTGACTGGCCAGAGGAACACCATACAAACCCCCTTGGGCATGGCGGATCAGGGGCTACAATTGTTCTGCCCATTGATTTGTCTCACCGATTTATTGGATGAGGTTTGACATTTTAGTAAGTATTGACTTTGACTTAGTGGGAAAAAATTAATAACAAGAGGTCCTTGTTATTTTAAAAAAATTAAAAAAATAAAAATAATTTTTATTTGATTTTACAAGTGAAAGGTTATAACATTACCAAATACATAACCATATATAGAGATTTCTCTGAATCTCTCGACTTCCTGCCTTCCCCTCAATGGGTCCTATTGTCAACATTTTCAACTGCATATTATTTCGTAGTCCATATTTTGTATCTCTCCGTATTGTCCATAGTAATAGTTAAATTACAAGTGTTGTTAAAGTCCTGCAAATGTTTTCATCTGCTTACTATGGTCTCCTAAATAAATTATAAATTTTCCCCATTCTTTTTTTGAAGTTTTTGTCTTCTTGGTCCCTGAGCTTTCCAGTCAGTTCTGCCATTTCGGCATATTCTTAACAGCTTAATGTTAGGAATATGTTAAAAAAATAATTAATTTTAATTTTATTAAGAATATTACAATAAGTTAGAGTATAAAGGAAAGGGGAAAAATACATAAAACATTTTACAAAGGCCAAGGAAAATAGCAATGACATTATGACAATAATGTTAGGACTAATTGCAGTCGTTAACAGTCATCAACAGGTTTTCCACACCCATCAGCCAATCACCCATTCCCACCAGCCTTCTGAGTAATACCCCTCCTCACCCTCTCATTATATATAAGGGTCTGGTGACTTCTATTTCAGTGTATCTGAAGAAGTGTGCATGCACACAAAAGCTCATACCAAGAACAAACTTGTTGTTGTTGTTGTTCAGTCGTTCAGTTGTGTCCGACTCTTCGTGACCCCATGGACCAGAGCACGCCAGGCATGCCTATCATTCACTGCCTCTCGCAGTTTGGCCAAACTCATGTTAGTAGCTTCGAGAACACTGTCCAACCATCTCATCCTCTGTCGTCCCCTTCTCCTTGTGCCCTCCATCTTTTCCAATATCAGGGTCTTTTCTAGGGAGTCTTCTCTTCTCATGAGGTGGCCAAAGTACTGGGGCCTCAACTTCAGAACAAACTTAGTTGGTCTCTAAAGTGCTACTGGAAGGATTTTTTTATTTTTTATTTTGTTTTGATTATGACAATAAAATATTATTATGATTACATAAATGTAAATGAAGTAACTTACTGTTTCCCTCAAATATACCTAGGCCGCTATGGTTTCAATCAATACGTTCCTTGTTGATTTTTTGCTTTCAGAACTTGAAGAGGCGCACCAAAAATGCCCGCCGTGGTGGTACAAGTTCGCCCACGCAGTCCTTGTGTGGAATTGCTGCCCGCTCTGGGTGAAGATGAAGAACATAATCAAGCTCATTGTCATGGATCCCTTTGTGGATCTGGGGATCACCATCTGCATTGTCCTCAACACAGTCTTCATGGCCATGGAACACTACCCAATGACAGATGCATTCAACGATGTATTGAATGTGGGGAACCTGGTAGGAGAACCACAAGCCCTCTGTTGTTGTTTTTTGTATATAATTTTATTAAGTTTTCTGTTTTACAATTTAAAATTTTTATATCCTTAAGACATCAATGACTTCCCTTCTTCTCTTTCCATGGTTCATTTTACATACTGTATCATAAATCCCTGCATATTTTACAAAAACTATACATTTCAGTATTCCATTATTGCATCCATCAAAACTTGTTTACACTGTTGACTTTATCTTAATGCTGCAGGTATTTTCAGCTATACACAATTATTTCCCATATATTCAGTAAATGTTTTCCACTCTTCTTTAAACGTACGTTCTTCTTGTTCTCTTATTCTATACGTTAAGTCTGCGAGTTGTGCATATTCTGCCAGCTTAAATTGCAATTCTTTTGTTGGGACCTCGCTCGTTTTCCATTTTGGGGCTAACAAAACATGGGCCGCAGTAGTAGCATACACCTGGGAATTTCAGTCTGAATTATCCCCAACAGAAATGACTCTGGGTTTTTTTTGGGGGGGGGAGTATACTTTTTAAACATTTCTTTCAATTCATTATGGATCATTTCCCAATCACAAGCCCTCTGTTCTTCATTCTGTGGCTTGATGCCATCTAGCTTCGGTAGATGACCCTGATGCACTGTGGCTTAAGAAAGGGAGAGAGTCCTTGCTGCCCTACTCATAATTTGACAACTTACACCATGTCGTTTTTGCCCAGCAATTGTTCCCCCTAAAGCTCAAAAACCCAACTTTTTTCAGTCCTCAAAGTCTTTATAGGGCTGAGCTAAAATGCCACTCCTCATTTTTCTGTATCATTTCTGGGTAGTTAAATGAAGGGGGCATTTTACAGGGGGGTGCCTGTTCCTCCCCCTCACCAAAACCCAATAAGTAATGCAACAAGATGACAGTGGTTCTGTTACGGTGGCCATCAAATGGTCTCTCCCAATTCATTGAAATCAGTTGCTGAATTTTGGAGCCCACTCCCTCCTGGCTGAAATTTGAACTGAAACTTCCTTGTTGAGAACCTTCATCTGTCTGTTTTATCCCCAGTATAAAGAGTAAAATAAATATTGAAACATTCAATATGTTAGCATGGGGGTAGGGAGCCTATGGACCTCCAAATATTTGTTGGACTACAATTCTCATCATCCCCGACCATTGGGTTTAATAGAATCTGGAGGACATGGAGGGCAGCAGGTTCCCATCCCTGCATTAACAGCACAGTTCTTTGTTGTTGTTGTTGTTTAGTCGTTTAGTCGTGTCCGACTCTTCGTGACCCCATGGACCACCAGAGCACGCCAGGCACTCCTGTCTTTCACTGCCTCCCGCAGTTTGGTCAAACTCATGTTGGTAGCTTCGAGAACACTGTCCAACCATCTCATCCTCTGTCGTCCCCTTCTCCTTGTGCCCTCCATCTTTCTCAACATCAGGGTCTTTTCCAGGGAGTCTTCTCTTCTCACGAGGTGGCCAAAGTATTGGAACCTCAGCTTCAGGATCTGTCCTTCCCGTGAGCATTGAGGGCTGATTTCCTTCAGAATGGATAGGTTTGATCTTCTTGCAGTCCATGGGACTCTCGAAGAGTCTCCTCCAGCACCACAATTCAAAAGCATAAATTCTTCGGCGGTCAGCCTTCTTTATGTTCCAGCTCTCACTTCCATAAGTAAATCCCACGGAGTTCACAAGGAGTTCTTAACTGCCGGGTATAGCATTGTGCCCTTAGTAACTTCAGACTAGTTAATATTTAGCTGCTTCCTGTTTTGCACTAAATTCCTCTGATAACTCTCGGCATACAATCCCCCACTGCGATTCTAGAGCTGGGCCTGCAGCCAGCTTCTAACAGCTCGTAGGAAACACAGTGGACATGTTTTGTCCTATTAATCCTCTTGTATTTCCTTGATGAAACCCAACCCCAGACAAGCGTGCTGATTTCTGGGGCATTTGCCAGGTCCCAGATAGGTTGCCAAGTTATTAATGCTCTGCCAACACTGGAAGGTAGAATCCAGACACAACGGTGTGATCTTGATATTATTAACGCAGTGCCATTGATGCACATGACAGGTCATCCGGTAGCGCAAGCAAAAGGCAGGTCCCTAACACAAGTGTTAAAAAAGACAACAATGGACAGAAGGGGAAAGGAAGGAAGACATAGGGCTCATTCACACCTAGACAGCATGGGTCCAAGCTATTTTCATGGGTCCAAGCTATTTTCCGCTTGTCCTGTGAGCTTTTGCCCTTCCCCTGCCACGTTCCCCTGAAAAACCTGCTCTTTAGTGCTAAATTGGAACAAATGGCCATCTGCAGAAAACCCACATGCTGTTTGTTGCAATTCAGTGCTAAACCGCAGGTTTTCCCAAGGGAAAGCGTTTGGGCAAACAAAAATATGGATGAGCCTTCAGAGGATGAATATGCACAGACGCAGTTGTATATATATTTAGGGTAAGTCTCTGTAGGGTATGAGAACTAATGGGATTTGGATAAAAGCTTCTCAGAAAAAATAGTGATGAATTAGCAGAATCAAGGAAGCTATTGTGGAATTAACAAAGAGACACTCTGACACCATGTGAAGTTAGCAGCGAGCCTGCCCTGTTGGGATGAAAGGTTTAGGTTCTTGCCCAATTACCCCCTCATCTCCTTGGTGTTTGTACAACTAATACCCACATCAATAAAGCACAAAGAAATTCTTGTCCAAGCGAGGCAAATAAAGAGGAACACAAACTCTGGCAAAAGGAATATGTTAGCTGACAATAAAAGAGGCAAGAATGTAATTCGAGAACACCTTTGCTAGAAACTTTAGGACAAGCAATAACAAAAAATATTTCAATATTGTCGGTAGCAATTCCCTGGAAATTGTCGGCAGAAATAGCAGAAGGCATGCTAAAGGAAGTGAGGGAAAGTGCAAAGAGGCCGAATTAATTCTCTGCTTCTGCTTCAATCTGTGGGAAACGCAGAGCAATTATCTCAGGGTCATCTATCATTGACTCCATAGCCCTACATTCATTGGACAGAAATTGCGGAAAGGAACGTATTCGTAGCTAGAAGAGCAGCAAACATATGGCCTTTGTCATTCTTCACACAAGGGAGGGTATTTCTTTTTCTTTTTTCAAAGAACAGACACTACTACAACATGATTGAATATGATAAATGCTGTAACCAAATACTGGGAGAAATATAATGTGAATTGCTTGTTGACACACACACACAGGGTGCTTGCTTCCCTCACCTCACCCTTGTTAGAGTGCTAGCTTATACAGTGGTACCTCAGAAGTCGTACGGAACATCCGTTCCGGAATTCCGTTCAATTTCCAAAATGTTCGGAAACCAAGGCGCGGCTTCCAATTGGCTGTAGGAAGCTCCTGCAGACAATCGGAAGCTGCAGAAGCTGCGTTGGACGTTCACGTTCCAAAGAACGCTCAAAAACCAGAACAACCACTTCCGGTTTTCGATCATTCGGGAGCCGAACCGTTTGACTCCCAAGGCATTTGAAAACCAAGGTACGACTGTACTCATGACCTGAGCTCAGGGTTGGGTGGCCCTGACATCACTCACCCCAGGTTGCCAGCTGGATCCAAGATCCCAAAGGCACTGCCGTATTGCCATACCAACCCCTCTCATCTGCTACAAGCCCCAAAGTTGTGGCCTAGTTTAGCCCCCTTGACTGTTTGGCTTTCTTTCCTCCTCTGCCCCTTGTCCATGGAGCAGACCCCTTGGCCCGCCTCTCACTGTGTCCTCTTTCTCACGGCACTTCCTCGCAGGTCTTCACGGGGATATTCACAGCAGAGATGGTGCTGAAGCTGATTGCTCTGGACCCCTATGATTACTTCCAGGTTGGATGGAACATCTTTGACAGCATCATCGTCACTCTCAGCTTGGTTGAGCTCGGCCTCGCCAACGTCCAGGGCCTGTCTGTGCTACGCTCCTTCCGTCTGGTAGGTGACTTTGTTACGTCATCCTGTGTCCCTGCGGCTTCTTTCTAAAGCAGGGCCAATATTTGTCTCCCACCCCGGGCAGAGTGGGGGTGAGGTGTCCCTGTGCTATTTTGGAAGGTGCCACAAGCCACCTTGCCAGTGCTTGCGCAGAAAACTGACCAGTGCCAGAGGCAGCCTCACAGCGTGCAACGGCTGTACTCAGGGCCGTCTTAAGCCTATCTGGCGCCGTGGTGCAGGGATCTCTCCGGCGCCCCCACACCCCCCCATCCTTTGGCAAACAGCGCCCAGTACCGCCTCCCTAACTCCCTCCCTCCCTCCAACCAGCCGGAGCCTCCGGGGGTGGGGGAGCACCCCAAATATACCTGCTCCTCTCCAGCACCCCCGACGCACCTGGAAGCGCGCAGGGCTGCTGGGACTGGGAGTCACCCCCCCCAAAAGGCGCGAGAAACCCCTTCTAAGCACCCAAGAATAAAAGCAGTGTTTTTCAGGGGCCGGGAAGGGGCTGGGGGATCCACCATCTGGGCAGCTGCAGGACAAACACTGCCCGTTTAATTGCACGGGGTTGGGCTGGATGACACAGGGGGTCACTTCCAACTCTCCAGTTCTGCCACAAACTCGGGAAAAACAGGCGTGGTGTGTGTGTGTGCGTGCAGGAGGGGATCTTGCGTCTAAAACAAACCAGTCCCCTCTTTTTGGATGGGGCTGGGTGGGATTCCAAAATAAAAAGCAAAAGTGCTCCAGCGGCAGGCTGGAGAAGTGCTCAGAGGAGCGGCTGCCGCCGGGGATCGCACCCCACTTGGGACTCCTTGGGCTCCTTCCCGCCACCCCGCGCCCTACTCCAGTCCTGCACAGCGGCAGGCTGGAGAAGCGCTCAGAGGAGCGGCGGCTGCTGGAGAACGTTGTTCCTAGCCCGGGACCCCTCGGACTCCTTCCTGGCTGCCCCGCGCCCTACTCCAGTCCTGCGCAGCAGCAGGCTGGAGAAGCGCCCCGACGACTAATTGCGGCGCTGAGAGGAGGGGCGGCCGCCGGGGATCAGGTCCGCTTCCCAGGCAGGGCGCGCACAGCAACCGAAGAGGGGTGGACAGAGGGAGGGAGGGCTGATCACTGCGCGCCCGGCTCGCCGCCACTGATCGCCTCTTCCTGCCTTCTCCCTGGTGACGTGTGAGCGGGGGATGAGGGGCATGGCGCTGGAGCGGCACGGGGCTCTGCGCGCCCTTCCAGTGCTCCCAGGACGGGAGGCGAGGGCGGCCAGCTTGCTGCCCACCCGGGAGCGGCATGGGCGGCAGCGGCTGCGCTGCCGGCGCGCGAGTGCCCGGCCGCCAGCCCGCCCGTGGGGGCGGGGGCGGGTTGTGGAGGGGGCCGCCCAGTATGCCGGCGGGCTGGCGACGGCGCCCCTGGGGGGCCCAGCGCTCTGGCGCACCGCGCCACTAACCCCTATGGATGAGACGGCCCTGGCTGTACTGAGTGCCCGTTGATTTGTTCCTAATCTGGTTGCCTAATCCACATTTAAAGTAGAGCAGGCTTCCTCCACCTCAGCCCTACAGATGTTTTGAGACTACAATTCCCATCATCCCTGACCACTGGTCCTGCTAGCTAGGGATCATGGGAGTTGTAGGCCAAAAACATCTGGAGGGCCGAGGTTGAGGAAGCCCGAGGTAGAGCAACTCTACTAAGACACTGGTGGTGTTGGCAAGGAAGCATGTGTAATTGCAGCCACCAGGGCTAGCTAGTCTACTACTTGCTGTGCAAATTTGGCCTTGCAGGAATATCAACTGTATTTTGTTCAGAGAATAGCCAGTTTCTAACTCTTTGGGTTTTACAGCAATTGGGGTTTGTGTGCATACCCTCCAACATTTCTCCATTGAAAATAGGGACGCCCTATTACAACAGCAGCAGCAGCAAAACAACAACATTACAATAATATTACTATTTATTATTATTATTATTATTATTATTATTATTATTATTATTATTATTATTATATAATTTTTATTAAATTTTCTGTTTTAGAAATTTGAATGCTCATTTAAACATGTTGTTGGACTGCAGCTCCCATCGTCTATGGTCAATGATGGGGCTGATGGAAGTTGGAGTCCCAAAAACATTTGGGGGGTCCACAGGTCCCCCATTCCTGCACTGGTTCCTGCATCTTGTGGTTAGCAGCTGAGATTTCCTGGGGCTTAGCAGGATTCCTCTTGCTTCCACAGATGAGAGTGTTCAAGCTCGCCAAATCCTGGCCAACGCTCAACATGCTGATCAAGATCATTGGCAACTCGGTGGGTGCCCTGGGCAACCTCACCCTCGTGCTGGCCATCATTGTTTTCATCTTCGCCGTGGTGGGGATGCAGCTGTTCGGGAAGAGCTACACCGAGTGCGTCTGCAAGATCAGCAGCGACTGCACGCTGCCGCGCTGGCACATGCACGACTTCTTCCACTCCTTCCTGATCGTCTTCCGCATCCTCTGCGGGGAGTGGATCGAGACCATGTGGGACTGCATGGAAGTGGCTGGGCAGACCTTGTGCCTCATTGTCTTCATGATGGTCATGGTCATTGGGAACCTGGTGGTGAGTAGTAACTAGGAAATAATAACATGGGAGGACCCAAGTGTTTGGGGGACCTGCACGGTCAAACAGGCACTTCTCAATGAAAATCGAATCTGTCCATTTGAGAGGTCCCCTATGCCACATAAACAGGGAGTACGCAATAAAGATGGCCGGGGATGAGTGCAAAGCAATTCCACTTGCCTTCACCATGATCCTGCCATCCAGCTAGAACGAGAAGGGCTCTGTGTCACTCTTGGATTTGCTTGGCATTATTTTGGTGGCCCTTTAGCCCTTTCTGAAACCATGCCAGCTTTCCAGAAAAGCCTACAGTTCTTTTTTATAGATATAAATCTTTTTTATTGAGTTTTACACTGCAAATTTAAATTCAAACATTAAACACCAACATCATTTAGGATTCCCTTAATCCTTTGACTCCCTTCCGTTCTTCCATGGTTACCATTTTCAATCTTTCAGCTACTTCACTTATTTTCTCTGTTTTTCTTAAATAATCCATTTTTATCTTAATTTTTGGTACATTACAGACGTTACTCAAATCCTGTTTTTAGTTGTTTACAGTGTTCTCTTAAATACATTGTGAATTTTCCCCATCCCTTCTTAAAGTTCTTCTCTTCCTGGTTTCTGATTTTCCCTGTCATTTATGCCATTTTGGCATAGTCCTTCATCTTCATCAGCCATTCGTCTCTGGTCGGGACTTTATCTTCTTTTTATCTCTGGGCCGGTGGTATCCGCACTGCTGTCGTTGCATACATAAAGAATCGTTTCTGCTCCTCTGGTGTCTCTGCACCTAAAACTCCTAATTAAAAAGCCTCTGTTCTTTTCACAAATTTTATTTTAAACATTTCTTTCAACTCATTGTATACCATTTCCCAGAATGCTTTTGTTATCTTGCACGTCCACCACATGTGGCAGAATGTGCCTTCCTTCTCCTTACATTTCCAACATACATTTGAAGCAGTTCTATACACCTTTGCTAATTTTATAGGTGTGAAATACCACCAATACATCATTTTCATACAGTTCTCCTTCAGTGAAAAGCCTACAGTTCTTAATCCATGTTTTAGGACTTAATCCTGGTACAGAGGCAGATTTAGGGGAGCGCAACTGGTTTGCCCACACTGGGTACTGTTCCGAGAGGGTACCACAATAATGACATAGAACGGAAGGCGAGAGGTGTGTGGGGGGGATTTTGGTGTCATCCAAGGCACTGCTTAAATTTGAAAGGCCAAAGTCTGCTGCTGCCTGGTGTTAGTGACAGAGAGTTGGGATGAGACCTGGCGGATCCGGCCACAAATTACCGGTAAGCCCTCTTCATCAAACCCTCCCTCTCCTTGGCATGGAGCTTCCTGATCAAGGAAGAATATGAGCTTGAACATAGACATCTAGACTAATATTCAAACTGCTGCACTGCTTTCCGTCCTTTCGCTTCCTTTGCCCTCATTTTATTTCATTCTAAGGCTAAGGCTGGGGAGGAATCCCAAACCCACCCAAAGTGTGGAAGCTTTTGTCACCCGCCAGCCACTCACTCTCTGAATTGAGGAGCTTTGAAGGTTTCAGGAATTCCTGGCGGCTGGGCCTCCCAGGATTGACAGCTTGCTTAGGGTCCCTTAATCTTGAAGGAATTTGCTGAGAAAGTGATATGAGCAGGGGAGCCTTCCACGGTCATTGAACGGGATGACCTGGGATGAAGGCTACAGCTATAGGATATAATAAAAGGGAGCACCTCTGGAAATTAAACCAGCACAATACTAAATGCATTGTGAGGCAGTGGCTCCTTTGCCAGGAGTAATGGGTTTATCATTAACTCTGGAAGTGTATACAGTCGAACAGCTTAGTTCCCGAACATTTTGGCTCCCAAACCCGGAAGCGAGTGTTCCGGTTTGCAAACTATTTTTGGAAGCTGAACATCCAATGGGGCTTCCGCGGCTTCCGATTGGCTGCAGGAGCTTCCTGCAGCCAATCAGGAGCTGTGCTTTGGTTTCCAAACGTTTTGGAAGTCAAACGGACTTCTGGAACGGATTCCCTTTGACTTCCAAGGTACGACTGTACTTTAGTTTGACGAAACAAAGCCTTCTAGAGCAAAAGATACAATGGGAGGCTTAGTTTGATCGGAATCTTGAGTACACTTCCAGAGTTAACGCTAAATATACTACTTCTGGTAAATGAGCTGCTAAATTTGTGTCCCGGGCTTTTTAGACTCGTCTACCCATGTACTAAAAAAGATAAAGGTAATAGAGCCCTGCCAGTTAAGTCTAGTTGTGAACGACTCTGGGGTTGCGGTGCTCATCTCGCTTTACTGGCCGAGAGAGCCGGCATTTGTCCGCAGACGGTTGTTCCGGGTCATGTGGCCAGCACGACTAAGCTGCTTCTGGCGAACCACAGCAGCGCACGGAAATGCCGGTTACCTTCCCGCTGGAGCGGTACCTATTTATCTACTTGCACTTTGACATGCTTTTGAACTGCTAGGTTGGCAGGAGCGGGGACTGAGCAACGGGAGCTCACCCCGTCGCGGGGATTCGAACCGCCGACCTTCCGATTGGCAAGCCCTAGGCTCAGTAGTTGAGACCACAGCTTCACCCACATCTATGTACTATCTGAAACCAAAGGGGCACATTGGTTGCCAGATGTGATTCCCCCCCCCCCAGCTCTTCTATGCCATTAGTGGAACCTTTAAGCAGTTTACATACATACCAGAAAGACCAACAGGCAAGGGAAAAGCCCATGCGTGGAAACGTAATAAATGCCTTCTTACCCTCTTTCAATGCACCCTCCTCAGCAGCACCACTGGTAACGCTGTCAAAGGACAGGTTAAACTATGCTGGCTGCTTCCTCCCCAATTGCAGTTCAGCTTCCCTGACACAGTCCTGTTAAACTGACAAGCACATTCCTTGTGTAATGATAAGGTGCCTCTGAGCACGTGCAAAGTGGTTCTCCACAGCATCACTAAAAAAATAATAATAATAGCCCTGGGTTTCTAGGTTAGTACATCCGACTTTCAGCCTGCCTTCAGCTGCCACTCTCCCCCATTTCCGACTTTATAATATTTTTTATCATATAATGAGAAGCAAACACAGAGGGATAAAAATGTATTACATAATGTGAAGGAAATTAATTGTGTCTGTGGATACTTGGCTGCTTGGTGGTTGAGTAACAGTTTAAATTGCATCTGAAGAACCTGAAGTTTAAAGGGATCTGAAGAAGTGTGCATGCACACGAAAGCGTATACCCAGAACAAACTTAGTTGGTCTCTAAGGTGCTACTGGACAATTTTTTAATTTATTTCGACTGCGTCAGACCAACACGGCTACCTACCTGAGTTTAAATTGCAATTAGCATGAATTCCTAACATTCCACACTTTGTGCTCCACCAGCCTAATAATAATAATAATAATAATAATAATAATAATAATAATAATAATTAATAATTGTACCACGGCCACTTGACTGGGTTGCCACAGCCACTCTGGACGGCTTCCAGCATATATAAAAATATAATAAAACATTAAAACCTTCCTTATATGCCAGTGGTTCCCAACCTTTTTTTTTGGCCATGCCCCACTTAAACATCTCTAAAATCCTGACCCCGCCCCCCCCGGGACATATAATTCTTATTATTCAAAAAATGAACTCCCGTTCATGTGGAGGAAGCCTAAAAGACCATTCACTGTTAACAACTCATTCTCGAATTGCTCCCCTTAAAAATCAAATTGCACCCCTGTGGGAACCACGGCTATACATAAAAACAGTCCCTTTGTAATATATGGGCTACTCACCTACAAATAAAGTATTGTATTGGTCAATGTCAAACTCCCTGCAGGGGTAATATTTCCCAGAAGATACTTTTCACCCCATCTTCCCCATTTCCAAATACCGGTACCCTCATTTTTGGAATTTTGTGGTCTGGCCTCTGCACTCGGTATATTTCTAGAGTGCCCTGAGCTGGCATCACCCCCCAGGCATCACTTCTGGCATTTCCGATGCAGGTTTATTATGAGAGAAATGGCGGAAGTCACCGAGCGGAAAAAGCAAATGACTTGAGGAAACTTTAGGGTTATGAACAGCAAGCCAGCGGCGCTCTTGGCTGCAATTGGCGCTTCAGAGAAGCACCCGAGAGCTGCAAGGAAACTGGAGGGGTTTATATAAAGGTCCTAGTTAAGTCATGAGGCATGAGCCATGTGCAAATAGCCACGCCGACGACCTTGAATATCAGCAAAGTCCCGTCTCAAATGTGCTCCTGGCAGGGGAGAGGCACAAACACCGACAGCTGTGAGTGGGCAGGAGGCTGGCTCTCCTCAGCAAACACATTCCGCTTTCTTGCTGATGTTACTGTACATCAGTCCATCCTACCAGTACCCAAACCCTCCAATATTTCGCCGAAGAAAATAGGGACGTCGTATTCCGTAATCATAATTTTATTATTTATACCCCGCTCATCTGATTGGGCTGCCGCAGCCTCATTGGGCAGCTTCCAACCTATATAAAAACACAATAAAACATTAAACATTAAAAAAAAACTTCCCCATCCAGGGCTGCCTTCAAATGTCTTCCAAAGGTTGTCTAATTACTTACAGTATCTCCAAGGCTCGGGGGTCGCATAACTCTATACCCTCCAACATTCCTCTGATGAAAATCGGGATGTCCTAGGGAAAAGCGGGACATTCCAGGATCAAATCAGAAATCGGGGTGGCTTCTGTAAATCTGGACTGCCCCTGGAAAATAGGGATACAGTGGAACTTCAGTTGTCGAACGCCTCCGTTGTCGTATGTTTCGGCTCCCAAATGCCGAAAACCCGGAAGTAACTGCTCTGGTTTTCGAATGATTTTCGGAAGCCGAATGTACTACGTGGTTTCCGTTTTGAGTTTCCCTATTGTATTGAGGCTTCCACATTCAGTTTTCGGTTTTCACACGTTTCGGAAGTTGAACGGTCTTCCGGAACGGATTACGTTGGAAAACGAAGGTTCCACTGTACTTGGAAGGTCTGTTCTTAAAGATAAACCAGAGCAAATGGCTATTCAGGTTTTCCATTTGCTCCAATTCTGCTTTAAAGAGTGGCTTTTCACAAGAAAACCTCCAGAGCAAAAAAACAACAACGATGTGTGTGCTTGGACAAGGAGCTTTAAAGCACAGAGGAAAGGTACGTGTGGATGAGCCCTAAGGAGAGATCTGTAAATATTCCACACAAGTCACATACTTGTGTAATGAAGCAAGTTAAGACGATGGGAGCGTGAACATTGAGCTGGCATCTGCTTTTTCTCTCTCTCCTTCCAGGTGCTCAACCTGTTCTTAGCTTTGCTGCTCAGCTCCTTCAGCGCCGACAGCCTGGCAGCGTCTGACGACGATGGCGAGATGAACAACTTGCAGATCGCAATTGGCAGAATCACCCGGGGGATCGACTTTGTGAAAAAACATGCCCTCCTCCTGCTTCACCGGCAGCTGAAGGAGAAGAAGGCCGAGCCACCTGCCGAAGACCAGGAAGACAGCAAGAAGGAAAACTTTGTCCTCAACCATTTGGACACAGGCCAGGACTTCAAACCCGACTACATGGATGGGATAGCCATGGACAGGGTAGCCAGGAAAGAGCCACGCATCGATGAATTCGACCATATGAACTTCATCAACAATCCTCACCTGACCATTCATGTCCCGATAGCCTCGGAGGAGTCTGACCTGTATGACGAAACCGACACAGGAGAAGAGACTGCCGAGGACACCAAGGTGAGTCCTAGATCGCAAAGAGGATAGAGGCAGACCCAAAGCTACTCAGTGGTGTGCAGTCAGTGGACTAGGGGGACTAGACTGGTCCCCTAAATGCTCCCCGTAAATTAAGAGTATTAAAGTATTAAAGTCTGCTGCCTCCTTCCCCAAACCTGGGGAGCTTCTGCCTGACTTAGGGAGGGAGGCTTGATGCTCTGATCGGGTCCAAGAGCTCTTCCACCACCTTATAATAATAATAATAATAATCGGTGCTCTTAAAAAAAAAAGTGTTTAGAGTTACTCTCATTTTGACTCATGAGAATCACCATTTTATAGTTCAAATCGGGAAAAATAAATACGGTAAATGGACAAGTACCAAGATTCACAAAACGTTTAGGGGTATGCGTACCTCTGCGTGCCCCCAGAAAAAGCACTATTATTATTATTATTATTATTATTATTATTATTATTATTATTATTATTATTAATTTGTAGTAGTAGTAGTAGTAATTTATAATTTATACCCTGCCCAGTCTGGCTGGTTTTCCTAAAGCCCACCTGGAGAGGAAACTCAAATGTACCATTTCAATTGGCAAGAGAAAGCTTATTTCTCTTGCAGGCCATTCTGAAAGCAGAAGGTGTGCCTGAGCATCAAAGGAAACTCGAGAGTAAAGGATTTCTGCTGCAGTAATGTTTAGGCCACAATCCTGTGTTCCCTTACTTGAGAGTTGTCCTCAATAGGACTTGCTTTTGAGTAAACATGCATGGGCTTGCGCTGTCAGTGTCTGAAGTCGAGGGTGGTTTGCTCTGTACGTGTCCTCTCTTTTACTATATAGCCATTTTGGATACTTTGGAGAGGTGAATGAATGGGCTCCGCTGTGTAACACAGTAAAGCCTCTCCTACCTATAAGAGTCTACCCTTTCTTAGGGTGGATAACTGAAAAGAGGAGAGAGCACCTGCACCTTTAATACTTGCGAAGAAGAGGGAATTTTAGCAGGTAATAAATAATAATAATTTATTATTTCTACCCCGCCCATCTGGCTGGGTTTCCCCAGCAACTCTGGGCGGCTCCCAACAGAATATTAAAACATCAAACATTAAAAACTTCCCGATACAGGGCTGCCTTCAGATGTCATCTAAAAGTCAGATAGTTGTTTATTTCCTTCATATCTGATGGGAGGGCGTTCTACAGGGCAGGAGCCACCACCGAGAAGGCCCTCTGCCTGGTTCCCTGTAACCTCACTTCTCGCAGTGAGGGAACCGCCAGAAGGCCCTCGGAGCTGGACCTCAGTGTCTGGGCTGAACGATGGGGGTGGAGCTTAGTATGCCATTCTATTTTATTGTATTTTATTGTTACTGTGGGTTTTAGCGGCTGTTGTTCCCACTTGCACAAGTTGTTATCTATGTGGGTTTTTTTTGGTTTTTTTTTTTTACTTGTATGGGCCTATGGCCGTAAATAAAATTCTTAAAAAAAAAAAAAGATGGGGGTGGAGACGCTCTTTCAGGTATACTGGTGTAGCTCATACAAGCAACACCTGCTGAAATGTCTACTTCAACACTACTTTTAAAGGTGCAGGAGCCCTTGCCTTCCCCCCCAGCTGGCAACCTTATCCATACTACAGACTTGAATGGGCCTAGCCATAATTCCCTTTGCAGCTCTTCAGAAGGTCCCTGGTTTAATCCCCGGCATCTCCAGGTAGGAGAAACCCAGGAGAGCTTCTGTCAATCATTGTAAATGGTCCAGAATTAGGTGGTCCAAAGGTCTGGCTCAGGAGAAGGCAGTTTCCTGTGTTCCTAACGGGGGCTAATGATCTCTCTCAGACTCTGGTCTAAGGATTCCTAGGATTATTTGCAGGCACCCATAACTATTCAGCTGGTATAAAACTGGCAAAAGTTCAAAGTGCAGATAGAGCTTAAGTCCTGGACAGATGGTGAAATGCTTCGTGACATCAACTGGGCATTCCCACCAGACTCCTCCATTGGGCCTGTGAGGCCATTTTGGCCAAGTCACACATACTTGCCTTACACTGATTGAATGGACTTTTCAGGCCTTCTGTTTAAACTTTCTGATTTTTAACCTGGCGAGAGACTGGTTCTGCATACTTTATCTTATTTTGCTGCTGTATTGGTGTGTGTGTGTGTGTTTAACTATTTCTACCTGCTCTGAGTTCATGTGTTGAAGGACCGTGTAGAATGTACTCTAAACAAGCAAAAAGAGCACTTTGAACTGAGCCCTGACACTAAGGCCTCCTCCACACTTTAGTATTTTGTGCCCCGATTAATTCCCCCACTGTCAGGGCTGGAGTCAGACGCAGGTCAGCATGAAAGATGCAAGGCTCTGTTTCCAGTGAAGTTTCTTCTTTATTCAAGGAAACAGCATACTTCTCAGCAGGTCCCTGCCTTCCACCCTTCCTAAGGCTCCTCCTCTCCTGGATATTTCCCAAGCAGTCTCAAACTGCACCTGTGGACCTCTGGCCTCTCTTCTGCTCTCTTCGTTATCCTGCGCCTTCTTGGGGACCAGCGGGGAGGGGAGCTTGTCACAGCCAAAGAGGGAGACTCCCTGGATTCTTCAGCAGCCTCTTGACCTCCCCTCCTCTGCTTCAGCCTCAGAGTCTGAACTGCTCCCCGTCACCAGCTCTTCCTGCTCGCTAAACCCTGTTGCCCCTTCAGCATCCAATTCTCCCTCTGACCTCTCCTCAGTGTCCCACCACCAATCCCCGGGCTCTGATCCTTCCTCCTCTGGGGCTTCCCTTGCGGGGGTTTCCCGGCTGGCGCCTCTCGCCATTCCCCGTCGTCCAGCCAGTCCCTTGACACCCAGACCCAAGAGCTTATCCTTCCGCTGCTGTGCCTTGCAAAAAAATAAAATCGATCTTACCCGCTGAATCCTATCTTATCAGACATGCAGAAAACCTGAAGAGAGATTCGGCTTAGCCAAGCTTCAGTGGGATTTTTGCATGGCACGACTGCAGAACGGCAAGGAAAGTGCTTGGACCTGGAGGAATTAATCGGTACGCAATGCGATCAAAATATGGGTCAAGTGAAAGTGTGGAGGCGCCCTAACCGGTCACTAGTTCAGCCTTTAAAGCACCAGTGGATCTATAGTCCCCAGATGAGTGCTTGTTAACATGCCACAGCTGCATGCTGGACCATTTGCAGTCTCCAAACAATTTCCAAGTACAGTCGTACCTCTTGTTACGAATGCTTCAGGATGCATACAACACAGGTTACGAACGCGCCGAACCCGGAAATAACGGAACGCGTTACTTCCGGGTTCGGCCATTCGCGCATGCGCAGATGCGTCAAATGATGTCATGCGCAGAAGGGGAAAAAATATGAACAAATTCCTATGCCCCACAAATAACCCAGAGATGCATTTTAAATAAAAGCACACATTCTACTCATGTGAAAACATGCTGATTCCCGGACCGTCTGCAGGCCGGATTGAGAAGGTGATTGGGCCACATCTGGCCACCGGGCCTTAGGTTGCCCACCCCTAGCCTAGACTTTTATCTTCAAAAGCAGGCAAGTCCTCCGCTGGTAACTGTGTGACATCAGACTGTGACCAGCTTTCATATATACTGTATATACTTGAGTATAAGCCTAGTTTTTCAGCACATTTTTTGTGCTGAAAAAGCTGCCCTCGGCTTATACTTGAGTGAGGCGGGCGGTGGGGGCGGCGAAAAAGAAGCCCTTTCTCTCCGCTCGTGCCGCCACCCGCTCTCCCCAGTCAACCATTCCTTAAGAAGCGTACAAGAACAGCGGTTCTTTACTCTCCCCAGGCAGCTTGTTCCATTCCTGAACTGCTCGCATAAATGCAAACTTGGCAAAGGAGGAAGAGGAAGGAGCAGCCCAAAGGGCTGTTCGTTCCTCCTCCTCCTCCACAGCGGCAAAGGTGAACCGGCTTATACTTGAGTCAATAAGCTTTCCCAGGTTTTTGTGGGAAAATTAGGTGCCTCGGTTTATATTCGGGCCGGCTTATATTCGGGTATATACGGGTAATTCCTGGGGCTCATTAGTGCCGTGCCTCTCCTAGTTACTTTTAGAGACAAGGTGCGATGGCTCAGGCTACAAAGCCTAGCAGCTTTTCTATGGGGGGTGGGGCCCACCTCCCAAGGCTCATCGTCACATGTCCACAGATGACTCCCACTGGGGTATTAACGCCAGATCCAATTGTAGGGGGGTCAGCAAGTTTCCTTAACCCTTAGGCTCCTCTGCCTTCACCTCCCCCAGTCATTTATAAGCACACTTGAAAAATTAGTCTCCATGCATGCTTCTTCACCCTCGCCTCCCTGCCAAGTCCTCCTCTATTTGTTGACGTATCATGTTCCTTAGCAGTGACTTGGGACTTAGGGGGCGGAGGGGCTGTCAGGGTCTCTCGTCCAGCTCCTCCCCTCCCCAGTGTCAGAGCAAATTAGGCCCCCAGCCAGCAGCCAGTTTTGCAAACAGATGCTTATAGTTTGCGGTTCGTTCTCTCTTTTTTTATATAAATTTATTTATTTGGTTTTTCAAATCAACATCTTACACTCACATATCCAACATATGTCATAAAATCGAGATGCCAAAGAATCTCCTGGACTTCCCCCTCCTCCCCTTTGTGGCCCCTATTGTTAGTCATTTCCTCCTGCATCTTTTATAATAATCCAGATCTTTTACATCTCCATTATATCCAAAATTCACCATTAAACTTATTCCAATCCTACTAATGATTTTAACTGTTTACAATGATTTTTTTTGAGATAAATTATCAATTTTTCCTATTCCTTCTTAAAATTTTGGTCTTCCTGATTTCTGACTCTTCTGGTCATTTTAGCAATTTCAGCATAATACATCAATTTCATCTGCCATTCTTCTCTGGTCGGGACTTTATCTTCTTTCCATCTCTGGGCCAATAACATCTGTGCAGCTGTGGTTGCATACATAAATACCATATTTTTCTGTCTCCATGTATAAGACGCCCCCTATTTTGGGGGTTTCAGATTTAAGAAAATGGGGGGAGATGTATCTGTGTATAAGACGCCACCTAATTTTTGACTTTTTAAAGGAACCTAGTCTTATACACAGAAAAATACGGTAATCTTGGGATTTCAGCACCTAGAATTCTTTAAAGAAAGGATTCGGTTTTTTTTTTTGTTTTTTAGAAAAAGTTATTTTAAACTCCCCCCCCCCCCTAATTCATTGTATATCATTGTCGGCATCCAGAGGGAATCGGGAGGCCAGCTGGCTAGCCCCCAGCTGGATCATGCCCTTTCAGCCGACCTGCTGGACAATCCCCCATCTCTGGTGCAACATAAAATCAGCGACCCAGACTTCAAAAGCCTGAGCACACTATATTAGCAAAGCGTGCGGCGCAACAGAAGTGGCAAGGAGAGGCTTGTGAAAGCATATCTACAAGCAGACTTATTGAGCATAAATCAGGACTAAAAAAAAAAGTCAGCTTTCCTTTGTCTCCTCAGAGAGTCTCGCAAAAGCAAAAGCGTGTCAGCTGGGAGCAGGGAGCAAGAGGCTGAGCCCTGGCCGCGCGCTTGTTTAAACGCAGCAAGCCACGCCTGTTGGCCACACCGGTTGGTTGGCCAGCCAGGCGCCACGCCCAGGGCTCAGCCAATGGCGTCAGGGGATGGAGTCATCCCCTGTGCACGTGAAGGGCTCGTGATGCCTGCAATCCCCCCTCCTTTCTATGGGCGGAAGGGGCTTTCACAACAGAAGTTCCCAGCACTCTGTGCTGGTGTATGAACAGACATGTGACGCACAACAGTTCCATGTCTGCAACTTAAGGTGGAATGGAATTTCCCAACAATCATTTCCCAAAATTATTTTACTACCTTACACGTCCACCCCATACGATAAAAGTTGCCTTCAGTTTTCGGCTCGTTCTCGGCCTCAGCCACTGCCCTCACCCCACCCCACCCCGCCTCTTTCTGCAGTGCTTGGGCAGTTGGTGGGACCCACACATTCTTCCCTGGATGCTCTGTGGGGGGCCATACTATATATTTTTTGAAGGGGGGGGAAATGAACGAATTCCTATGCCCCACAAATAACCCAGAGATGCATTTTAAATAAAAGGGCACATTCTACTCATGTAAAAACACGCTGATTCCCGGACCGTCCGCGGGCCGGTTTTAGAAGGCGATTGGGCTGGATCCAGCCCCCGGGCCTTAGTTTGCCTACCCATAGGTTTGATTTAACACATAGGTGCTCACTAGGGGTAGAGGGAACCTGCCTGCCTCCAGCTCCTGTCAATTTCGCCATTTCTGAACTGGCATAAACTTTGACCTAAAAGCTCTTCCACGTAAGCCGAGCTATAGATGTTTCAGAGAACCTAACTCGACCGTACTAATTATATCTCAGGTTATTTGTCATACGTCCAACTGCGAGAGAGCTGGCTGAAAAGGGGATAGCAAAGGCTTTGAAGCTTGGAAGGAAAAATTGTTTTGGAGAGGTTGGGAAATCCCCTCCTCCTCCATTGCTTGAAAGAGGTGGTGTGTGTTTGTGAACCCGTACTCCTTGCAGGAGGGTCCAATTACAGAATATACAGGTTGTTATGGGAATCTTAAGGTCTTATATAAAATAAATGTTCATAACTGTACAAGGCAAACACATACAAAAATATATAAACCACATGTCTGGAAACAGTACGGGGGGGGAAAACCCAAAAGCCATTTTGACTCTTTCAGTCACCTCAAATATTTCTCTGCAAAGAGGAAGGAAATGGAAAAGCCTTCCCATTGTCTCTTTGTTCACAAATCCCATCTTAAAAGTGTGTCTGTGTATGAATAGGTTGAGCCTGTGACCTGGATTCAGGTATTAAGTAGTTATCATCACAAAAGAGTCGACAAATGGTAATGCTGTCAATGATCCAATATCAAGTATCCTGGCAGACAGGAGAGGGGAAAAACAACACACTCAGATTTTTGCTATAGACCACCCCTTCTCTGATGTATGTGTGATGTATTGGGGGGGGGGTGGTCCTGGGCTCCAGGGTGGGCAATTTAAATTGTCTATATAAGGGCTTCCCTCCTGCCTCCTGAAAGTGGTTGTGAGCACTCTATTGCAACAGTTAGTAAAGATCAGGCTTACTAGCTGCTTTGTTTCTCAATATTCTCTGATTGGCCTCTGTTATTTTCTCCTACCGATAGAGAACCTACAGAAGGACTCTATATGGGCTCTTGGGTACCCCATAAAGGAAAAGGAGCAGTTTTTTTCTTATAACACGGGTGAAAGTAAATGCTAGTTTCGCATGGCCTGGAGGGTGACCTCTGGCGTGTCTAGCTCTGGATTGGCACCATTCACAGCTGTTTTGGCTAACTTGGATTAGCTCTTAAGTTCCAGCAAGGTCACAAACGTGAACATATATTATCAGAGGTGTTGGGTGTTGTCCCTCTTGCACGCCAACAAATGGCAGTCTTCCCTTGGAGTATATGTTTTGTGAAAATCCAAAAACAGGAACTTTTAAGGTGTGCTTCAAAATCTCTACCCCTCTTGTCAGATAAAGTCAAGAAAAGCAGAACAGATCTCTAAATTGCTTGGGTAACCATCTAGCAACGCAAGTGGAACAAAATGGCACACTGAGCACTGGCTTGTATTATTCTGGGGCATCCTGACTGCAGGAAAGACTCCAGCCTTCTAGGGTTTGGGGGGTCCCCCTCAACTTATAACAATATAGTAGGTTAAAGTGTGCATAAAAATGAATATATTGTTGAACATAACACACCAAATGCATTACGTCAGGCAAAGTTGCTTTTAGAAATATGCACATTCATCAAAACTGCATGCAAAAATGTATGTATGTATGTTGCACTAAAAATACTGGAAAAAGATCCACCTTTCCCCATGAAAACCTGCTCTTTAGAACTAAAGTGCCACAAACGACAATTCAGCTTTTCTGCAGATTGCTGTTTGTTCCAATTCAGCTTTAAAGAGTAGGCTGCCGTGGGGAAAACTTGTGGGGTTGGGAGGAAGAGCGCTCAAACACAGCGCTTTAAAGTGTGGGTCGTGTTTGGAAAGCATGGGAGAAAGGTAAGTGTGCATAAGCCCTCAGAGGTAAGCCCCAATTAATAGCAGTCTAAGACCTAGGAAACTCCTTTCGTCTGAGCCAGAAAGCCACCTCAAAGGGCTAAGGAGGTGTAAGTGGCTGCTAGCGCACATCTCTCCCATGTGTCTCCTGGTAACCTCAGTAAAAGGAACTGATGATGTTATATAAACTAGACCCTCCAAGTGCTCCTATTTTCCAGGGGCAGTCCCGGATTTACAGAAGCTGTCCTGGTTTCTGTTTCGATCTCTATTTTCATTGGAGAAATGTTGGAATAGGATGTCCCTGGCGCTTTTTATGAGCCAGAACTCGGTTCTGGCATCCTCTCAGCTGGGCACCATTGCCATTATAAGAGAACAAGTGTTTGTAAGAAAAAATACCTCTAATTCCCTGCTTATGGGGTATCTAGAGCCTGTATAGAGTCCCTCAGGAGATCTCTGTTGGTTGGAGAGAAAGCAGAGGCCGACCAGATTATATTGAAAGCAAAGCAGCTAGTAAGCCTGATCTTTATTAAAGGAAATAAACTGTTGCAACAGGGTCCCCACTCACCGCACGCAGGAGGGAGGAGAACCCCGAACAATGGTGTGCAAGCCCCTATAAAGACTTTTGAAATTGACCACCCTCTAGCCCAAGAATACCCCCCCCAAAAAAAAATCATACATACATCACAGGAGGAGGCCGTCTCCAGCAGAAATTTGGGGGTGTTGCTTCTCTCCTGTCTGCCAGGATACCTGATAATTTTCTGGGTAGCCTGGCCATTCCTTTGAGATGGTAAATACTTTAGTTCCTGAATTTCTTGTGCATATTGATAAGTTTGCTAAGCCCCTACAGTCCAAAGACAAATGGAAAGTTTCCCCATTTCCTTTTCCCCTGTTATACAAAAATCTCTAAATGGGTCTTGTCACGGAGACAAACCTGGATCGGGAAGGGAGCGTGGGAGGAGGAACAGGGAGTGAAAGCTGGAAAGTAGACAGGCAGGGGGAGGAGGCTGGGTATCGAGAACCGGCTCCATTAATGTCAACAGATACGTCCGATTCTGACAGCCCTCTCTTGCAGACATCACCGGAAGAAAGAGGGAATACTGACGTCAGTAATAAACAGGGGGAGGGGAGCAAGAGAGGGAAAAAGAGATTTACACGTCATTTCCGAGCCACCCGGAAATTCTTATGCTGGAAAGGGCGCGAAACGGAAGAGAGCAGTTAGGACGTTTGCAGCGAAGGGAGTAGACGTGATTTATGACTCTGTAATTAGCAAGGTAGAAATAAATGCTTTTGAAGCCAGAAAACCGAGCCGGCTATCACTTACAGCAACAACAAAGGCAAGGTTGCCGTGACAGGTCTGAACTTCAGTGTCTAAAACTCTTGGACAAGGATCCAGAGATCACGCTAAGGGTGGCCAAATTCTGTGCGACTGCCATAAAACTTAGGGAACAAGCTGTATTACCAAAATGATTAAGGTTTTAAAGGACAATTTTAGGTTATATTTTAGTGATTAAGATTTAACTTATATATTTTTAACTGCTGCTATTGCAATTCAATGTATCCCTATCATGTTTTATGATTTTCCTGATATTGTAAGTGAGCCGGAACTGGTCTGTGACTGTAATAATAAATTCATTCATTCACCTATTTCCTCCCTCCTTGCAGATAAATATTTGAGGTCAATTTGGGAGGGACAAAATGGCTTCAGGATTGTTCTCCTGTACTATTTCAGACACGTGGTTTATATAAAATAAAAAATTCTTTCCAGTAGCACCTTAGAGACCAACTAAGTTTGTTCTTGGTATGAGCTTTCGTGTGCACACGAAAGCTCATACCAAGAACAAACTTAGTTGGTCTCTAAGGTGCTACTGGAAAGAATTTTTTATTTTGTTTTGACTATGGCAGACCAACACGGCTACCCACCTGTAAGTGGTTTATATACTTATATATGTGTTTGCTTTGTACATTTATTCTATATTTGACACCTTAGAATTCTTGTAACACAAGGGAGGTGTTCATGGTGAATTCCGGCACCTCTTTTTCTAGGAAAATAGCACAGTTCGTCCCTTTTAATCGGAGAAATGTTGGAGGGTATGCTGTTGTGGGCTGCTGCTTGCAGCTGGGAAAGATGTACTTAATGCCCTGATATCCGGTCATTTGTTAATTATAATAGATGTAGGCCCATGATTGAACATCGCTTGGTGGCACTCATACACCCTGCATAAAATCTAAGGTCCTTCTAGACTGTCGCTCTCTTCCTTTGCTCTTCTCAGAAGCCTCTGTCAGATGGGACTGAGTCGTCCATATGCAGCACTGTTGATTATAAGCCCCCAGACCCTGAGGAGGCGGTAGCTGTGGCTGAAGAGGCCGCCGAGCATGATGAGCCAGAGGAATGCTTCACTGAAGGTAGGGTGGCCAGACAGCAACACAGGTCTTCTGGGAAGGACTTGAATATAGCCATGCTCTGCTCTGGTACATGTGAAGAAGAGAGCACATAATGCTTTGCCTTGAGAGAGCCATTGTGGTGTAGTGGTTAAGAGCAGTAGACTTGTAATCTGGTGAACTGGGTTCGCGTCCCCGCTCCTCCACATGCAGCTGCTGGGTGACCTTGGTCTAGTCACACTTCTTTGAAGTCTCTCAGCCCCACTCACCTCAGAGAGTGTTTGTTGTGGGAGAGGAAGGGAAAGGAGATTGTTAGCCGCTTTGAGACTCCTTGGGTAGTGATAAAGCGGGATATCAAATCCAAATTATTATTCTTCTTCTTCTTCTTCTTCTTCTTCTTCTTCTTCTTCTTCTTCTTCTTCTTCTCTGACAGGGCCCAGGCCCAGAACCTGCTTTCATTGTTAAAACAGCCTTAGAGTACATGACAAAGTAACAAAAAAAAAAGAATGTCCTCACGCATGTGCAGGTTTTTTTTTTAAGTCTGCAAACCAGACATCATTAATTAGTTGGGGTGGATTTTGTTGTTGTTGTTGTATTTCCTTTTCATTGAGATGACTGAACGTTACATAAATTGTTACATAATGTATGTTAAGCAGCAGGCAGCGAGATAAATAGCATAGCGTTTGGCAGAAACCAAACCGCAGCAAAATGGAAACAGCGCTGGCTGTGACAGGTACAGGTCAGAATGGAAATTGCAGCTTTCTTCCATTCCTAGCTGTGGGCTTACTATTGGCATGTCTCTACCTGCAGCCTGTGTCCGGAGATGCCCTTGCCTATACGTTGACGTCAAGACAGAGAAGGGGGAAAAGTGGTGGAATCTCCGGAAGACGTGTTTCAAGATTGTGGAGCACAACTGGTTCGAGTCGTTCATCATCCTCATGATTCTCCTTAGCAGCGGAGCCTTGGTAAGTAAGGGCTAGCTACTCCTTGGGGAGGAAGGGCAGTGATTTCAAATTGCTCCAAAAAAAAAAGGGCAAAATATTAGGCACAGTCCTTCAGGAATCCGGTCCCACATATCTTCCTGGACGAATGAAGAAAAGAGACCTCACTTTAGCTTCAACTGGGTTGTCAAGGCCCGTGACATGGAAAAGGGAACAAGCTTGCTTTCTCCTGCTCCGGCGGGTAGGACTCGAACCAACGGCTTCAAGTTACAAGAAAGGAGATTCCGACGAAACATGCGGGAAAGCTTTCTGACAGTAAGAGCTGTTCCACAGTGGAACGGTCTCCCTCCGGAGATTGTGGACTCTCCTTCCTTGGAGGTTTTTAAGCAGAGGTTGGACGGCCATCTGCCATGGATGCTTTAGCTGAGATTCCTGGACTAGATGACTCTCGGGGTACCTTCCAACTCTATGATTCTAGAGTTCTTCTCAAATAAGTTGCTAGTGGGTGTGATCTCTGACCTTATTGCTTCCAGGTGGGTATCTCCTCGTGCTACCCAAGCATTGCTTTTCCACTATAAACAGCAAATGGAATTGCACTTGACTTTTCACACCTGGGAGAGAGTTGTACTTGTTGTTGTTGTTGTTGTTGTTGTTGTTGTTGTTGTTGTTGTTGTAAACATCCCACTGTGTTCTGTCCACACTGGGAGGCATGACATAATGAGAGAGAGAGAGAGAGAGAGAGAGAGAGAGAGAGAGAGAGAGAGAGAGTGCTATGAGTCACACTGGTCTCATGGTTGGTATCCTGTCCTGAAATACACCCACATGGATAGCTGGCCCTGATGATTACTTGAGGTTCCTGACACCTATGGTTGTAATTCGTGGGCAATCATTTAATTTTATCCTGATTCTAATTTTTAAGCTATATTTTAATCAGTTGTTTGATTGTGTTTTTAATCAAAACAAAATAAAAAAATAAAAAAGTCCTTCCAGTAGCACCTTAGAGACCAACTAGGTTTGTTCTTGGTATGAGCTTTCGTGTGCATGCACACTTCATACCAAGAACAAACTTAGTTGGTCTCTAAGGTGCTACTGGAAGGATTTTTTTATTTTTTATTTTGTTTTGACTATGGCAGACCAACATGGCTACCTACCTGTAACTGTGTTTTTAATGTATTTGATATTTGATGTTAGCCACCCTGAGCCCGGTCTTGGCTGGGGAGGGCGGGGTATAAATAAAAATTTTCTTACTTACTTTCCCACGTGGGTGGGTTGTGGAGAAGGTTTCCCCAGGCAACTCTGCGCCTCTTCCTCTTTCAGGCTTTCGAAGACATCTACATAGAGCGACGTCGGACCATCCGCATCATCTTGGAATATGCTGACAAGGTCTTCTCGTATGTTTTCGTTATCGAGATGCTGCTCAAATGGGTGGCCTATGGGTTCAAGGTCTACTTCACCAATGCCTGGTGCTGGCTGGACTTCCTCATTGTTGATGTAAGTTGTGGCTTGGAGGGGAGGGAGTTGTTTCAGACAGGAGTCCATTTTTACTATCGTTGCTGGCCACCCCAGTCTTTGCCAAGAGGCGAAATTTCCAGGGGTCTTAACTGGGGTTTGTGTGGGGAAAATGAGCCACAGTGGAGGCTGTAGTGCAGGCATAGGCAAACTCGGCCCTCCAGATGTCTCGAGACTACAGTTCCCATCATCCCTGGCCACTGGTTTGCCTATGCCTGCTGTAGTGTCTTTATGAAATATGGCTTATTTACACATATTGACTCCCGAGTCTGGGTGGAGAAAGGGTTCTGAGCATCACATCTCACAAGGGACTTGCTGCCCACAGAAGTGCACCATTGATTTCAAAAGAAGCCAAGACAGCATCTCTGTGTCTCCAACCCACACAGCTTGTCCATCCCTCAGCCTGGATGGCCTCAGGCTCCCCCACCCTTCTTCTTCCCCAAAACCCTTGCTAAAAACACAACCCGAGCATCGGGTAAAAGGGACATTTTTTCCTGTGGTGACATCACGCCGCCAGTAATCCTGGAATCCCTTGCCCCATGCAAACCCATCACAGTATTAACCATAGAAGCTGGCTGACAAAATTTGATTCTGACAGCAGATGTTATAGGTATCCATCTCAAAGACTGGTCCCAAAACGTGGGTCGCTAAATGGGTAACCATGTTCCTTCTTGTGGATATTTTTTAGGATGTTTGACAAGAAACTTGGATCCTGATCAGGGATCCTGCGGCGAGGAGGTAGATAGGCCAGCTGCATCTCCTGGGGAGGATGAGGGCAGTCATATCCTTTCTCTTATTGTGCTTGCCAGCTTTGTCCCTAAGCATTCTGGTTTCCCCACCAGGTCTCTCTCATCAGCCTGACAGCAAACTGGATGGGATATTCGGAGCTGGGGGCAATCAAATCCCTGAGGACGCTCCGTGCCCTGAGACCCCTTCGGGCTTTGTCCAGATTTGAAGGCATGAGGGTAGGTTTTGCGTGGCATGCCAAGGTCTCGCTCCCCACTCCCCGAGTGGTGAGGATTTCACAGAGTGAGGACTTCATGTCTCTTGGAAGGAGATTGTGGGGCTCAGGCTGGTCTCAGAAGCATGTCCTTTGAGCAGCGGTTTCTGGTGCCTAATTTATTTAAAGGAGCTCATAATAGTGGCCATTGAGTTGTCTCTCCCGTTCTGTCCTCGCAACAACTCCCAAGTGATAAGCCAACACGAGAGATCGTCAAAACAAAATAAAAAATAAAAAAAAATCCTTCCAGTAGCACCTTAGAGACCAACTAAATTTGTTCTTGGTATGAGCTTTCGTGTGCATGCACGCGTCTGAATAATTTTTTTATTTTTTATTTTGTTTTGACTATGGCAGACCAACACGGCTACCTACCTGTAAATGAGAGATAGTGACTGCCCAAGGTTACCCAGGGACTATATATAGATGAATGGGGATGAGAAACCAGGTCTTCCCAGTCAGATAGTGTGAGGCAAAAGCTAAGTGTGGGTGAGCCTAGAGTCTTGTATGTTTCCAGTACACTGGATCCCTGTAATCCCAGCTTTTTGAGGGCTGGATGGCGTCACATCTCACGGGTGAAGAGTGTGCTGTTGTATCCACATGTGCAGCATATTCCCCTCTCCATTATGGCACTGAAAACAGGTTCTGGAGCTCATCCCTGGCAATCCCTGTTTTGGACTACCCCATAAACTTTTGGTACCTCTGAGGATCATTCCCACTTACCGTATTGGCCCCAATATAAGCCTCACCCGCAAATAAGCCGTTCCTTTAAAATTCAAAGGGGGGGGGGAGAGAGAAAGACAAAACCTGAATATAAGCCACTCCCTTAAAATTCCGCAGGCACTCACACCCATAAATGGCAAATGTAGAATAATAATAATAATAATAATAATAATAATAATAATAATAATAATAATAATAATTTTATTTATACCCCGCCCTTCCCAGCCAGAAAACCGGGCTCAGGGCGGCTAACATCAAATTAAAATCACAGCAAGAAAACATAAAAACGATCAATTTAAAATAACAGATTAAAATACAAATTTAAAAATTCAATTAAAACTGCAGGTCTCAATTTCAAAATATCCCACCAATAAAAGATGAAGCATAAATATTAAACAGAAACCAACCCAAAGGCCAGGTGGAACAGCTCCGTCTTGCAGGCCCTGCGGAAAGATGCCAAATCCCACAGGGCCCTGGTCTCTTGTGATAGGCTGTTCCACCAAGTCGGGGCCAATATTGAGAAGGCCCTGGCCCTAGTTGAGGCCAACCTAACGTCTTTGTTGCTCGGGACCTCCAAAAGATTATTATTTGAGGACCTTAAGGTCCTACATGGGACATACCAGAAGAAAACCCTACAGCGATATCATAAAAGCCAATTTTTGTAAGGTGCCGAATTTAAGCCGCACTTTAACTTTCCACGTTCGGAATTTGGAAAAGAAAGTGTGGCTTATATTCGGGCCAATACGGTATGAATGTTGTTGGATTTCCGATAAGCTGATACACTACGTTCTTGCCTTTTCTAGCCTATAAGCAATATAATTTGAAAAACTCTAAATGTGGAATTTAATTTAAAGTTTGTTTGTTTTAAAAAAGTAGTTTGCTGTGTTGTGCATTTGTGAAAAGGAAAAAAAACACCAGTTCCAGCATCACTTTGGTTAAACCGCCTCTTTCTCTGGGTGCCAGGTGGTCGTGAATGCCCTTCTGGGAGCCATCCCTTCCATCATGAATGTCCTCTTGGTCTGCCTGATATTCTGGCTCATCTTCAGCATTATGGGGGTCAACCTCTTCGCAGGGAAGTATTATCGCTGCATCAATACCACCACGGGCGACTACTTCGAGCTCTCCGTGGTGAACAACAAGACCGATTGCATGACTCTCCTCGACCTATACAATGCCACGGATGTCCGCTGGGTCAACGTCAAGGTCAATTTTGACAACGTGGGCATGGGGTACCTCTCCCTTTTGCAGGTGGTGAGTGTATCTCCTTCGCCTCTCCTTCTCTGCCTACTAAGGGCCTCCCTTTAATACGATTCTTCTGAGGACTTTTTCCCCATCATGCCTTTTCTCCCATCATGCCCTACCATCATGTCTGTGTCAATGTGGCAACCTTCCTTTGTACTGCATCCAGACTTCTGCGGTTATAAGAGAAAACGGCTCGCTTTCCCTTATGGGGTATTCCGGAGCCCGTATAGAGTCCTTAAGTGGGTTCTCTATCGGTAGGGGAAAATAACAGAGGCCAACCAGAGTATATTGAGAAGCAAAGCAGCTAGTAAGCCTGATCTTTATTCAAGGAGATGTTGCAACAGGGTCCCCGCTCCCCACACGCAGGAGGGAGGACAACCCTGAACAATGGTGCGCAAGCCCTTATATAGACTTTTGAAATTGCCCACCCTGTAGCCCATGGCCACCACCACCCCAAAACATCATACACACATCACAGAAGGAGGCAGTCCCCAGCAGAAATCCTATCTGCCAGGATACCTGATAATGGTCACTGGTTGCATTACCTGGGCAGCCTGGCCATTCTTTTGTGATGGTTAATACTGTATATACTTGAGTATAAGCCTAGTTTTTCAGCACATTTTTTGTGCTGAAAAAGCTGCCCTCGGCTTATACTTGAGTGAGGCGGGCAGTGGGGACGGCGAGAAAGAAGCCCTTTCTCTCCGCTCGTGCCGCCACCCGCTCTCCCCAGTCAACCACTCCTTAAGAAGCGTACAAGAACAGCGGTTCTTTACTCTCCCCAGGCAGCTTGTTCCATTCCTGAACTGCTCGCATAAATGCAAACTTGGCAAAGGAGGAAGAGGAAGGAGCAGCCCAAAGGGCTGCTTTCGGGCTGCTCGTTCCTCCTCCTCCTCCACAGCGGCAAAGGTGAACCGGCTTATACTCGAGTCAATAAGCTTTCCCAGGTTTTTGTAGGAAAATTAGGTGCCTCGGTTTATATTCGGGTCGGCTTATACTCGGGTATATACGGTACTTTAGTTCCTGAGCCCAGGTCACAGGCTCACCCTGTTCATACACAAAGACACCCTTAAGACGGGATTTGCAAGCAAAAAGACGATGGGAAGGCTTTCTCCATTTGCCTCCCTTACTGCAGAGGAATACTTGAGGTCGTTGGGAGAGTCAAAATGGCTTCAGGATTGCTCTCCTGTACTATTTCAGACACATGGTTCATATATTTAGATATGTGTGCATTTATGAATATTTATTCTATATTTGAGACCTTAAAATTCTTATTACACTGTGCTGCTTACTCATTGGGGAGGCACATTCACCCTAGTTTCTAGTTACTCAGTGAGATTCAGGGCACACAGCCCAGTCCCCATTTGGTGCACCCCCCTCTCAAACTCTCTTTCCCCTCCACCAGTTGGAGGGTGAAGCAGGAAGTCTTCCCCATTAGATAGAGAACCCTACATAATCATAGATTCAGAAGGGTCATCTAGTTCAACCTTTGCAAGATAGGAGGAATCTTTTGCCCAAGCTGGGGCTCGAACCCATGACCCTGAGATCAAGAGCCCAATGCTCTACCAACGGAGCTAACAACCAATGTTCTGAACTGCATGGTGAGACTAACCATAGGCGTTAGGGGTGCGGGCCACTCGGGCACCGGGCTCTCAGGGGCGCCAGGCTGAGAGTCGGGGGCCTGATAGTTGGAGTCCAGGGAAGAGCCCGTGGCGGGTTCTTCTGCTGTGGGTGGTTCTCTGCCGCGAGTTCAGGGGCAAGTGAGCCAGCGAGGTGCTGAGGTGGCCGGCCGGCTCCGTCCTCCTGCATGCCTGGGATTGGCGTAGGGCTGTGGAGAGGCCCACCTAGAGCACCTAGAGCACTCCTCTGTGCCCTGCTCCGCCTTGCCTGCGCGCCTCGACAGCAAGCCCAGAGCGCACTGCCCCCCCCAAAAAAAGGTCAACAACTGGACAACCGGAGGGTGCACTGGGCAGATTTTTGCACCCCAGCCCCGCATATACTTAAGACAGCCCTGATCTTGTGGATCTCTGCTCTGCCCCCACCCCGAATGCTTTAAGAACCTAGCAGCAAGACCCCACTTCTGTCGGACGCCACAATGATTTTATCCGTCTGCATTCTTCGTAGGCCACATTCAAGGGCTGGATGGACATCATGTATGCAGCCGTCGACTCCCGTGAGGTAATTCTGGCTGAGGAGGAGGTGCTTGCTGAGTCCCACAAGCCTGTTGTAGGGGCAGCTGGGTCTGGCCTGCACAGTGGGGGAGGCAGGGTCCCCGACCGCAAGAGAGAGTCTCTTCTCAACCTCTTCTCTGACCTCCCAGGTTGAGGAGCAGCCTGAATACGAAGTGAACCTCTACATGTACATATATTTTGTCATCTTCATCATCTTCGGGGCTTTCTTCACTCTCAACCTTTTCATCGGCGTCATCATCGACAACTTCAACCAGCAGAAGAAAAAGATAAGTGTCTTTTGGCTTTGGGTTTCAGCTGCAGGCGTCACCCCCAGATGGGGCGGCTGTTAGTGGGCACCTCCCTCAGCAATGAAATTGGACTTTGAGGCACAATTCAGCAGCAGAGTTTTACTGCTACTCAGAGGCGTAGCAAGCCTAAGTGGTACCCAGTGTGGATTTTTTTTTTGTCACCCCCCCACATCTGCCCACACCCCTTCAAGTCACAGTGAGCGTTTTGCAAATGAGGTGCCACAAAGCATTGTGGGGGCGGGGCGCAAAACGCTCACTGTGACTTGAAGGGGTGTGGGCGGATGGTACCCCAGGTCCAGGGGGACTGAGTAAAGCAAGCACAGCTAATGCTTTTGCAGTGCTGTGGTGAGTCCTAAGCCCAAAGCCACTGGATTTGCTCTGGCTTGTGCTTGAGGCTCTAGTTGGAGGTGCCAAATGTCACCCCTTGAAGATGGCACCTTTGTGCGCCCTGAGAGGGCAGTGCCCTGGTGAAATGTGCCAGGCTGCTGGGTGGAGCCCTGGCTGGGCAGAGCTGTGCTTCTGTGGCTCTTCCCAGCAGGAAGGAAAAAGCAAAGTGTGTGCTGGGTAAGCCAGCTGCTGCACCGAGCACCTTATGAGTTGTGGGGTGGGCATGCTGAGAGTCACCCTCCTCCCCTGGAACCCGGGGCGGCCCACCACCCCCTAGCGACGCCCCTGCTGCTACTGAAGGCAAATGAGCAAAATGGTCAGAAATCCAATACATTCAGGATTGGCCCTGTCCATAAGAAATCCAGTCGCAGCAGACTTACATACAGTAAGTCTAAACCTTAACACTACATACAGAACACCACACCAGAAGGAAAAGAGATAGAAAGAGAAAGTGAGTGAAACCCAGGCTCCTTCTGGCCTTCCTTTTATAGTCAGCATGACCTTGACAGAAAGAAATAAGAGAAACCGTTTAAACCAGCTGTACTCAGCTTCTCTGAGGGAATAACCCAAACATTATGAAGTTTCTTTCCCACAGAGGAGCTTCCAGAACCCTCTTGAATTAAATAGAATAGGGAAGATCTCTACACATCAGATCGATACTTTCTGCGCTAAGAAATGCAAACTGACACACACGGCTCCGACTACAGGAGTCAGTATATGGTGCAGAGTTCAGGGACACCAGCTGGGACCAGTTCACACCGCTGGTTTTTGAGGTGGAAGCCCACCTTGATATTGAGCTCGGGTACCAAATCTGAGCTCCGCAGTCAGGCCTGGATCCTATTCTCTCAGCGCCGGGACTCTCTGCATAATAGCAGAGATTCACGGAGCATGTGCAGATCAGAGGGCTTAACTTGAACCACCACCAGTTTCTGTGCCAGAAGTAAAACTTCCCAAAATGGCAAAGAGCATAGAAAGTGGGGGGGGAGAGGAGACTCACGAGGAAAATAGGTTTTGTAGACAACATAGCCAGCTGGGGTTCCCCCGCAAATGTACATGGAATTAGGGTTGGGGGGGTGATTTTGTAGGCCACTTGTTCCATCGCCCCCTACTCAATGAAAAGGAATCTAGAATGAGAGCATTATCCAGGCTGCGTAGACACAGCCCTCGTAGAGCTATAATTCCCAGCACCCTTCATAAACTACAGTTCCCAGGATATTTTTTTTTGTCACAGTACACATTGAAAATGCATTATTTCCCCCAAAGATTCATGGGAACTGTAGTTGTTAAAGGTGCTGGGAATAGTGACTCTGTAAGGAGTAAACTGTAGTCCCTGTGATTCTTGTTTTTTTTGGGGGGTTGGGGAATCATGCACTTTAGATATAAGTTTAAATGTTCTTTAAAGGTATGCTGTGAATGTGACCTCTGTGGGGAGCAACGTGCTTCCATCAGCTGCTTCAAGACAGTCAGTAATGTGAGAACCTTTAAGCAACAGGCTTTCAAAAATTGTGGAATCCTAGAATTGCAGAGGGACGCTGTGGGTCATCTAGTCCAACCCCCTGCAGTGCTTTCATTGAATCAAGCCATTTCAAAACAGGGGCAGCTACGTATTCCCTGGACCTCTGGTTAGCCGCAGGCACTTGTGTGTTGCATCAGGGAGGGAAACTGCATGCCCTCTGAAAGAACAACTTTTCACTTTCTTTTCACCTTCTTTTAATAGACTGAAGTGGTTTGGCAGGGAGAAGGGAGAAGATGGCCAAAGCCATTTTTGGGACTGGGCCAGTCAAAGACAGCTACGGAGCAGGGCTTAGAGCAGCCGGTTAGATAAGTCTTGGGCTATTTAATTAAGCTAAGGAAAGGCGTAAGGCCACAATAGAGTAGCCTGGCAACAACTGGGACATTTCTAGAAATCCAAAGCTCTCACAGGACACTGAAGAGTGAGTTAGCATCATTTGGCAGGATGGAAGCGAGGGGAAGCCGAGAGACAGACTGACCGACAGAGGAAAATAAACTAGCACGCGTGAACAAGGTTTGGGTGTTTGGAAAAGATGGAGGCGGTCAAATGAAACGGATGAAACTCTGTAAATCCAGCCCAGTTACCATCGCTCAGCCCCATAAATTGAAAGGCAGATTCTGTGGTTCACACTGAGCCCTGGAAACTGGGTGTGAAGTGGGGCTGCCAATCAAAGACTGTGGAAACCTTGCGTGGGTCTTGGGCTCACTGCAACGAACAATTTCCTCCCATGTCTAATAAGTTGTGATTCCCTTTTTTACTTTGGAGGAAAGGATATCTTCATGACGGAGGAACAAAAGAAATACTACAACGCCATGAAGAAGCTAGGCTCAAAAAAGCCTCAAAAGCCCATCCCAAGGCCTCAGGTATTTATTTACTTAAATAACGAGAAGCCAGCTTTCTGGTCCAAGGTAGCCAACAGTAACTGCACCATAAACCACAACATAACACAGTGCACCGTGACGAAGGCTTGACTCTGGCATGTTGTATGATGTGTTTTACGGTTGTACAATTTTTCAAAGCACAAAACCCAACAACGTACTAGAATATACAGGTGAAACTCGAAAAAGTAGAATATCGTGGAAAAGTCCATTTATGTAAGCAATTGTTTTCATTAGCTACTGGGGTTTAATATATGAGATAAACTCATGGCATGCAAAGCGAGATGTGTCAAGCCTTTGTTTGTTATAATTGTGATGATTATGGCGTACAGCTGATGAGAACCCCAAAGTTGAAATTGTTAATTTGGGGTTCTCATCAGCTGTACGCCATAATCATCACAATTATAACAAATAAAGGCTTGACATATCTCGCTTTGCATGTCATGAGTCTATCTCATATATTAGTTTCACCTTTTAAGTTGAGTTACTGAAAGAAATGAACCTTTCCACGATATTCTAATTTTTCGAGTTTCACCTGTAAATCGGAATGAAACAATTTCCAAGCCACAGCAGTAAAGCAATAAAACTAGCAGTATGTGCAGAAGACCCATATCAATTTAAAGCCAGTGGAAACGGCGCATGAGAAATTATACCAAGGCAACTAATGCAAACATAATTTGCAGCAAGTGCAGCCGCAGTATTCCCCTGTTACGATCGAGTGCCTTTTTGTCCATTGCATCGAGAGATCTCGAATTCTGGCACCCACAGAGCCAGAGTTGCATGATGCCCAATATTCATTTGTTCACAAAAGGTCAGTTTCCTTATACAATTCATAAGAGTCTTATTCACAGGTTCACCATTCTGCTTTTGCACCAGTCAGGGAATTTGTATCCTGCTGGTTCTTAATGACCACAGGCATCTGTTAAAAGTGGTCCTGAGAACAGCTTAGGAAAGCCAAAGGAGGCAAGTGTCCGTCTGAAAGGATCAGAGGACAAACTTTCAATTTGCCACAGAGCTTTTTGCCCTTCCTCATGGTTCGGGTAGTATAAACCAACCTTATGTGCCTTTATTTAACAGAAGGCTCAGAATTTAAAAAACAAAAACAACTTCCTTCCTTCCTTCCTTCCTTCCTTCCTTCCTTCCTTCCCTCCCTCCTTCCCTCCCTCCCTCCCTTCTTCCTTCCTTCCTTCCTTCCTTCCTTCCTTCCTTCCTTCCTTCCTTCCTTCCTTCCTTCCCTCCTTCCCTCCCTCCCTCCCTCCTTCCTTCCTTCCTTCCTTCCTTCCTTCCTTCCTTCCTTCCTTCCCTCCCTCCCTCCTTCCCTCCCTCCCTCCCTTCTTCCTTCCTTCCTTCCTTCCTTCCTTCCTTCCTTCCTTCCTTCCTTCCTTCCTTCCTTTTCTATCCTGCAGTTCTTCCAAAGAGCTCAAAGGTAGTGAGTAATTCATGGGTTGTTTTCTATGTTACTTTTATAGCAGGGTCTCCGCTGTTGTTGGGCTACAACTCCAGCCACCCCTGACCACTCGTCCTGCTAACTAGAGATGATGGGAGTTGTAGTCCAAAAATAGCGGGAGACCCGAGTTTGGGAAACCCTGTTTTATATCAACCTTGTTGGCTTGATTAGACTGAGAGTTGGTTCCTTGCCTCAAATCATCTCAGTGAGGTTCCTATTCAGCCAGGGGTGTTCCCAGACCAAGTCCAACACACTGTCCTGTTATTCCACACGAAAACGTTTTGAAGCACACACACACACACACACACACACACACACTTAGATCATGTTCCATTGGGTTGGATGCTGGGCGATTGAGTATTTTCCCATTTCTTTGCCCGTTTGAATGTTCTTGTGTGGGGTTTTCTCCTCCATTTCTCTTCTCTTCTCTTCCCTCGTCTGTCTCTTCCCGTGTGTCTTTGTCCCTTTCCTGTGTCACTCTCACACACCTGTGCCTGCCTTCCACCCTACTAAAGAACAAATACCAAGCGATGATCTTTGACTTTGTGACCCAACAAGCCTTTGATATAGTCATCATGATCCTCATTTGTCTTAACATGGTGACGATGATGGTGGAAACAGACGACCAAAGCGAAACCAAGATAAACATCCTCTTCCAAATCAACCTAATCTTCATTGTCATCTTCACGTCCGAGTGCTTCCTCAAGATGGTTGCCCTGCGGTACTACTTCTTCACGATCGGCTGGAACATCTTTGATTTCGTCGTGGTCATTATCTCCATCATAGGTGAGGGAAATGTGAAGGTGGCAAATGGGCAGCATTTGGGCCTGCTCTCTTTCTTAAAAACTCTTAAATCTGACCCAAAAAAATTGTCCAGTAGCACCTTAGAGACCAGCTAAGTTTGTTCTTGGTGCTACTGGACAATTTTTAAATAATTTTTAAATATATTTTGACTTCGTCAGACCAACACGGCTACCTACCTGAATCTTAAATCTGACAGTAGGCATAATGGGGAATAGTAGGCCAGAGGCGTTCAGAAGAGTAGTGGAGCTAACATAGGAGCGTCTTTACCACGTTCAGCCTAGAAGCACATTTTTCTCTCTTTAGAGAAATCTTATTCTGTAGCTCAGCAGTGGGCAGAGGCGCCAGCTTCTCCAGCCGATCTTCAGAGGCCCGGTGTGACATCGCCCGATGTCCCAACGTCCTGATACCTTGATGTTGCACACACAACATTGTGTGACATCCTCTGAACGTTGAGGGGGCCTGGTGAACATAAGCCGGGGGACCAAAACTTGCCTCAGCCCCTAGGAGTTGGCACCTGTGGTGGTGGGGAACCTTCAGCCTGTGAGCCTGCCGGGCCTCTTCATTTGTCTGGCAAGGCCACTTCAGTTAAGTGAGGCCCACCTGCCTTACACCTGACATCAGGGATATGTGCGGGGCAGGTAAAGACACAGCTGGGCCAAAAAAGGGGTTTGTAGACACCACCAATCATCCAGCGAGCAAACACCACAAAGCCCTGTGCGTACTTTGCGAAGGGCAACGATCAGCTGACTGGCGGGGCTGCAGACATGATGGTGGCCCCTGCTTCTGCGGGGATGGACTAGGAAACTGGCACACACAGCCGAATCAGGCAGGATTAATCCCCTTTCCCCACCCACCCTCTGCCGATGATCCAATCTCCCAACAGCTGCTGTCGCCACCACCACCAATGTCAGGCGGCAGAGGAACCAACCCCCACGGCGGGTTGTCAGGAACGGATAAGACAAGGAAAAGTCCTTACTACCTGCTTTTTATTGAACATTCACACAGAGAGGCTTGGGAATGCAGCCTCTCGGAATAATGGTGTTGCCCCGATTGAGTCTCCACCCCCTCCCTCTCTCATGTGTCATAGCTGTGGGTGCTAAAAAGTGCCCTCTCCCTTTGAGCTCTTTGCTCTCCTACTTCCAAGGCTCTCTGGGAGGGGGGGGGGTCTGGAATGCTTTCTAAAGATGCTGAGTCCGTCAGCTGTCTCTACCCTGGTGCTTCTTCCTCCTCCTCCTCCTCTCCCATTATTTCCCAGCTTTCCCCCTCATCTGCCTCTGAGCTGTGACCTCCCTCAACCCCCTGTTATAATTCTGAACTGTCTTCTTCTTCTCCGGAAGGGTCAGACTGGGGAGGCAGCCTCCACCATTCCTCCTCTGCCCAGTCCCTGACATCACCTGGTGGACAGGTGGGTGTGGTTTGAGCAAGATGGGCTCATGACCCATCCAGGTGGGCCAGGGTTGTAGCAGGAGCCTGAGGTTCTCCACCCCTGCTTTACGCCATCAACATTTTATAAGCTCATAGGTCCCTTTCAGGCAGATTGTGGTGTTTTAAAATGTTGTTTCCTTTTAATTCCTTTGTGCTTCTTTGCGCCTTTGACATCTCAGTTTAGCTTGCTGTTAAAACAAAAGACAGAACCTTTTCTACAGTATTTATTATTATTATTATTATTATTATTATTATTATTATTATTATGATGATGATGAAGAATAATAATACCAAGTGCTTTTTTCTGGGGGGATGCAGGGGTAACATAACCCTAAACATTTGTGAATCTTTGTACTTTTGTCCATTTACTGTATGCATTTTTCACGATTTGAACTACAAAATGGTGGTGTTCTTGAGTCAAAATGAGAGTACCCCTAAACATTTTTTTAGGGGGGGAAAGGGACTGTTTATACCCTGCCCACCTGGCTGGGTTTCCCCAGCCACTCTGGATGGCTCCCAACAGAATATTACGATAAAATACGATAAAGCATCAAACATTAAAAACTTCCCTAAACAGGGCTGCCTTCAGATGACTTCTATAAGTCAGGTAGTTGTTTATTTCCTTGACATCTGATGGGAGGGCGTTCCACAGGGTGGGTGCCACTACCGAGAAGGCCCTCTGCCTCTGCAACTCCATTTGCTATTAACAGTTTTTAAAAACGTTATCTCTTTGATGATGGACAAGAGGTTCTGAAAAAAAATGACGTCTTCCTAACTGTCTTTCAGGACTTGTCCTCTCGGACATCATTGAGAAATACTTCGTATCGCCCACCCTCTTCAGGGTCATCCGCCTGGCCAGAATTGGGCGTGTCTTGCGGCTGATTCGGGGAGCCAAAGGCATCCGGACGCTCCTCTTTGCTTTGATGATGTCGCTGCCGGCGCTCTTCAACATTGGCCTCCTCCTCTTCCTGGTCATGTTTATCTATTCCATTTTTGGGATGTCCAACTTTGCTTACGTGAAGAAGGAGTCTGGCGTGGACGACATCTTCAACTTCGAGACTTTTGGCAACAGCATCATCTGCCTTTTCCAGATCACCACGTCGGCCGGTTGGGACGGCTTGCTGAACCCCATCTTGAACAGCGGCCCCCCGGACTGTGACCCCGAACTGCAGAACCCTGGCAGCCACGTGAAGGGTGATTGCGGCAACCCTGCCATTGGCATCTTCTTCTTCTGCAGCTACATCATCATCTCCTTCTTGATAGTGGTCAACATGTACATCGCCATTATCCTGGAGAACTTCAACGTTGCCACGGAGGAGAGCAGCGAACCACTGTGTGAAGACGACTTTGAGATGTTCTATGAGACTTGGGAGAAGTTTGACCCCGATGCCACGCAGTTCATCGATTACGCCATACTCTCGGACTTTGCAGACACCTTGCAAGCTCCGCTGCGGATCCCTAAGCCCAACAAGATCAAGCTGATCACTTTGGACTTGCCCATGGTTCCTGGGGATAAGATACATTGCTTGGACATCCTCTTTGCACTCACCAAAGAGGTGCTGGGGGACTCGGGGGAAATGGATGCCCTAAAGCAGTCCATGGAGGAGAAGTTTATGGCTGCCAACCCCTCAAAGGTCTCCTATGAACCCATCACCACCACACTGAAAAGGAAGCAGGAGGAGGTGTGCGCCACCAAAATCCAACGGGCATTTCGGCGGTATTTATTAAGGCGGTCGATGAAACAGGCCTCTTACATGTACAGGCACAGCCAGGATGAGGAGGCCCTGCTGGAAGGAGCCCCAGAGAAAGAAGGATTGATTGCAAAGAAAATGAATGAAATATATGGGTCTTCGGGCTCAGAGGTAGACATCCAAGTGTCTCCAGAAACGTCCCCACCTATCGAACTCAAACCAGTTGCCAGCGCAGAGGCTACGGATGACCCTAGCAAAACCAAGAGAGAGGCGGATCGTGGGGGAAAGGAGGAAGGCGACCCCGGCAAAACGAAGGAAGCGGAGGATCCTGGCAAAAAGGAGGAAGGCGACCCCAGGAAAACGAAAGAGAAGAAGGAAGATCCCAGCGGAACAAAGGAAGACGATCCCAGCAAAAGTAAAGAGAAAGGGGGCACCAAACGTGGTGTGAAAGAGTCGTTTGTATAATGCAAAGCACTTTTGGCCAACTGTCAATTGGCACCCAGATCCAAAAGACTTCTCTCACAGGGGCCCTTCCAAAATCATGTGCTGTAGTGAGCTAACCACCTTCTCTTGCCAGGTTCCCGGTACTCAGCTCAACATTGTAACTTTGGAAACAGAGCCTCTTCTGGTTTCAAGTTGGGGTTTTTTGTTGTTGTTGTCCAAATTCACAACAATGAGCAAAGATACCTTATTTTTTCCTTATGAGGTTTATGTGAATGATCTCTGTTGCAGGTGAAAAGAACAGGTGTTTTAGTTTAATGGTAGGCGACGTCCGATGTCACATGGTCCAGGGCCAGTTCTGCTTTCAGTGCTTCCCTGCTAGCGTTTTTAAGAAGTCTTGGAAGAGTCAGAAGAGAAGGAAATGGCCAAAGATGCAAGTCTTCATAATTTCAGTCCTGCCACGTTCAAGCTTAGGCATGGAACCAGAAGACCAGTTTTAAGGAACTCAACCAGAGTTGTGTATACGCTTCACTTAAAAAGAAAAATGTATGAAAAACTGGGTTTTGTAGCCTGAATCAATTACGCAAATTTTCCTGTGGCTGCATAATTTATTGTGCTTGTCAGGGGTGCACAAAAAGCCTTGCCTCTGTATCACTGGCATGGAACAGACGTGCACACACACAAAAAACTTTCAGGCTTTATGTTTGCAGCCTCAAGGCCTAGATACCTGCTTGCTTTTTCAATGAAAGCGGAGGTTTTAAAGATGCCGAATTCAGTGCACAATGTCAAATTCTGTGCTCATGCGAACATGGAAAGTAGAATGCACAGAGCCCTGGATTTAACTAATGCTATCTGGCTGGACAAACTTTGTGAAAACTTCTGTCTTTTCCAAAAGCAGTGAAGAACTGCCATCTGTACTGGTTCACAGATATTAACATCTGCATAGGGTTCTGTGGCTGACTTCTTATGAAAAAAGGAAGTATTTATTTATGTTATCTCCTGGTAACAGACTGATATGCAATTGTCTTAGGATTGTTTCCAGCATGCAAAGGTGAGGTGAATGGAGCTGAATAATAATTGAAATGAGGGGACAGTTTGGTGAGCAAAAATCCACAATGTCTTAAAAAAAACAAAAACTTGCTTCAGCTTTTTCCTTTCAGGTATTTGAAAGGACTCACAATATATTTTTTTGTGTTAGAAATGGTTTAAAGTGCAATTAAGAGTCTTAACCATTTGAACTCTCTATATTGTTTATTTTTTAAAAGTAAAAAATAAATAAATAGCAAAAGTAATGTGCTGATCTGTTCTCAGGGTTTAATGTCAGCTTTAAAATTGTTCTCATTCTCTACCAATCACCTAGGAAGTTGTGCTGCGCTTTTACATAGTACTGTATATTCTGTCCAGAAATGTGGGCCGTTTTGCTTCTCCTCTCCCTCCACTCCACCAGTGGTGCATTTGAGTAATTTTAGATTCATTCTTCTGCATGGAGTCCTGGACTTCTGCCCCAAAGTCCTGTCCTGACGGCACCACTGCCCCACATTGCCCCCCACCCCAGTCCACACAGAAGGCAGGGTATGGCATAGAAGCTTGGAGTCTGCATGGTTTCTTCCCATGCGCAGGGCTAAGGAAAGGGAATCTCAGAGACTGAACCGCAGGGACCTGCTATCTGGATAACCCAATAGTTTCCTGAACCAGCCCCCCAGAAATACAAAGGCAAGATATTCCTGGTAAACATCCGTTTATATCAACTGCACCCATGCAAGAAGATGTTCCCAGTGGCTTGTGCCCTCAGCCCAACCAGTTTAAATAATGGGAGAGACATGAATATTTAAGAATTGAAACAGTACTGGTATTTGCTACCCTCTCTCAGCCCTGCATCACTCCACCGAATCTGACAATAAGAAATTGGTTTATTTGTTCTGTTTGCCACACTCTACCTCTGAGGCAACCATGATTGCCACCTTTTAGAAACAGTATATTGGGCAGTGTGGGTCATTGACCTCCTCCTGCAGTTGATCAAACTTTGAAAAGGCTGCCACCCACCCAAAAAGGGAGGGGAACTGCAGTTTTGTTGATGTAATAATCTAGTCATAATAATAATAATTTATTATTTGTACCCCGCCCATCTGGCTGGGTCCCCCCAGCCACCCTGGGCGGCCTCCAACAGATATTAAAATACATTTAAAATATCACAGGTTAAAAACTTCCCTAAACAGGGCTGCCTTCAGGTTATAAAGCTTTTGTTTTATTTTTTCCACTTGCAGCGATAGATAGATAGGTAGATAGATAGATAGATAGATAGATAGATAGATAGATAGATAGATACCGGTAGATAGATAGATAGATAGATAGATAGATAGATAGATAGGAAGGACGTGGGTGGCGCTGTGGTCTAAACCACTGAGCCTTTTGGGCTTGCTGATCAGAAGGTCAGCAGTTCGAATCCCCGTGACAGGGTGAGCTCCTGTTGCTCTGTCCCAGCTTCTGTCAGCGTAACATTTCGAAAGTATGCCAGTGCAAGTAGATAAATGGGTACCGCTGCAGCAGGAAGGTAAACGGCGTTTCCGTGCACTCTGGTTTCCATCGTGGCGTTTTGTTGCACCAGTTTAGTCATGCTGGCCACATGACTTGGAATGCTATCTGCAAACACTGGCTCCCTTGGCCTGAAAGCAAGATGAGCGCCACAACCCCAGAGTCGCCTTTGACTGGACTTAACCATCCAGGGGTCCTTTACCTTTTTAGATAGATAGATAGAGAGATAGAGAGATAGATAGAGAATCTGCACAATTTCCTAACCACTAAAAAAAAGTGTGCAAATAAAATATCCCCCAGAGAAGGCTCGCTGAGCAATTTCAAATAGAACCAGAAAATGGCAGGATGTTCTGACAATGGAAACATTGAGGTTAATAGAAAATTAGCCATCATCCCTTGACCCATGAGGAGTGAGTGGATAGGTGGTTGTCATCCTGTGGACTTCTAACAATTTGCTAGATAGTGGGTATGTATAGAGCAGTCGGTTTTGGTCCACACGTACAGTACAACCTTCTCTGCAGGGTAGAGTCCAGGAGAAACCAGTTCTGCTTCCTTCCACCAGATGGCAACTCTGCACAGCGTCACAAAACCACCACATCACCTTCCCCAGAGCAGCTTTTAAAATAACACACTTTGGTCTTAAAGTATAGATGGCACCGAGGAATTGTTTAATTGGATTAACTTGCATAGGGCCTGAAATATTTAACTCTCCTTCCTTGGAGGTTTTTAAGCAGAGGTCGGATGGCCATCTGTCTCAGATGCTTTAGGTGAGATTCCTGCATTGAAGGGGGGGTTGCACTAGAAAGATGACCCTTGGGTTGGGTCCCTCCGTGATTCTGTGATTCTAAGGGGGGGTAAGAGGGAAGGAGTACCGGCGCTGGATTTGGAGGCAATTTCATCTGTCTTCTGAGGAGTGGAGCAGAGGGGAATCCAAGCACACACACCCCACCGACAGCAGAACCCCAAAGCACTAACTCCTGTTTGTATACACGGTTGTACACACCACAGGTCTAGTGCACAAACTAAGACCGCACATGGCACCCTAATAAGGTCAGCCGTCCTCCATGCGTTTATTGTCCTTTTAATGCATGTGCCGTGGCCTTCCTGTTACCATCCCACACAGCTGGTTTGTGTGCACCCAGTGTACGTTTTGCACACAGAAGGCTTTCACTTTATTATGATGCCATTCCTTGATATTCTTACTCGACACATCCCTGAACTGAACCCCGGAACTGCCACTAGGTTCTGGGTTTAAGCTCTGATGAACTGCACCTCAAGTCTTAATAATGATGATAATAATAATAATAATTTATTATTTATACCCCGCCCATCTGGCTGGGTTTCCCCAGCCCACTCTGGGCATCTTACAGCATATATAAAACATAGTAATCCGCCCCAAATCCTTCAAAGCTGGTAATATCTGGAATGCGTTTTTTAAAATTTAGATTAGAAGCCTAGCCACCTGAAGCTTTACAAGCCAATTTCAGGTAGGAAAATGCACTTTGGAATTTATTTATTTATTTGCACCACAAAATAACTGCGCGTCTGTCTCGGCGTCTAATCTGATCGCCCAAAATCACTGGTTCAGTTTTGCACATGCCTTTTGGGGAATGAGAGAAAAACGCTGCTAATGGATACCTGGCTTATTGCTTGAGCAAGGTGAATCTTTCTCCCAATTAAAGGTAATCTTCCTGTCCCGTCCCCTTCTCCAAGCAGCAGAAACTACAGTTCTTTCGGGGCATCTTTCAGGATTGGATGCCTGCATGTTAGACAGCGGAGTCTTGTTGGGGATGTTTCTCCTTCCAAGTGGCAAAACTGGAGTTTCCCAATTGCCTACTGGAAAATCTGATTTTTTTCCGCTGCTCCACGGAGCAGGGGGCTGTCCAGGAATTGTGTTACCTGAGACGAGAGTTTTCTACTGTGTTTACATGTGAACAGCTGTGGAAAAGAGGACTCTACTCCATTTCAAATAGATTCTGTTGCTTGTACATTATGTGACACTCTGTGATAAAAAGAAAAAGAAAAAGCTTTAACTCCATAACATTGTGCAATGTTTTCTTTGTACATTTCTTAAAATAAACTGTAAATGAGCTATTGTTACATTCAGAACTATATGCTGGTTTTCTTACAAATGCTTCCACCCGCACCTGCCTGCCTTTCTTGGTGTTTAAAAAGAGAAAGAGAGAGGTGATGTGGCTTAAGCCTGCTTGCTAAACATGCCCCCCAAGTCCTTTCCTTCTCAATAGGTGAAGAGCTGATTGCCATTATTTAGATTTGAGAACGGGAATATCTGTTCATACTGTTACAAAAGTTGGGTGCGACCACCCACACTCCGCAAGAATCCCAGGGCGGTTCCAGGCACTCACCCAGGGTCTGTGTTCCTTTGGGAAACCAAGACATGTTGGACACTGTCGTAGGTTTAAGAAATATGGTTTATTCACCTATAAAGCTAAATTTCAGTGTGCATGGAGGGAGTCCAGATCTTACAGCATGGTCATTTCAAGACCTTGTACAGCCTTGGGAGTCCAAAGGACCTCTTCCAACCGACCTTCAGCCAGCCAGCCCAAGATGGATCCCAGTCTTTCTTCCTCCTCCTCCTCCTTCTAAAAACTCTCTTTTCCTGTCACCTCAAACCCAGTTACCATGCCCTCCTTTCAAACCCCCAGTCTCTGTTCGCACCTCAGAGCAAGGGAGAAGGAGGTTCTCTTGCATTTCCAGTTAGGCTCTCTGTGGCCTTGAATTGTTTCTTAATGGCCCTTGCTTGGCCAGGTCGTTTTGCACGGGCTAGCTCAGGAATTCCTCTGCAGCTTGTATTACCCCCTTCACATCCCAAATAATCAGAATCCAACCATTTATTAATTCCTAGGGTTTAGGGGGATTCCCGCCCCCCCCAATCTATAACAATACTCAAATATTTATTCTATTTATGCTCACTTTGCTGCTTTGCATCTTATGGGCTGAGCCCTGGAACTGAAAAGAAATCAAGCCAGGATGGGGCCTTGGAGTAAGTCCTGCATTTGGCACATGCTCAGAGACCTTCTCTTTTTTAATTGTTAAAAAAAAAAATCACATGCTTCTGGTGCAAATGAAGCATTCACTGGTGGGTATCTGAAGTACTTCTAGTAGCTATGGGGAAGGGCTTTGCCACATCGTAACTCTGTTTCCCATCATGTTATTAATCTCAGCCCTCAGGGGTCACCTGTGTCTGCTCCCCTCCCAGGTTCCCTTTAGCTGGCTAGAAGAGCGAAAGGAGAAGAGATATGTCACATTAACAGGAATGCACAAGTATTCCCGGGGGGGGGGGGATCTCAATCAGATTGGTTCGGAATCATAACGCTGCAGCAGTGTGGCCATAATTTAGTCATATGACCATATTTGAGCTTATTTTTCAAACACTGAATATGCAGTTCCCAGTAAACAACGGCAAATACTTGCACCGCTCTTGAACTACCTGAATGGATCCAAGTCATAGCCATGCATGATATTGTGGGGTTGCCCCCCCTGCAATAGTCATAGGGTTTAAAAATTTTTTTTTTAAAAAAAAATCCAGTCTTCCAGCAAGCATATTTGCAGCAGAAGAGTGCTGGTCTCAGCAGCACTAAGGAGCAACCTTACACAAACATCCAGACCATACATTTCAAGCTCATGGCTCCCCGCCTCCCAAAAAAGGATCGTGGGAACTGTAGTTTCTTAAGGGTGCTGGGAATAGTAGCTCTGCCAGGGGTAAATGATACATGCCAGGATATTTTACGGAAGCCACGTGTGTTCAGTGTGCTTTAGGTGTATATTGTGGACATATGTCCTCTTTATCCAGGACACATCCTCTTTTTCATGGTTAGAGTCATCATAGTGATCTATAGTTAAAAGCAGAAATAGGCAAATATGTCCTCATTTTTGCTCTTCAAAATATGGCAACCTACTTAGTCCAGGGTTTCCCAAACTTGAGTCTACAGCTGTTTTTGGGGGGAACTATAATTCCCATCATCCCTGACCACTGGTCATGCTAGCTAGGGATGATGGGAGTTGTAGTCCAACATTATCGAGGCTACCCATCTCTACCTTAGTGAGTTTGGATACTGATGAAAGCCCAGCTCAGGGGTCAGCAAGGTTTATCTTGCCTGGGCTGGATCGGTCTTGCAGAGATCCCTCTGTGGGCTGGATCACGCGCGCCTGCGATTTTCGGCGCCTGTGCAGACACAATTTCCGGTGCCACAGAGGCGAGTCCCCACGCTGCGCTTCACCGGTTTAGCGCAGCATGCAAACGGGCATTTTGGTTCGGGGGCGGCTCGTGGGCCGGCCAAACAACCTCCGCGGGCCGCTTCTGGCCCATGGGCCTTAGGTTGCTGACCCCTGGTCCAGCTCTTCCCCCTTCTGGGAGCCAGCTTTGTGTGCTACAATACTTTTTAAACAAGCAAGGTGAGGTCACTTCAGATGTACACACAACTGTGTCCTTATGGTCTTCCTGACAGGCCTTTTTTGCAAATTCATCCACGATTATCTGTTTTCTCCACTTGTGGGAACAGCATGTCCTTGTAGAACATTAATTCCAAAGGCACGGGGCTCGTCCCAGTAGAACATCAGTTCCAGGCAATGAAATGACGGGGAGAGAGATCCATATTTGATCGGATGCAACACTTGCTTGCTGCCCCAAAGATGGCAGTGTGAAACTCGACTCTCTGTTGAATACGAATGAGTGGCGAAATGGCGCACAGAGGGGAAGGGGGTCACATTGTCGCCCGTTCCTCTCTGTGTGTCAAAGCGGCACTACAGCAGGCTGTCCGTATTAGCGCTTTGTTAGGAAGGAGCTGCCTCACGATGACAAAATTGCTTCCGCCAAACCGACCTCACAAACAAGCCGTGAAGATGAGCCTCGGCAGGCTTCCAGAACCGACAGAGGTCCACAGCTTGGCCCTCTGTCGGTTCTGGAAGAGAAAAACCTGCTGAGGAAGACTAGCAACTGATGCACAGACAACAGAAAGAGAAAAACCAGAACCTTTCCGTGTTTTGGAACGGACTGCCATGGGAGGTCCACGATGCCCACAGAGAAGATAAAGGGCTTTAGATCAGGATTAGACGAATTCATGGAGATCGGATCTGTCAGTGGTCAGAAGCCATGACAGCTAAACGGAGCCTACATGCTCAGAGGAAGCCTGCCTAGACCCTCCAACATTCCTCAGGTGAAAATAGGGACATTCCATTCTACATTCGTATCATCATCCCCTATAAATGCTTATTGCCAGTGGAATACAGCTGTACCTTGGATCTCAAACACCTTGGCTCCCGAACAAATCGGCTCCCGAACGATCAAAACCCGGAAGTGAGTGTTCCGGGTTTTGAACGCTTTTCGGAAGCTGAACGTCCAGCGTGGCTTCTGTGGCTTCCGATTGGCTGCAGGAAGCCGCGCCTTGGTTTTCGAACAGTTCCGGGAGTCGAATGGACTCCCAGAACGCATTCTGTTCAAGAACCAAGGTACGACTATGGGAAACAGACAGGTCTGTCTGAGCTGCCCCAGCGGCTGTTAGCAAGAGGCGTGTGTAAAAATGTATTGGTTATATGTGGGATCTTTAGATGATATATGGTAAAACCATGAGGCTTCCATCAGCCCGCCCTGGGCATCAGAGGAGGGACTTGCCTCACTTCACAAGGTAGCACTTCTGTGCCAGCAACGTAGTCTCTATGGTCAGCGGCTGGGACCACCAAAGGGCCCCTGTGTGCCTGCAAGAGCCAGGGCCCTTAAGCCACTCCTGCTGTCACCATCTGTCAGGAACCGTGCTGAGGAGGGCTGCACTGAGGAAGAATGGTGGGAGCCACCCCCTCCCCCTGATCCTGGCTCTGAATCTCTCCAGGAGCAGGGGGACAACATAGATTTGGAACAGCGGTTTGCAGAGGGGCATAGTTCAGAAGGCAGAAGCTGGGAAATACTGGATGGGGAACAGCTAGCAGAAGAAACACTAGAAGAGAGAGAGTTCACAATCTCTGGATAGCATTCACACCCCTTTTCCAAAGTAAAGGAGAGCTCAGAAAGTGTCAGAACAGAGGGTACAAACTCAGATTACAAAACATAGGAGTGACGTAGATTAATAGGGACGGAGGCGCGAGTGCCCCTTAATTGGGAGCACCACCATTTCTAGGAGATGTGTTCTTTGTTCTCTCGCTGTGATTATTAAAGATTCTAACTGGTAAGGCGTTCCTTCCTTTCGTTTGATCTTCTTATTCTACTGCCATGGGGGGAGGAAACCGATTCCCCAAAGCCTGACACTGTCACTGTTGTCAGATGCGTTGAGCGGAGCTGAGGACTGCAGCAGTGGCAACAGGAATCTCTCCCCTCCCCTTGGGTCCCACTGTGCCACCATGAGGGACCAGGCCGTCTCCTCCTCTTCCTCCCTCTGCCTCCAGCCAGTCCATGACAGTAGCGTATGGTGAGGAATGTCACATGCATACAAACGCACACACTCCCTTTCCTGTTATCTTCACACCAACACCAGACTGGACAAAGACATGGGGGTGTAAATTTGATTCAGTTTGCATTTAAAGCTGAATCTCAAATTTGCACGTTCCGAAACAATATGAGAACCAAATCACAGCTTAAAATTCACCCAGATTTTGCAACGTCAGGTTCCCGAGCGAACAAGCCATCCAAAAATGAATACATATAGGGAATGTGTGCATAAATGTGTGTGTATCGCTGACAATAATATACAATAATGCATTCCGGGCGAAGGGATTGTTTGCAAAAGCATGCACACTGTATGCAAAAAATGAATTTGTTAGGTGAAATTTGCACTAAAAGGCTGGAGAATTTTCGTGAGGATTTTTAAGCAAAAATGGCAGATTGCTGCAGAAAAGTGGAGCACTAGATTCAAAATGGAGGAAATGAGAAATGGAGAGAACCAAAACTGACTGATCCTTCCAGCCCTAGCTGAAAGACAGTCCCTTGACCGAGGTTTCTCAGCGAGCTTTGCAGCTGTGTGGGAATATGAGCCTGGGTTTCCCTGCTCCTTGTCTAACACTCTTAAATACCACTACACTTCTGTGTAAATGCATCTGTTACAGGCGCAGTAGTACGCCAGCCTGGGGAAAGGTCTCTGTCCCAGCGACATGCTTAACCTACCAATGGCCGCTTCTCCATGGCAGTCCTGTCAGTCAAACTGGCCACCCGTGGCAGCCCCTGGTCACATGACAGAGTGCGGCCTGCCCAAAGGGTCTGCCTCCATCGCAGCTGCATTTACATGGGCAGGAAACAGAAAATCGGCAAGGGAGAGGCCTCAGCACTTTCAGTTTTTCAAAGGCAGGACTGAGAGCTGGTCGTGTTTTCACCAGGTCTGCAACTAGGTTCAAGTTGGCATCTTTAACTGGCAATGGCTCCTTATTTCCTCCGTGTCTGCGGAGTGTTCTTGGTGATGCTGGGAACCTGCTCTGTGGTCACAGGTATGGCTTCTTTTCTCTTGTCTTCTATTCCCGTCAGTGAAATGGGCCTGTCGGTTTATTCAAAGTGTGACGACAAGTTGAGGGGACAATGTGCCTGCCTCAAGGCAGATGTTGCTGGACTCCAGTTCCCAGTCAACATAGCCAATGGTCAGGGATGAAAGTAAGGGCATCAACTCCTTGGGGTGAGGCACTTTGGGGGCCCCTATCTTTTTTAGGGTGCTGGGCCCCCCTCAATATTCAGAGGGTCCCATGCCCAACGTCAGGACACTGCATCGAGACCCCTCTATCGTCTGGAGGAGCTGGCCTAGCAACATCTGGAGGATTACAGGTTTCCCTCCCTGGGTAATTTCTAAAAAGAGAGAGATACTAGGCCTCAGGCCTGCCTAAAAACTCAAGTTCTCTCACTGTAAATCAGCTGGTGGGGAGGCCCTTTGGGGTATTGGATGGTTCCCCCCCCCGCAGTAAATTGGACTACAACTGCTATCATCCCTCACCACATTTGGGGGTTCTGGGTTTGCAAAGACTGCTGTGGGCAGGGGACTCAGCTAGACTGGTAAAGGAAAAGCGATTTAGATGCATTGTACATGCTGAACCTTTTGGGCTTCCTGATCAGAAGGTCAGCAGTTCGAATCCCCCATGACAGGGTGAGCTCCCGTTGCTCTGTCCCAGCTTCTACCAACCTAGCAGTTCGAAAGCACGCCAGTGCAAGTGGATAAATAGGTACCGCTGCAGCAGGAAGGTAAACGGCGTTTCCATGCGCTCTGGTTTCTGTCACGGTGTTCTGTTGCGCCAGAAGCAGTTTAGTCATGCTGACCACATGACCCAGAAAGCTGTCTGTGGACAAATGCCGGCTCCCTCGGCCTGAAAGCGAGATGAGTGCTGCAACCCCATAGTCACCTTAACCGTCCAGGTGTCCTTTACCTTTACCTTTTACCTATATGCAATATAACATTGTGCCACCAGATGGCACTGTGGGTCCCCATTTTTCTCTACCTGTTTTCCCTGTTTAAATTTACGGCACATTTAACTGAAACGCTTCTTTGATGTGTCTAGATCAGGGGTCAGCAAACCTTTTCAGAAGGGGCCAGTCCACTGTCTCTCAGACCTTTGGGGGGGCGGAATATATTTTTTTTGGGGGGAAATGAACAAATTCCTATGCCCCACACATAACCCAGAGATACATTTTAAATAAAAGCACACATTCTACTCAAGTAAAAACACACTGATTCTCGGACCGTGGACTGGCCCCCTGCTGAAAAAGTTTGCTGACCCCTGGTCTAGATCCAGCCAAGGTCTGTCCACGTAGGAAGCCTCACTCTGTAAATGGAGGAGCAAAACAAGGAAACCCAACCAGGTTACAGGATGTGTGCAGGAGAAGAGTTGTGTGTAGAAACTGAAAGGGGAGAGATGCTGGGCTAGAGAGTGGTGAACTCTTCCAGTTGTGTTGAGCCCTCTGGGCGCTTTCCAGTTTGGAGATTTAGCCCTAGAAAACTGGGACCAAGTTTATGAAGCTGTCATCTGTTGCACTATTAGCTCCTTCAGCTTGTTGGGGTCCTGAGTGGTTCCTACACCTCCCCAACCCGCTCCTGTTTTGACCAGACAGGTCTGGGACCAAGATGGGACCTTCTGCATTTTGCTTCAGGGTGAGGCTCCCACAACAACCCCCCCCCCCAGCCCCAGATAACCTGAAACACAGTTGTGCTAACTGGGGATAGACTTTCACAGAAGCAAGAACAGGAGGAGTGGCTGTGTGTGCAGTGAGCTCCGTCAACAACAGAGTGCAGGACTTCCTGCACACCTGCTTTGCATTTGCGGACAAACCTAAAATAAACCAGTGCCTGGTTATAAAACAAGATGCCCGTGTGTGTGTGTGTGAATTAATTCATTTAATTTTAAACAACTCGTGAATACATGACATGATTATTATCAAGTTTCCAAGAAGATAAATATCCAGACACACCTCCTGGAATTTATGCTTCCAAAACCTCATAAGCAATACCCAGCACTTTCAAAATCTATTTGTTTGCTTGTGGTTTTCTCTTCTGTAATATGTACATTTTAATAGTGCCACAATATCCCATCTTTTTTTAAAACAATCCTGAGGCTAGAGGAGCATTGCTTTCCCCCGAGCTTTGGCAACGCTTATTCTTGCAGCAAATAATAAATGTAAGATTAGCATCTTAGAGTAGAGCCCTGTTTGGAGAAACCCAGAAAAATAAAATGGACAGCTGCACCCCTGCTTACCTACCTACCCACCCACCCACCTACCTACCTACCTACCTAGGTGTTCTGCCCACCCCATGAGTTTTCTACGCTAAGACTGCAATCCTATACCAGAGAGTAGGTCTTGTTGAATTGAACAAGGTCTATTTCTCAGCAGGTTTACTGTAGCAGCCATCTTCCAACGTTACTCATGGGTAGGTGGGGTGGCTGAGCATTTCGTCTCACCCCAAAAGTTTCATGACCTCTTCTGCCCCCGCCGTCACCATATTGACCATAAGTTCTGCAGTGGGGAACATGCTTTACACATGAACATTGCAAAAGGAGACCCCATGCTTACAGAAGATTCCACCTAAACATTAGGAAGAACTTCCTGACAGTAAGAGCTGTCCGACAGTGGAATTTGCTGCCAAGGAGTGTGGTGGAGTCTCCTTCTTTGGAGGTCTTTAAGCGGAGGCTTGACAGCCATCTGTCAGGAATGCTTTGATGGTGTTTCCTGCTTGGCATGGGGTTGGACTGGATGGCCCTTGTGGTCTCTTCCAACTCTATGATTCTATGATTCTAAGTCTTCCCACTACAGACGTTATGGCGATTACCGTGGGGCGGCTGTCACCCTTTCTGATCTTTTTTACACAAGTGACACTTGAAAAGGGCAGCTGTAAACCTGCAACGCTCTTAAGTCTGAGTGAGCCCCAGTTTGCTCAGCGCCGCTAACGTCTGAGCAAACGTGCCGTTGGAAGACTTCATGCACTAAACCGCTACGCTGCGGGCTCTCAGTCAGTATTGCTGTTTCGTGGGCTTGGACGAAATAGATCGTGCATCTGCATCCCACTCTTTTGCTAAAACCGCAAGCCAATGAGAAGGAAATAGCTGGACGTTATTGCCTCACACTTTCCAGTGTCGGTGCAAAATTCTTCAGGGTGCTATGCAAAACGAATGCTAAAGCACCGCCGTAAAAATTACATAGAAACTGTAAAACTGTTTCATCTGAATGTTTAAATGGCTCCTTTTCAAAGTGCCTTTCCACTTCCAGCGGAGAGGAACATGACAGACCGCAATGACCCAGTGGTGGAGCTTCGTGCACGTGCTGTAGTTTCTGAGACGCCGACGCGTATACGCTTCATCGCTGCCCGGTGGGGCAGCCAGGTGTCCTTCAGGTGCATTTCCAGCTCTCCAGCAAATTGGTACAAAGAGACAGAGAAGGGCAAGCATCAGGAGATGGTGAACACTTCCAGAGTCCAGGTGTTGAGGAACGAATCGATGGTCCTGATGCACATCCGAAAAATCCAGCTCACCGACAATGGCATCTACTTCTGTGAGAACAACAAGACACAAAATAGTCGGCAGCAGTGCTGCGGCACTGAATTGCGAGTCATGGGTGAATAGCTTTAATTTGCTTCAATACTCCTTTTTCCTGCTTTCAAGGTCCTATAATCTGTGGCTGTGAGTAACCATGAAGCAGGGCTCTCTGTTAAAGTCTGCTTTCCCTGGGCACAGACCCTCCAGTGAGGGTATAGTGGTTGAGCCAGTGTGGTGTAGTGGTTAAGAGCGGTAGACTCGTAATCTGGTGAACTGGGTTCGCGTCTCCGCTCCTCCACATGCAGCTGCTGCGTCACCTTAGGCTAGTCACACTTCTTTGAAGTCTCTCAGCCCCACTCACCTCACAGAGTGTTTGTTGTAGGGGAGGAAGGGAAAGGAGAATGTTAGCCGCTTTGAGACTCCCTTCAGGTAGTGATAAAGCGGGATATCAAATCCAAACTCTTCTTCTTCTCTTCTTCCAAGTGTCCCTATTTTCCAGGGACAGCTCTGATTTACAGAAGCCGTCCCGGTTTCTGATTTGATCCCGGAATGTCCCACTTTTCCTTAGGATGCTCCTATTTTCTTTGGCGAAATGTTGGAGGGTATGGAGTTATCCGACCCCTGAGCCATCTGAAGGCAGTTCTATATAGGGAAGTTTTTTTAAAAAATGTTTAATGTTTTATTATTATTATTTCTATGTTGGAAGCTGCCCAGAGTCGCTGGGGCAATCCAGTAAGATGTGTGGGGTATAAATAGTAAAATTATCATTATGGAATGGGGCGTCCCTATTTTCGTCAGATTCATGCGGGGCACAGTCACATATTCTCAGGAATAGGGTATTGCCTGGTATCATGGATTGTTTCTGATCCCATTTAGAGGCCCATCCTTGCTCTGTTCATACAAGGGTAGGATGTAGTTAATGAGTCTTGTTATTGGAAGCCCAGAACACGGATGTCCATTTGTGCAATGGAGCTTTCTTCCCTCCTCCTGCTTTGCCCTCCAGAATTAGCTCCGGGGAGGTGAAGGGGTGGCTCTGGGACAGAAATTGGCTCTGGGTGAGAACCCACCTGTGAAGGAGATGGGTGGGTTTTTTCCATCCGGCAAGCCACAATGCTTACACTGACAGAACCATCACCGTAGCACAACACTGGATTCCACCAGAACCCTGGGTGCTTATGCAAATGCAAACCACGCCCACAGTTGCACTGCATTGTGGGCTGTAGTGTTGGTGCTGAACTCTAGAGCCCTAAACGGCCTTGGTCCAGTATACCTGAAGGAGAGTCTCCACCCTCAAAGTTCTGCCCAGACACTGAGGGCCTTCTGGCGGTTCCCTCGCCAAGTTACAGGGAACCAGGCAGAGGGCCTTCTCGGTAGTGGCACCCGCCCTGTTGAATGTCCTCCCACCAGATGTCAAAGAGAAAAACAGCTACCAGACTTGTAGAAGACATCTGAAGGCAGCCCTGTTTAGGGAAGCTTTTAATGCTTAATAGATTATTGTATTTTGACGTTCTGTTGGAGGCCGCCCAGAGTGGCTGGGGAGGCCCAGCCAGATGGGCGGGGTATAAATAATAAATTATTATTATTTGTATTATTATTATTATTATTATTATTATTATTATTATTATTATTATTATTATTTGCAGTCTGTTGTATATTATAGCAGGGAGCTGTTCCCGTTCAAAGATGGAAAGGAAACCATAGTCACATTGCAGCCAAAGACGACAGACCATAGGCTGAGCTAAGTAATGAGCTTATGTTGTCCTCGTTCTAAGGTATCAGCACATTTCAGCAAGTGCAGAGTCGAAACACCCTGAAAGATGCCATCATCGTGATCCAGTCCCTTCTTATTGTCCTGTTTGTGAGTGTCCCTGTGTTTCTAACTATGGGGAAGGTAAGTGAGTTGGGCCCTGCTGTGGAAATGCCATCGCTACAGCGCAATGATGTAGTCCTAACATTATTTCATTCCTTTTAATAGCCAGCTTTGGGTTTTGTTTTGTTTTTTGAGACATTGTGCGTATACAGCAGTAAACACAAACAACCCATTTGCCACAAGGCCATAAAAACCGACACGTAGCAAGTCTTTTATGGTTCAGCCTGCAAGTAGCATCAGCTTAATCAAACTGGGAAGTCTTAGCGTATTGTGTTTTTAATGTTCGGTTGGAAGCCGCCCAGAGTGGCTGGGGAAACCCAGCCAGATGGGCGGGGTATAAATAATAAATTATTATTACATTATAGCGCTGTTTCCTGACTGCGTGCAAAGCAGAGCCAACAGACGACGGCCACTGGGGAGCTGGTTCCACAAAATCAGAGCTACTGTGAGAGAGGACCTGTTCTGTACTTTCCCAAGTCTCACCTCCCATGTAGAGAGACTGGGCTTTGCACAGAACCTCCATGACCACTTCTTGTATCTAGCACGGCATTGCAGAAGTGTAATAGACAAGAGATCAGATGCTGGGACAGATATTTAGGATAGAGCTTTAATGGGTGTCAGGTCCCAAGAGTTACCAGAACCCCATGGGGTCTCTCACCCACAGTGACCCCTCTGGTGGGTTCCTTACTCAAATAATTTAGTTGCTCAGTTTCATCATAGAACTATTCTGTTATGTACACAGTCCTTTCTTCTGTCAATCTTTCCTCTCCTTTTTATCCTCTTAGTAGTTCACCACGGCAGCTTAAAAGCCCCAGCCCCTTTTTCCCTATTCCTCTTTCCTTTCCCCTAAACTTTGTCCCCGCTGGGGCCATGCAATTTTCCTCTGTCGTTCATCCCTTTCCCCCTACACTTCCTCTGTCTTCTCCCTTTGTGTTTCTCTCCTCCTCGCTCTCCTGGCTTCCTCTGTGCTTCTCCTCTGTCATTCTTGTCCTCCTTGGAGTCTGATTGTGCCCACCAAAGACCTCTTCGCAATGGGTTTAGCGCCTTCTCTAGATATACTGATTAATCTGAATCACCCATGAAGTCCCATGAAACTGTGTTGCTCGGTAGCGTGCATAGGTATCTTTTTACACCATCTTCAGCTGAACAGGTGCAAGTCTGGCTCCAAGTTTTTGTAGGCCTTTGGGCCCGCCAGCCCTGGCACTGCCCCTTCAGCATCATCCTTGGCAATTTCCCCAAAGCCCTTGTTTGAGACAATCCTGGTCAGTTACTCTGCTGATTCCGACGCAACAATGGCCAAGGTGAAGGATGCTTCGCTAGCAGTTCCTTTTCAAACAGAGACTGAACAGCTTGGAATAATGTGATGCTATTTCTCCTTCAGGGTGATGGCAAGGATGCACCGGCTGAGGACCACACTTACGAGGTGAGCAACAGAGTGAGGTATTTTCAAAATGGTAAAGCTGGAAAGTGGGGTAGTACATCTTTGGCAGGAGAGAGGAGAGAAAGTATAGGAATTCATTCAGACATCAGCCAAGGTAGGGGCAAAGAGAGCCTGGCTAGAAGCTGTTGGTGGAGCACTGGGTTCGGATAAGAGCAGAAGTGTTTATCTTGCAGAAGTGATCACTTACTGGTCCTGGGGGGGGCAGTATACGTGTGTCAGCATCTTCACACAAGTGAAAGAGAAAAAGGAGGAGGCCTAAGTGAATGGGGGGAGACAATGGTGTTTGTATATGGCATGATCTGTGTTCAGGTGACTGCTGAGTGCTTTAAAACAATTGTGTGCCTGTTGTCTGGCGAGAGAGAAAGAGTTCGCAGAGAATGGACATAGGGAAATATATTGCAATCCATAGCCGTACCTGTAAATTTGTGTGGTTCTGTAACGTCATTCGGATCCAGCCTTTTCATTGGTACGTTTGAGGAAATTGGGGGGGGGGCAACCCAAACCAAAGCAATTACAGCAAATCAACCCAAAAATATTGTCACAAATATGAAAATCACGTTTGGTTCATAATTATTCCGAATCATACATTTCTGTGATTGTGGGGTGGGAAGATAGAATGCTGGTTTTTGCCCCTTCTACCTGCTGTTGCCTGTTGATGGTTGCCACCTGGGTGCATTTTGGCCAAGCTGAACTGTATTCAGGTGTGCAAGCCATTGCTGGTGATTTAAAAGACAGTGGATGATGAATTTGTATTTGTCTGGGGACAAGAGTGAATCCCTGCCTTTTATTCAAACTTTTTCCCTTTTGCTTCTTTACAGGGGTTGATGGTTGAACTAGCTGATACATATGAAGACATTTGTACTTACCAGGACAGAGTAACAGACAAGTGGAATCTGGGAGAGAGTCCAGGCGAGGAGTGAAAAGTTTTGCAGCATCTTCGGCAAGGTGTGCCACACCTGACTTGGCTACAGTGCTCTTGATGCAGCTCTCACTTGCTTGCTTGCTTAGCTATCATCAGCCGAACTGCTAGATCAAATGTGGTACTCCTTCACTCCTGATTCCTTGGGCATTGGGTTTGCTGTTAAGAGGCACCCAAAGCTGGGGTAGCGGCAGACCCTATTTAGAGAAACTCCCCTCCTATCCTCCCCATAGAAGAGGAAAACACAAAATTGTAAATAATTAAAACTGAGGGTGGGTTTGATTCTCACATAAGTTTTTTTTTCTAGCATCAGTTTGATTGCCAGAAATTTGCATTCTAATTTGAATGGGTTTCCTCCCTCACATGCACACATCCTCAGTTCTTGAAGCTGCTAGATTTAGGGTGGTTTTTAAAGGAAAGCTGGATATTAGAAGTGTCAAATTCAGTAAGCCAAGCCAATACCAAATGTAGGGATAGGGGAGTCAATCAATTCAGTTCTCATTTAAAGGTCAACCAATGTAAGCTGCATGTTCTGAAACAATACACAAACCGAAACACAGCCATCCCTCAAAAGGCACGCAGCTCTGAATTTTGCAATGAAGTTCTCCAGCCAAGTGATATGCAGAAAGCTGCATAGATTGGTGAAAATGATATACCACAACACATTGCCAAAATGTTCATAATAGGCTAAATTGCAAATAAACATGTATATTAGGAGCAATTATCCTAATTTAATAACGGGTGGCACTGTGGGTTAAACCACAGAGCCTAGGGCTTGCCGATCAGAAGGGCAGCGGTTCGAATCCCCGTGACGGGGTGAGCTCCCGTTGCTCAGTCTGTGCTTCTGCCAACCTAGCAGTTCGAAAGAACATCAAAGTGCAAGTAGATAAATAGGTACCACTCCAGCGGGAAGGTGAACGGCATTTCCGTGCGCTGCTCTGGTTCGCCAGGAGCGGCTTAGTCATGCTGGCCACATAACCCAGAAGCTGTACGCCGGCTCCCTCGGCCATTAAACTGAGATGAGCGTCGCAACCCCAGAGTGGTCTGCGACTGGACCTAACGGTCAGGGGTCCCTTTACCTTTAATAATGGAATAATAGAAAGGTGGAATAGAAAAAAATAAATATTAAATCAAATCTAAAATGCTAATAAATTTTCATGGACTTAAAAAAAAATTGCTGACATGTGTGAAATTGTGGAGTCCCAAATATAAGTTTGGGAAAATTATCCCGAACCAAACATTAGTACTTTAAAACTAACCAAGAAGACATTAAGCTATATCACACAATCTGTTGAAATGTCCTGTCATTTGGCCAGGACACTCCATATTTACATCACCTTATGACCCCCACCTACACAGAGCTCTTTCCCTCGCAAGATTTAATGTACAGTCGTACCTCAGAAATCAAATGCCTTGCGACTCGAACGTTTTGGCTCCCCAGCGGCACAAACCCGGAAATGAGTGTTCCAGTTTGCGAACGTTCTTTGGAACCCGAATGTCTGACGTGGCTTCCGTGGCTTCTGATTGGCTGCAGGAGCTTCCTGCAGCCAATCAGAAGCCACGCCTTGGTTTCTGAACATTTCAGAAGTCGAATGGACTTCCGGAATGAATTCCGTTTGACTTCCGAGGTACGACTGTACTGTATTGCCGTTTGCAGTTATGTAAGGTAGATTTTCGAAAATCCCATATTCTGAAAGGTACTGCCCTTGTGGCACAAATCAGGTCGGATCTATCACACATGTTTTATTTTATTGCCCATTTTATGTAAAAAATAAATAAAAAGATAAGTATTTGGACCCCTTATTGAAGGAGATCTATTTCACCAACTCTTCCAGCGTGTCCTTTCTGCTGAATAACTGTAGGAATGACGTTGTGGAGAATGTGGCAAGATTTTTGTGTGATGCCATGAAGCTACATCACTGTAGGTCCCAAGAACCACCTTTGTATCTCATGAAATATGGACAGCTTTATCCTAAAGTATCTCCTATTACGACTCACTGCCAGTGTTGTGTTTTGATCCATGTATACCACACACTCTTTCTATGCCAATAAAGGAATTGAATTGAGGAGTCCTGTCACCAAAGCTTCAGTTTCACAGCTCAGACTAATCTCAGCGATGCTCCAGCAAGAGAACCTCCTTTGTGCCTTTCCCCCCCTCAAAAGTAGCTCTCCAATAAATTTTTCAAAAGTGATCTTTAAGCTTTTCAAAATTAAAAAAGAGTTCTAAAACTGATTTATTCTATTTATTAATTTTTGAATGTGTGTGTGCGTGCGCGTGCATGCGTGCGCCGGTGGAACCTGTAACCAAAAGTTTCCATGTAGACTTTTGCTGATTTTCCAGTTCATCCTCCGCCCAGACTTGTCATGCATTCCACGCCCACTGAGCATGCTCAGTCCACACTGGGTTCTTTTTGAGTCCCCCAACCTTAGATTTCTTTCTGAATGTTTTTATACTCCCTTGTGCAAAGCTGGTACCATTTTGGTTCTGTAATAACCACTAACCACTCACAGCTTGAAAGCCAGAAATGGAGGAGATTGTGTTTCTTTCAGCTCTGGTGTGGATTTTATTGATCCAGAAAAGGAGAATGGGCATGAGAAGACCATGTGGAAGCTGGCACCATTGTCAGAAACTGTGTCTTGAGGAGAAGTATAGCAGTGGAGAGAGGAACACATGGAGTCTGGGACGCATTACTAGCTTGTTATGTGGAATCTTGTTTGGCCACCTGGAATGTTGCTTCGAGGGCTTATGGCCACAGCCCCAAAGAGCAGCAGAAGTGTTGCTAAGGGTAAAGATCCTAGCCTACTCTCTGATGACTCAGAAGTGTGGGGTGCTTGCTTCTGAGTGGATTCACTGAAGAGAATAGCTGCAGCCTTCCTGGACCACAAGCTTAACATGAGACAACAGTGTGAAGTAGCAGCAAAAGAAGCTAACGCTGTTCTAGGCTGCATCAACAGCTTCTGATTGGATCCTGGAATATCCCTTTTCGGGTCCCTTTCTTGGTCCAGAGCTCTGCCATGAGACAGCCAGCTCACGCCAGACTGTCAGACTGAAATACACTTGTTTTTTGGTCTCGCTCTCTGCCATGAATCAACTGGCTCACGCCAGAGTGCCAGACCAAAAGACATTTGTTTTTTCAGTCTTGAGCTCTCTCACAGATCAGCTGCCTCCCACAAGGGTTCGTCAAGACCAAAATTTAAAAATAGCATCGCAATTTTGATCAGTGGGATGTCGAAGGGTACACATGCTGATGTTCAAAGCAGAGGAGGCCCAAGCCATAAGGAAACAGTGGCAATTTATAATTATACAACACCCTGGAGAGAACACACTTGAACAGTACCAAAGCGTTGGCCCCCGATAATCTTTTGCTAGGAGTTAGCGGTGCTTCACGGTGTTTCCTCTTGTTTTTGCGTGGTTCACCGAAGCAGATCTGTTCCTTTCCTGTCATTTTGCATGATAAAATACACCCCCCCATGTGCAGCAGGGAAATGGGTATCTGAGGCAGGGGTGGGTGGGTTGGGAGGCGGAAATGTCACATGTTCATTCAGGCAAGGCAATGGAAAGGGGACTTTACACAACCAAGTTTCAGTTCTGCCAGCCATGCCTCACCCCCCCCCATCGCCATCTTAGTTTTGAGACCCTCGTTGGTCCCTGAGGTTGTACTGACTGCATGTTCCTTTCAATGGCCAGCGATTCATTAGCCCTTCAATGAAAAAGTGTATTAATTCAAAATGGAAAACAGCACCTGCGGAGTTTCTTCCTGCAAAGAAGCAGAAACCCTGTAAGGAAAAAAATAGACCCAGAACTTCTCCTGTTTCAGCTCTTGTCATGCTTTCCATCCATTTTCCTCCTCCACACAGATATTTTTCCTCCTTTTGGCCTGGTTTGTTGGTTCTAGGGAGGGAGTGAAAATTCTGTACGTTTGCATTTTAATTCGAGCCAACGTAACTGTTTTCTTAATATTTATGTGCCCGGTCATTACCTGCTCCCTGGAAATTAAATCCCACCCACCTTCTCCTCCCCCTCTTGCATGTAATAAGATACAAAGGCAAGTGCCGTGTTTGGATAAACAGATGGATGTCCCCTGCGAGGTGGCGAGGGCGGCAAAGATCAGAGCCCCCGCCCCCCCCAACACAACACACAGTGGTCAAGGGGTCAGCTAAGGATTGTGGGGTTATATCTGCTAACGGGGGACTCTCCAGCAAGAGACGGAGAGCTGAAACTGGAGGCAGGCCTCACCATCAGAATCAAGCTCTGGCGAACCAGTTTTCATTCCCTGGGCTCAGTTATTTTATTTACAGATTTATACCCAGCCCTTCCGTAAAAAGGATCAGGGCAGCATGTAAAAGTCTACATAAAAACTTCCCCAAACGCAACTGCATTTCTCTGAGCATGTTGGAGGTCTTTGTCAGGTACAGTACTTTGCATAAAAAGGGAGGCCATCTTTGGATGTGAGCTCAGCATCTTTCCCTCAGTGCTTCAGTCACCCCACCCAACATACCTCACACTCCTGTGATTGCAGAGCAATGTTTCCACAATAAAAGTGGCGGCTTCGAGGACCCTGTTCCAAGCCCAGCATCTTTCATTTTACAAAATAAATACTGTACTTGGGTATGACACACACACAAAAAAACCAAGACAGAAAGGAGGAAATTCCTAATTCCTTTGCAGGCTCTAGAGCTGGCTGCCCTTTGAGGAAATATATTATTAGATGACTGTCCAGATTCTGTTACAGGTGGGTAGCCGTGTTGGTCTGCCATAGTCAAAACAAAATCGAAAATTCTTTCTAGTAGCACCTTAGAGACCAACTGAGTTTGTTCCTGGTATGAGCTTTCGTGTGCATGCACACTTCTTCAGATACCAATGACTGTCCAGATTCTGATACTGGTGCGTTTGGCTGTTGTTGCGGTTTTGTTGTCGTTTGTACCAGAGGGATGGCAAACCTGTGGCTTGTTGGACTCAAGCTGGAACGTGTCCAGAAGAGGGCAACCAAAATGGTCAAAGGCCTGGAAACGATGCCTTATGAGGAACGGCTTAGGGAGCTGGGTATGTTTAGCCTGGAGAAGAGAAGGTTAAGGGGTGATATGATAGCCATGTTCAAATATATAAAAGGATGTCATATAGAGGAGGGAGAAAGGTTGTTTTCTGCTGCTCAAGAGAAGCGGACACGGGGCAATGGATTCAAACTACAAGAAAGAAGATTCCACCTAAACATTAGGAAGAACTTCCTGACAGTGAGAGCTGTTCGGCAGTGGAATTTGCTACCAAGGAGTGTGGTGGAGTCTCCTTCTTCGGAGGTCTTTAAGCGGAGGCTTGACAGCCATCTGTCAGGAATGCTTTGATGGTGTTTCCTGCTTGGCAGGGGGTTGGACTGGATGGCCCTTGTGGTCTCTTCCAACTCTATGATTCTATGATTCTATCAGCCAAGTCAGGGATTTTATTATTTTATTTGTAAGAATGCTTACATACCACTGTATCATTAAAAATATATCACGGCTGCTTACAACAACTGTTTCCTAGTATTTTGAGAAGCTCGTATTTCTGTGCCTACTCTCTTCAGACCACCAATAATTTCACAAACCTATTTATACCACACACACCCCCAACTTCTTGGGAGGAAATGTGCTCTGACGCACATCATCGGCTGCTTTGACTTCCTTGCGTGGTGCTTCCTTCAGCTCTGAAGCTTTTAAAATGCGCTTTTATATCAAATTCTCCTTTCTGTATACATTGTAATGTTTTATTGTTGCTATGGCCATTGGCTAATGCGAATAAGGATTTATCTACTCTACTCTGAAGCGCCTTCTTGAGGTGTAAGTGATCAGAATTTCACAAGGTAGGCTGAATGTGGGCGTTATCCAGCAAACACGGATGAACCTGAAAGCAACCCAGCATCAAAAGTGGGGAAAAACACACCCAGATGTTGCAGCTTCTGAGGTTACTGGACACCTGTCCTTGGCAGGGGGTGTGATCTTTTCTCCCGCCCCCTCCCACAATGGCTTTCCTAGGAGATGACCTTTGTATGATGCTCATATGAGGCAAAGCTCAGAGGGGCTTCTGAGAAAAGGCCCCACAACTCACCTTGCAAAATCCATGTTTATTAACAGGGGCGACTTTCCTCGAAATGTCATGAACTGGAAGATCCCTGCCCAGGATTGCATAAGCCCCCGTGGGTGTGCTACTGAGATGTTAGCATTGGATGAGATTGTAGACCACATGCGCCTGGGGGTGAACATTGTCACCATCACGACACAGAGAGTAAAACATTGGTTCAAAATGCAGAATCCCTGGAATTTTGATATTCTGAATGTTCTAAGGGGTTGAGCAGGGCTGGGAAATGTTTTGTTTTGTTTCCAGAAGCGATGGTGTTTCTATAACTTATCGTGATGGCTTTTTTTTTTTAATTAAAAAAATATTTTTTTTATTCAGTTTTACATTTAACAATTAGAATCAGATACAAATCATAATCATATACACCTAGGATTCTCTGAATCCCTTGACTTCCCTCCACCCCTCCATGAGTTCCATAGTTATTCTTTTCCAACTGCATCCTATACTCTTCTCCACATTTCCTTAACATTCCATTCTCACCATAGTTCTTGTTACATTGCAAGCGTGTTTTTAGAATCCTGCCAGTGTTTTTAACTGTTTACAGTATTCTTTCAAGTAACTTATAAATTTCCCCCATTCTTAATTAAATTTATTATCTTCTTGGTTTCTGATCCTCCCGGTCATTTTCGCCATTTCGGCATAAGTCCATCATCTACGGTATGTTAGTCATTCTTCTCAGGTAGGTACATTATCTTCCTTCCTTCTCTGGGCATGCAGGATCCGTATAGCTACCATAGTGTACATAAAAAGTCTTTTCCTTGGGTATTTATCGTGGGGCTCGGACCCATCATCCTGAGATTAAGAGTCTCCTGCTCCACCAATTCTATGCTTACTCCCAGGTAGTGAATTTGGAGACTTCTGTTAGACATAAAAACAAGGACAGGAACCGCCACAATTCACACATTTTCCTGAGATCAGTAACAGAAGCCACACAAACAGAAATACGAACAGCATACACAATTTTTTTTTAAGTCCAAGAACGTCACATAACTGTGTTATTTTCTGCACTGTTGCTGATGTTTCCCTTCCATTGAAATGCACTGACATTAATTACGTAATTAGCGATTACATAATTGTGTTCATATTGAAGGAGTCATTGTTTTGTTTTGTTTTGTTTTGTTTTGTTTTTGTTTTTGTTTTATTATGTATTTTGTGTTCTCATTGTGTTGTATTTTTATGTAGTGAACAAACCTGTGATCTTCAGATGAAGGGCAGTATACAAATTTTAATGATGATGATAATGATGGTGATGATGATGATTTAGGTTTTAGCAGAAGCCAAACTGTAGCACAATGGAAACAGTGCTGACAGAGCGGAATACAATACAGGACAGGATTGAAATCATGGCCTCCTTACATTCTGAGAAACTACACACGGGATTGCAATCATGCTATTCCTAATAAACTGGCTGTTATGCTATGTTGTGTGTTTGTGTGTGTATTCAACACAACTGCCAACTGCCTGCATGTTGAATTTCTCTTCAAAGGCATGGCCATGAGCTCCTGCACTTCACAGTTTACTTCACTTCACACCACTGCAAAAAAAGAACTCAGCTCAACCATCTCCATCTTTCAGCCCCATTCCTTCCAGTTCCTAGCTGTGTTCCCCTGGGAGCTGCCACCCAGCAGTAGGAACAGTATTACAGCAGACTTTATCACCAGAGGTGTAATCCATTGTCTCTTGAGACAGATGGATGACAACAACAACAACAACAAGCTCCATGTTTAAGGAGAAGCTCCATGTTTGAAAGTCTCCATGCAGACTGTCTCACCAGAGTGGTGCATGCTCTAGTTATCTCCCGCTTGGACAACTGCAATGCGCTCTATGTGGGGCTACCTTTGAATGTGACCCAGAAACTGCAACTAATCCAGAATGCAGCAACTAGACTGGTGACTGGGAGCGGCTGCCAAGACCATATAACACCAGTCCTGAGAGATCTGCATTGGCTCCCAGTACGTTTCCGAGCACAATTCAAAGTGTTGGCGCTGACCTTTAAAGCCCTAAACGGCCTTGGCCCAGTGTACCTGAAGGAGCGTCTCCACCCCCATCATTCAGCCTGGACACTGAGGTCCAGCTCCGAGGGCCTTTTGGCGGTTCCCTCGCTGCGAGAAGTGATGTTACAGGGAACCAGGCAGAGGGCCTTCTCGGTAGTGGCACCCACACTGTGGAACACCCTCCCCTCAGATGTCAAGGAAAAAAACAACTACCTGACATTTAGAAGACATCTGAAGGCAGCCCTGTTTAGGGAAGTTTTTAATGTTTGATGTTCTATCATGTTTTTAATATTCTGTTGGGAGCCGCCCAGAGTGGCTGGGGAAACCCAGCCAGATGGGCTGGATATTAATATATTATTATTATTATTATTATTATTATTATTATTATTATTATTATTATTCCCCTGCCCCAGCTGTAGTCCCCACCTAGCAAGAGAAATGGTACAGGAATCATGTATGCCAACAACAGAATCTGGTCCCAACTGTCAACAACCAAGTACAAACAGTTAAATCCAACGCTCATCTTGGCCGGAGGTCTCTAGCAAGGAAGATGGTGGAATTTTCACTGGGCATTGTGACACCCCACCGCCTGATCACAAGCCTATTTTGGCGGTGTACCAACAGCCTATGTGGACACAGCTGAGATCAGGTTGTCCTAACTCATCTGCCCAGGTGTTGATGATGCAGGTCAACACCCTTGTTGTTGCCAACTGACATGGATAGCCTCTACATATATGCATCTGCATGTGCTGGTTAGCAAACGCAAGCATGGACCTACTCATCCGATCAATAAACATTATATGCTTGGCGTATAAGTACGGCTCAGGTGGGGCATTAAGTAGTACAGATGAGAGGGAAACTGCCTTCAAAGACCTCCGTGATTTGCCAACGGGACATGGATTCAGGTATGCTTTTGCATGTTAAGAAGAGGGAGGTTGCCGTATTTCTGAACGAATGGAGATTCTGCATCCTTGATAACGGCAAATTCTGCAGAAATCCAATGGGTGCAGATTTCCTGATGGGGGAAACGTTCACCTGTTACGTTTTGGCCGGTTGGGCAGCTGCTAAAGTTGTGGGAATCTCTGTGCGTCAGAAAGGTGGCGATCCAAGTTAAGATGATATCTGGGGATTAGCTGCTGGTTTTGATTGATGTTGTTCTCCACGCTAGCACTAAGCAAATTCATAACTGTGGGGTTTTATGAGACCAGGAGCAAAATGAGATCCAGCAATCTTGGAGGGCGGGGCAGGGGAGTCTGTCATGCAAATAGGTACAACTGTCAGGTAAGTTCGGGTAATAGTAAGAATTCAACATGCTCAGCAAGCTAAGTGATGAAACATGGACTGTACATGGGTGACATGCTTTGGAAGTCTAAACCTTCCCCCACTCCAGCAATCAGCCCAGTGGCTCCTCAAGAGTCAGGCAACGATTCTGAAGGGACGATTGGGGTGTGCTTGGGGAACATCCACCCCCTGCTGTCTGCTTGCACCAATGACTGCTTCTGTTTTGCTCTCGTTCTCTCCATTTGTTTCTGTCCACACCAAATGTCAGACAAAGTACTTGTTTCAAATGCTAGCAGACTCCTTGCAGACTACTTGCACTGTGTATGTTGCAGGTGTTTAGTTGAGACCACAGCGTTTCTGGCTAAAAGATCTCTTGCAGAAGGTCTCAGAAAGGTGACTAAGGATTCAGTGCAGGTGGGCTGTTAAGACCATAGGTCTGACCAGGTATAAGGTATTTCTTTATGTCTTTCCCAGCAAATATTGCTTCTAGTTTAGAGCCCAAATACTGAGGTGAGGGTGCCAGAAGGTGACTGTCTAATCTATTTGAAGAAAAAAATTGAAAAAGTGAGTTGGAATGCAACCTCCAACCCACCTGCCCATGCCAGCAGCAAGAACCAGCAAGAATTATCTTGCCAAACCTGCCCCCCCATCCCAAAGGAGGGTAGCTATCTCACCTGGGCATATGCTGAACACAGTCAACAGCTGCCTTAAATGCCATGGCTTCCTCTGGCGGAACTCTGGGAGGGCTCACACTTTATTCAATGTATATTTCTCCAGAAAAGGTGGTTGTGTGGCTCAGAGGCGACTCTCAGTGGTATAACCAGTTAACAGAAAACAGTCCAGGTTTAGCAAAGTTTAGTTTAATCCGCTCAAAAAGAAGCTACGGCCTTGTAAGGTCATTGTAGAAGATGTGAAATCTGAGCTCTGTAGCAGCTCGAATTTTGTAACCTTTAACTTTGCTCACTTGAAAAGGCGATGTGAATCTCCAGACGTCATTGGACTCCAACACCCATCATCCTTGACTGCCGGCAACATTGGCTGGGGCTGGTGAGAGTTGGAGTCATGTTACATCTTGAGGGCCACAGGTTCCCTATCCCTGTTTTAACAGGTTGATTATAAGGCTTTTCAGAGATGAACAGAGATCTACCTAGACTGGAGCTCGGCTTTAGCAGAATATACCAAATTGCGAGATTTGCACAAACCATGGATTTAAATGAGCTGCTTAAGTGTCACATCGCGTCTTTCAATTACGTTGCACGCATTGCAAAGGACTCTCCTTTGATCTGAGAATCTCAGCCTCCATCTTCTTTTGCAGCTTCTAGACCTTCTTCTCTGTTTGTCATTGCTCTGACTATCTTGGCCCTGCAATGGCCGAAGGGAACAACGGCCTTTCCCACAATGCCCCTCTCCAGCCTGTTTGCCAATGCAGTTATAAGGGCACAGCATCTTCACCTGCTAGCAGCTGATACCTTCAAGGAGTTTGTGAGTAATAGGACTCAGCTATACAGCTGCAAATAAAACATTTTAAATGTGTTGTAAGGTGCAATATACAAATGTGTCAGTAGATGGCGAGAGTGAGCTATGCCAAATTCTATGTATTGTTCAAAGCGTTTTTAAAAAAAGCATTTTCACAGCATTTTTTATATGTGTGTAGATTCCACCATAGTGTACCATTCAGAAATGCATCTATTTGGTTTCTATATCATCATTCCTTCTGACAGTGAACAAGGGTGGCTGAGTGCCGCTCAGGCACAATTATAACTTGGCTTGGCAGCTCCATATCCAGCCTCTACTTCACCTTTGCTCCTGGCTAAACGGTGCATGGAGGAAGCAACCCTCGTAGCATTTTGCGGCTTTTGTTTTGTTTTTCTTTTTTTACAGGAACGTTCCTACATCTCAGAAGCCCAGCGGTACTCCAACAAAAACTCTCCATCTTCATACTGTTATTCTGAAACCATCCCTGCACCCACAGGGAAGGAAGATGCCCAGCAAAGAACGGTAGGTTGACTCCCTTGTTCCCTTATTTTATGGAATGACTGCATCAAGGTCAAAAATCTGGAATTTGTGTGTTTTGTGTGTTCAGCTTCCCATTGTCCCAGTTGGCAAACAGTGGGGTAGCTCCCAACTTCTGTAACAATACTTTGCAATCCCATTTTCTCTCCAGCTGCCATCTGAATATAACTTGTCCCAAACAACGTAACTATTCAATCACTGAGGAAGGAATGTTCCCATTGGGAGAATGCCCTCTGCCAGCTTTACAAGCATCATCTACCATTCACTACTCTTTAGCAAGTTTTCAGGGGCGCTTCCTGTCAACCTTGTTACAGAGCAATCTTATTTGTTTGCAGAGAACGTAGATGCCTACTGTTGAATGAGCATCCATTCTGATTTGTTTGAGGGTAGGTTAGATGATGTTGCATCAAAGCAAGCCTTATTCCACCCTTTCCAGTGTTTTCCCCTTCACTTTCCTTCATGCAGAAAAAATAAAAAATCAGATTCAGGGATCAGAAGCAGTTTTGTTGCGCAGACCAACTACTAAATTAGCCAGTATGCAATTGAATCCCACTCAAGCAAATGGCTCCAGGTACACTTCAATTAAATGTCTAATGGAATAGGGCTGGGAATGTACTCTGCACAGGTCCTTAAAAGGTAACTTTGGGTCATGGGCTTAAGCTAGACATGGCATTTGGGAGATGGTCTTTCTTTCTTTTTTTAGAGGAGAGTATTAGTAGCAGTTGGGACCCAGGTGGCGCTGTGGGTTAAAACACAGAGTCTAGGACTTGCTGATCAGAAGGTCAGCGGTTCGAATCCCTGCGATGGGGTGAGCTCCCGTTGCTCGGTCCCAGCTCCTGCCCACCTAGCAGTTCGAAAGCACATCAAAGTGCAAGTAGATAAATAGGGACCGCTCCAGCGGGAAGGTAAACAGAGTTTCCGTGCGCTGCCCTGGTTCGCCAGAAGCGGCTTAGTCATGCTGGCCACATGACCCGGAAGCTGTCTGCGGACAAACGCCGGCTCCCTTGGCCCATAGAGCGAGATGAGCACCGCGACCCCAGAGTCGGACACGACTGGACCTGATGATCAGGGGTCCCTTTACCTTTACCTTTATTAGTAGCAGTGCAAGGAAAGAAATCTGTTTGGAACCAAGATTTTGTGGGTGTTTGACATCTGGGAGTTTGACATCACAGGTTTCCACACCCCTGCTGTACATCTTCTGGAGGTGGTGCCCTTATTTAGGTTGACATTTGGTGCTCAAGGACACAAAAAGTATAATAATTAGTACACCGTTATCTACCTTGTTATTGGGTTGGATGGAGAGGGTTGTAAGCATAAAGAGGCACACATTGAACCTAGGGCACAGCATTCCCTCTCAAACCATTTCCTTGATCCGACCCACCATTCGTTGCTATAATGGAAACACATGGGCTCCAAACCGCATCCGTTTCATCCATCATTGTGATCAGTGGTCAAGGATGGGAGCTGTCGTCAAGAAGGCCGTAGGTTCCCCACTCCTGATGTACAGGTTCAGGTTTTGGCGAGTCCTCCAGGGAACGAATCCCAAGGTTGTGGGGCTACCACAACAGCGTTTTGCTTTGCTTGTGCAAAGCTGGTTTGGCACAGAGATGACGTACTTATTAAGAGAGTGTCTTGAAGGCTATGGGGGAGGGGGGAATGAGTGGCTCGTTGTGGTTCTTTTTAAAACTGGCCTCTTTGTTTATTTTCCCTTTAAGGACATGGAGCTGCTAAGGTTTTCGCTGACTCTCATTCAGTCCTGGCTAGGTCCTGTGCGGTTCCTAAGCAGGGTGTTCACTAATAGTCTGGTCTTTGGGACTTCGGACAGAGTGTATGAAAAACTCCAAGACTTGGAAGAAGGTATCCAGGCTCTTATGAGGGTAAGCCATCTGTTCTCCCAAGGGGCAAGCAGTTCCCTTTGAGTGAAGCTGCAGTTCTGGTCACCCTACTAACCACGATGACTGTGTGCTAACTCCCAATATTGGAGACGAGATGCCTCTGAACACCAGTTGGTGAGGAATGCAAGTTGCGCTCATGCGAGCTCCTCTTTTGGACTGACCCAACAAGGCATTTAATGCTCTCAACTTGCAATTAAGCCACATTTTGGGGGGGAGGGACACCGGAAACTGTAACTGCGGCTGAGTCCCGTATTGCTGCTGCTGCTGCATCTCAACCCATCCATTGCAGAACTGCCTTTGCAAGGCCTCTTACTTGATTTTGCTGCCATGCTGAGAATTAGCTAGAGAGATAGGCTTCAAATGCTTGCCAAGAGAGACCTTCCACCTGCCTTCTCCCATTCCAGGGGCTGCATGCATGCCTCTGCTCACCCACAATACAGGGGAACAGTTGTCGTAATTAGTCACGAAGCAAACGGTGGGTAATTTTCAAAATCTCCCAAGCTTGGGATTGGGGCCATGTTTCCTAATAATAGACAGGACGCGGATGGCGCCGTGGGTTAAACCACAGAGCCTAGGGCTTGCTGATCAAAAGGTTGGCGGTTCGAATCGCCACGACGGGGTGAGCTCCTGTTGCTCGGTCCCAGCTCCTGCCCACCTAGCAGCTTGAAAGCACGTCAAAGTGCAAGTAGATAAATAAGTACCGCTCCGGCGGGAAGGTAAACAACGTTTCCGTGCGCTGCTCTGGTTCGCCAGAAGCGGCTTAGTCATGCTGGCCACATGACCCGGAAGCTGTACGCCGGCTCCCTCGGCCAGTAACGCGAGATGAGCGCCGCAACCCCAAAGTCGGACACGACTGGACCTAATGTTCAGGGGTCCCTTTACCTTTTACCTTCCTAATAATTATTATTTATTTATTTATACCCCGCCCATCCAGCTGGGTTTCCCCAGCCACTCTGGGCGGCTCCCAACAGAATATTAAAAGCACAATAAAACATCAAACATTAAAAACTTCCCTAAACAGGGCTGCCTTCAGATGTCTTCCAAAAGACAAATAGTTGTTTATTTAAATAAAAAAAAGAATAATAAACCTTTATTGTCACTACACCACCTGTGTGCAGTGAAATTAAATGAGGGCCCCCCACACACACATACACTCGGTCTTGTTCGCACTCTGTGTGCTTGTCGGAAGTCAATTGCACCAGTATTTTTTTCCATTCAGCAGCCCAACAGCCCACAGATAAAAACTGTTCTTTAACCTGTTGGTGCGGCTGTCTATACTTCTATATCTCCTGCCCGAAGGTAGGAGATTAAAGAGGTGCTGGCCGGGGTGTGAGTCATCCCTGAGAATTTTCCTCGCTCTCCTGAGGCAGCGGTCTCCTGCGATGTCATCTAGTGAACTCAGGGTCCAGCCCATGATACGATGTGCTGTATTCACCACCCTTCGTAGGGACTTCCTGTCCTTGGCTGTCAAACCAGCGTACCACACTGTAATACAGTATGAAAGGACACTTTCTATTGCAGACAGGTGGAAAGAGATCATCAATTTATGTTTGACGTTGTTCTTACGTAAGACCCTAAGGAAATGGAGTCTCTGTTGGGCCTTCCTAACCACCTGGGTTGTATTGATTTTCCAAGTGAAGTCTTCACTAAGGTAAACTCCCAGGAATTTGAAGGAATAGACTCTCTCCACACAGCCCCCACCCCCCAATATACAACGGGGCTAGTCCCCCCCTCTTCCTCCGAAAGTCCAACACCATCTCCGTGCAGACTGCTTGTGTACCATCATGTTCATTTCCTTGACATCTGATGGGAGGGCGTTCCACAGGGCGGGCGCCACTACCGAGAAGGCCCTCTACCTGGTTCCCTGTAACTTCGCTTCTCGCAGTGAGGGAACTGCCAGAAGGTCCTTGGAGCTGGACCTCGGTGTCCGGGCTGAACAATGGGGGTGGAGACGTTCCTTCAGGTATACTGGGACTGGGCCGAGGCCGTTTAGGTCTTTAAAGGTCTGTCGTCATACCTTTCCCATTTGCAAGAGCGTTTTCCCCACAGGAGCTGGAGGACGGGAGCTCACGGGGTGTTCAGCTGCTCAGACCCACCTACGACAAATTTGACGTCAACCTCCGGAGCGAAGACGCTCTGCTGAAAAACTACGGCCTTCTGTCCTGCTTCAAGAAGGACCTGCACAAGGTGGAGACCTACCTGAAAGTGATGAAGTGCCGGCGTTTCGGGGAAGTTAACTGCACCATCTGAGGGGAGAAGTACCATTTCCTAAGGCCTGGAGTTAGTGCGCTGCTGGTGCCTCTGCTGTGTGTGTGTGAGGAAACGCTGATTCAAGTCAAGAGCAAAATGTTGTGCATTCTGTAGCTCTGCTGCTAGCAAGAACCCTCTATGCTTCTTTGTACTTGTAAAAATAAATCCAGTTTTGCCTCTAGCTCTTCAGACGTTATTTGTATTGGATCAACTCAAGATAGGCCTGCGCGAGGGAGGGGGCCTCTTTTTTTACCCTTGCCCTCATCAGGTTTATTTCCAACTGTGAAGGCCTGAAAGTGGGGGGAGACCCTTCTAAGCACGCTCCATTGAACCTCCCTACAGTCAGGAACCTTGTGTTAGGTGGGTTCTCAGATTGTGCATGTTCTAAAGACGTGTCCTTAGAAGCCCCCTTCCACCTTTCATGTAAGTTGCATGAAGGTCTGAAGCGAGGGCGACTCTCAGCTTATGCTGGGTTGACGTTCCAGAGAAAGTGCCTAAAGCCAAAATTTGTGTATAGTCAAAGCACACTGAGTTCAGTGGCAAGTGAGACTGCCAAAGGTTTATTTCCTGGACGTCCAACCTAATTTAATTTTTTTTGCCAAGCGAATAAAGCTGAATGTGCACAAGCTTAATACACATAAATTGCAAATCACCCATACAGTGTTTGTTCCCATGGGGCTTATTCCATTTAATAATAATAATAAAGGAAATCCCTTCGCTTCATTTCTAGATTCTGATTTGGAAGCCCTTTCCTTCCCCCTTTATCCCCGTTCAGATGCAACAAAACATGTCTCTCCTGCTCTGGTCTCTCCTCCTGTAAACTTCCAACAGTTTGACTTCACCCCCAAAGCAGCACTCCTCTGTTGTCTCCCGAGATGGATGGATGGATGCCAATCTAGCCCTGATCAGTGATGATTCTAGGCTCATACAAACTTCCATTTGCCCTGCCGCTTTCTCCTGAAGAAAACCTGTTCTTTAGCGCTAAATCGGACCAGGCATCAGCTGGGTTTCCTCCGGATTGACATTTCTTCTGATTTAGTGCTAAAGAACAGGTTTTCCATGGGGGAAAGCAGCAGACAAGGGCAAAACTTCTGGGGCCCCTGCTTTCTAAGCATGGTACAAGTGCAAGTCTGGTAGAGCCTTCATAATAATACTAATTATTAATTAGTGGGTGGAGATAGTAGACGACACAGTGATTCTCCAAGCAGCTCTCTTTATTCTCAGGCTGGAACAGAACTGAACTGAAGGGCTGAGCCAGCCTGCTTATATAGTACTCGGTAACACGCAACAGTAACAACTTTCTCTAGCTACCCAATCCGTGAACGGCACTCTCAATCCTTCATTTGCTGAGTGAGAACTGCAGTTACGGTGGGCAGAGTGAAACTATATACACAACACCCCTAGTGGCCAAGGGTGAGAACTTCAATACATAACACTAATAATACTAATAATATAATAATAATAATATATTTATACCCCGCCCATCTGGCTGGGTTTCCCCAACTACTCTGGGCAGCTTCCAACAGAATAATAATAATAATAGCAATAAAAGATCAAACATTAAAAGTTTCCCTAAACAGGGCTGGCTTCAGAGGTATTTTAAAAGTCAGGTAGTTGTTTATTAGAGGAATTAAAGAACCTTTTAATGAGGGTTAAAGAGGAGAGCGCAAAATATGGTCTGAAGCTCAACATAAAAAAAACTAAGATCATGGCCACTGGTCCCATCCCCTCCTGGCAAATAGAAGGGGAAGAAATGGAGGCAGTGAGAGATTTCACTTTCTTGGGTTCCATGATCACTGCAGATGGTGACAGCAGTCACGAAATTAGAAGACGCCTGCTTCTTGGGAGAAAAGCAATGACAAACCTAGACAGCATCTTAAAAAGCAAAGACATCACCTTGCCGACAAAGGTCCGTATAGTTAAAGCTATGGTTTTCCAGTTTCGCCGTCCTGTTGTCCATTTCCATGCAACGGGAATACAGTATATAGTTCAACAGCATATTCACCTCTCAGTAAGGAATTGTCCTGCAAGCTTTATTTACTGGGGGCTTTTTGTGCTCCAGAGTTGAGGTTTGGCGTTGAACATCGACGCAGGAGGCGAGGGCGGAGGGGATCCCGGGAAGTCACCGGAGCCTTCCGCCTGCAAGCACGTGGACGAGGGGGACGCCCCCAGGAGGGAGAAGGGCTTTTCTTTTCTTTTTCTTGGCTGCAAATCCGCTTCATGCTCTTGCAGCTCACCCATGGCAGAAATAGTGGAGTTCCGAGTCCCGGATGGAAATGGACGGACCCTGCTCGTTTTGGGATTGGAGACAGACGCGTCAGAGGCAAGATCGCAGAATTTTAGAGGGGACCCCTGAGGGTCATCTAGTCCAACCCCCTGCAAGGCAGAAATAGTTTTCTATTTCCTTGTATTTGGCCTGGTTTGGGTGGGTTATTCAGGTATTCTGGTGGGGAACCTTCGGCGCCCGGTATGCATGAGGGTTCAGACGTTCAGGGCTGCTCGCGAACCCGCGTCGGGACGCATTGTGTCCACTAGCCCGTTTGCTTGCCCGAGGCTAAGAACTTTAAAAAAAAATGAAATGAGATGAAATGAAAAAATAGCGTTTATGCTGCCGGGGACCTGGCGCGCAAATTTATTTGAATCGTTTGGAAGCGGAACTATATTTGAAAGGGCTCAGGGGAGCAGCTGTCGCTCCTGTCCCGACTCCGCTGGATCCGTGTACGGACGAACGTCGGGATGGGCGGCAGACGCGGGACTGGCTAGCCTCAGCCTGGCCCGGAACTCTTCGAGCGGGGCTGGGAAGTGTTGTTGGCACAGTGTTGTTGGACTACAACTCCCATCATCCCTGACTACCGGCTGTGCTGGCTGCGGCTGGCGGAAGTTGTAGTCCAATAAGATCAGGAGGACCTCTTATTCCTTGTCCCTGATTGGAAGCAGCTTTTGAATTGGTCTTCGCGCTTTGGAGTAACGACCACTTCCTGGCTTTGCAAAACAGATCAGAAACACTTGCGTATTCTAGGCTTTTATAGATATTTATCCCAGGGCGGTATACGATGCAGTTTAGGAATCAAAACAACGATAAAATGCGCAATAAGCCAGTTAATGAACCATTAACACAACACACAACTGAAATAAGCAATTAAAACAGTAAAGTGAAAACAACCGGTTTGAAAATAGGTCGCCCTATTTTCTGTTTCTCGGTACAAAGAAATGTTCTCGGCACAATGCTGTTTCTCGGTACAAAGCATTAAAAATGCCCCAAGGAATAAAAAATGGATTAGCCTGATACTTGATAGAAAGGGGGTGCCTTAAGGAAGCAGTTTCACAATAAAGTTGCAATCTCAGCTGTCGGAGCTCTGAGAGGAGTTGCTGTGGAAAATCTTAGTGCCTGGGCAAGTTGATAGGGGACAAAGTGGTCTTTAGGGTGCCCCGTCCCAAGCTGTGAAATACTATAAAGGTCAAAAGCAGCATCTTGAATGGGACAAAATATCAAGAGGTTGAATGCTATCACCTGAGGACTGAACCGAGACAAAGGATTGTAGCGTGTTATATGGGCACAGCCCCTATTATTTTTAATGGAGATGTTCTGGTAGGTTGTGCCCCATGGATCTACCTTTTACTCTGCCATAGCACCCAGAATCTTAGGCTATGGAGGCCTCATGCAGTTGGCTATGGTAGTAGTTCTAGCTTTGCTTTTCCCAATGGAAATTTTTCCCCCTTCCCTTCCAGCATGCTCTATATTTAACCTTCTCTGCATTTGGGCCGCTCTATTCCGTGAGGGTTCACCAAAATGCTCCAGTCGCTGGGCCTGGCTATTATGCCCTTGTGAAGTTCTACTCTGCGAGAGATGCCAGCAAGGCACAATGTGCTTGTAACCAGCGGCCCCTGTTTCAGAAATCCCCTTTGAAGGTATCTTTCCAATGCTGAATCTTAAGACTGTGTCTATGTTACAGGTGTATTCCATACAGAATAGTCAGTATGCGCTTATGAGTAAATTCTAATACAACGAGGTAGTTTCCCCCTAGGGTTAGAAGCAGGATGTAGAAGGTACCATGACTGGAATTTCTGACATCTTTTTATTTTACCAAAAGCAGCCACAAATCTTCTCCAGCTGCCACATAACACTCTGGCCCTGTGCCCCAATCCCAATTAAAGTGGGGACTCTCACAGCTGCCCCCTTTT